>NC_090448.1:50746502-51054471 GCF_031143425.1 Pleurodeles waltl | reverse complement strand
TAAAAACAGGATTACACTGGTTACCGTTAGCATATTAATAAAACATATATTTTAGAATTTGTTTTGCTTTAAATGTAAAACGTTGTGCTGTTTGCAGTAGCCTATTTTGCACTGTGTGTAATGCAATTTAAAATAATGACTTAAGTATTCACAGCGCCGTCTGTCACAGGCTGGAACCTTCTAGCGCTAAAAATACACAATTCACTATTTCCTACTGCACCAAACTGGATTTAATTCTGTGGCTCTGAATGGTCACAGACATCTGCAGTAATCACATTAACCAAAAGAGGTTTCAGAAAGTAAAACACTGCATTTCCCACCGGTTAGTTTAACTTCAATTTATTTTTAATTTAAAGCGTGCATTATTTTATATGCAGTTACTTGAAGGTGAAAGACCAACAACATAGTTACAAAATATTTTGTTTTAGGCAAGTCTTTGCTCCCCTCCCCTGCCAAATACCCCCATGCTCACTGACCCGTCCTGACTGCCCCCCAGGCTTACAATTCCCAATACTCATTCCATTTCGCTCACGGCAGCAGCCATTTTCAAGTTTGGCAGTAGCCATTCTGCATGAAAGACTAGACACCAAATGGAAAACACCAAGCACATGAAACCAGGGAATATTTTGGCAGCCATCTTTAAGTAGGAAGTAACCTAACTTCCCTTAAAGAACTAATCACAAGTCTCCACTTGGATTCAGTCTAACTTTCTGCTCTGTGTATGTTATGGTGAACCACTCATTCAAAAGGCAAACATGCTGCATGAAACTCGTCTTCTGCAACTGTGTGTGAAGTGTTGTAGAGTAAAATGCTCTTTCGCGTAAGGAAACGGCTTACGCGTGAAACCTCAAGTGAAATTATCTCACCGCATTGCTGCAGTATGTATCTGTCCTTCTTAAGTAAAGCACTCTGATGCATACCGAGTTGTGTCCAAGCTACAGAGAACTGATCAATATGTAAGTGAGTGAATTAACTTGGTTGAGAAGTCTTACAAAAAGAAAGTCCTTACAAACTGATTTTTCAATCTCAGATAAGACATTCTAAGCAATTTTTATTGAGAGCCAATTGAGACCCGATATATCATATTGTCAGTGATGTTGCATCTTTGGGCATTAAAGGCCATGCAAACTAGACAGGCAGACGTCACTGGAGAGAACCAACTCTTGAGCTTTGTGGAAGAATTAATGGTGAACTAAACCATGGAGGGAGAGAGACCTCAAAAGGTCTTTTTTAGGCTTTGTAATCACCCCAGTCAGGTAGATTGTCAGTTAAAATGGTACCACTTGGGACCTGTCGTGCTAACGCACCAAATAACTGCCAAAGCTGTGGACCGGGGCTGTGAAAACCAACTTCTGGCCCCATTGGAACGTTGGAAAGACTTCTCCGCCTGGGAATCTTGTGCTGTGGTATCCTGCCACAGCACTCACCAGGACCCGAGAAGAGGACCTTGGACTGAGGGGCTTGACACTTTACTCTGCACAACAGGTGAGTCCGGCAGGTCCTTCAAGGAGAACCCCACAAAGGAGATTCTCTAATGCCCAGAAGCCGCAGGGGATTCTGCGTTGAAACAACCATCACTAGAATGTACCGAGTTCATGAAAAACGAACCACCAGCCCAGGTAAATTCCACCCAGCTCTGGTAAACCTGTGCAGTTCCACCTCCCATGGACTGTGCTTGTTGATTTCTGTTTCCACTAACACCAGAGCTTGAGTTAAACCTTTAATCCCGGCCAGAACTAACACTGGTAAGCCAAAGCAGCTTACAAGGCCTCTAAGTATGTCCACACCTGGTTTTGGGCACTGCAGGTTGAGCTAAAACTCATGAAACCGCTGAATGGCAACCTGTTTCACACACATCACAATGCTGCACAATCTCTCTCTGGCTGCCCCCGCGTCTTCCCTCAAATTTTAGGCCCACGGGTAAACATTTTTCTGGACAAACTTACAAATCTCTAAAATTGCTATCCCTTTGGCCTCTTCCACGATGAGATCTGTGCGTCAACAAATTCACTATGAGCATGGCAGACCAAAAAATCCAGAAAGAGCACAAGATGCGTTTCAAGGTAAGAGGTGTGGAGAGGACACCCAGACAAACCTCCTAGGTCGTGTAAAGTAGGGGTGGGTGCAAAATTCTGATCTGCCTGTCGGAATTTTTTTCTCACACGTGACTAGCCAACCTTAGGTTGGGAAGCGGGAATTTGCATCCCCTGACTTTTGGGTGCTAGAACATCTGGCAAGATTTCTCACGGCAGGCGGTCGTGACCTGCCACAACCGCTCATGTTGGTAAAGCTGCAGCTCGAGTAGGAAGTCTACTCGAGCAGCAGAAAGAGTCAGCGCCCTCTCGCGTGCAGCGTGATGCCGTTCATGGTGATTTCCCAGGGCAAAACAAGCTCCCGGCGCAAAAAAATCAGCTCAAGAAGCACAATGCGAGGGATTCCGCAATTCTTGGAGTTTTTATGTAACTCCACGAAATTCCGCAGAGTGAAACTCTGCGAGTTCGTCCAAGCATAGTGTAGAGTAATAAAAATACACAAGTACACTTGGGAAGCATTTTATTTTTGAGTATTACCAGTATGATTACTTAACTCAGTGTTACTCCTCTATCGAGGTAGTAATGAGTGAATCCCACCGGTATTCGGACATTCAACCTTCAGGGTAGACAAAGATGCCCGCAGCTGAGCACTCGGTACCCTAAGGTTCCTCAGAGGCTCGCCCAGTGGTACCCAGAGGTACCATGAGCACTTTATCTAGTGGAATGGGGCGCGTATGTTTTAAAATGATCCGTACTGCAGGAGAAGTTATGATGAATCGTACATCGAGGTTTATATAGCTTTCCAAATCGGGGTTGGCGTTTGCAGGGCATGGCAGGTGTATTAGGGCGCCACCCAGTGGCAGTACCCAAAAAATAGCCTTTAGGTATTGGGGGGCTGTTACTTGCCGACAATTTTATTCTTGGCAAGGAGATCTGAAGAAAAAAAAAATCATAACGGTCCTTCCAATTTGGACAGCATGTCTCCAGTCCCCTGCTTTCATCCAACACCCCAATGCATTCTGGGAGTGGTAGTCTTGATTCGCCTCTTTGCATTAACCAATAGAACCAGGTTGATATACCTAGGAAAAGGAAAGCCCGACCTGGAAATCAGGTGCACCAATTGGCAAAGAACAACCCAAAAAGCTCACTGAACGTTACCCCACTATTTGTTTTATGGGGAAGGCTTGAGCGTCGTGGCTCATTTCCGTCTTTAGGCACTATGTCAAAATATGACTCCCCTCCACAGACGCATCCCCAAGGTCCACCCCTGCCAGATCCAACTGCAGCCTAGAGTAACCCTGCTTGGTCAAGGTCTGAGAGGACTTGGTGACGCAGCCCCCGGGCACCGTGCCATCCCCCTCGCCACCTCCACAGTACAGGCCCGTGGTGCACCATGTACAGAAGAAACGCCCGCATTCCTGTGCAGACGGCCTGCTACACACTATCTCCTTGATAACCACCACCCCATGCACCCCCGCAGGGAGGAGCACCCGAACAAAGCCCTCCTTGTCCCAGGGGCTCACGTGCAGCCTTCATCCCACCCACTGGGAAGCGCTGCCCCCGAGCAGAAGACAAACACGGCCGCATCACGAGACACCGTGCCTAACAAGGCGCGTGGCACAGAGGGACGCCCCCCCCCCCCCCCCCCCCAAATCATCTACTGCAGCCGTTCACGTGCGGGTGTTGACATCCCCAAAAAGCGTGTCTGCTCAGCCGAAGGGGGGGGGGGGGGGGGAACATAAGCACATAGTTATTCAGTTCACTGCAGGAACTCAATGCCCTGAGTGACGAGCGCGCTGCACTCACCACTTGACCTCCCAGTGCCGAGGACCACAACTTTCTTCTACAAAGAGTTCAGAAGGGGACCCGACCAACAGCAAATCTATCTGCAAGGGCCTCATTTAACCATCTTTGGAAGAATCACATTCAAAGTGCAGCTGGGATGGACATGACACCGGCACTGGACACTATAGTCAGGGCCACTGGAATCGAGTGGCAGGGGAGGGCCAAATTATGCGGCAACGTTGAATTAAATTATGCGGCAAGAAAAGGCAAATGATGCCGTGGTAATGCAGCACATTTTATAATAGTATTACTTCAGAAGTTTGTAATTGTTAAGTCGAGTGCACAAGCGCTTTGACCTGTTGTGAGTATTCTGTAGGCTTTCAACCACCACACGCCATCACTCGTTCATGGGCTTGCCTTCCAAAAATCCTTTCTAATCATTGGTAAATGCTTTACGTTGGCCCTCCTTAGGGCAGTTTTGTTACCGCCTTTCAGACTGCCTCTGTTACATGGATAATTGCACGACTGCCGATAGGGTTGTCCGCGAGTCAACTTTGTTTTCCTTTTGTGTGTCTTTCTGCTCACGGCAGCCGTGGCGCTTTGAATCGGCTCGCTTATGTCAACTAATATTTTACACTTCATTTTCAATTTATGTGGCAACAAAAGTCCAGTTGGGAATTTACAACGTTAATAGCTCCACCCGAGCAAATGTGAGACTCACTGCATTGCAAATGCTTGCCACACTTGTTACCACTGTCCGGGCACTGGTTGCACCTGTTTAGTACTAGTTTAAATACCCAACTAAAACAATAATTGGCAGAAAGGAGACCAGTCAATCTTCGTAAAAGGCCTCCCACTGCATGGCAACAGTCACTGTGTTTTTAGTAACTTTTGACCCGTTTGAGCTGGAAACTTTGTTACAATGTGCAGATTGTGCAGCGGGTGACGGATTATGTGGCAAATGCGGCTAATCTAGAAATATGAGAAAAATGCGGCAGCTGCACAATTGCATCATTCCGGTGGCACTGATAGCTCACTTTATTTTACTCCTATTGCCTTTTTATTACAGTTCTTTCTGCAATTTTTATCAAGATTCAGCCTTTAAGAAAAAAAAAAAAACGTTACTATGCTGCATTATCTTATCGCGCAGGCAGCGTGCACGGGCTGCTTTATTACTTTATCGCTGCTCACTGTATAAACATTTTATTACTGGGAACCATATAATGCTTCAGTTTTCATTTCGGCCTTCTCGTAAAGTTTTTATTCCAACTATCCATTATTTAATTACGACAAAGTTAGTCATTTAACTGCAAATTACTAGTTTTGAATTTTAATTATATAGCGCCTACTACCACTGAAGAGGCATCTAAGCACTCTGTGGCAAAAAGCACACTACTCCAGGACCCAAGATCAAAATTAAAGTTAAATAGATAGTATATTTTCTTGGTTTCTTGTGGATTAGTTGTGGTAAAGTTGTTAGATTTGTGCTCTGCACCTCTCACACATCTAGTAGTGGTTTTAGTAGGGGTGGAATGATGGCACTGAATTAGAAAAGAGAAGCTGTGTGTTATTGGGAGTAGTTGACACATGTTAATGCTCAGAGAATTGTTTTTTAAAAAAGGAGGTACATTTTGAGAAGAACGTTTGGGAGTTTCTTTTAGTAGTCCGAAAGGCTTGGGATAAGTCCGCGAGGAAGGAATGGGACAAAGGTTGAAGGGAATGCATTTATTTTAAACAACTAAAATAAAACTTACATGTATAGAGACATCCTCAAACATTTAAATATGTACTGATGTTATATGCATACATACATGTACGTTTACACACGTCACTTAGTAGAATTTTAGTATCAGGCATACACTCCTCTATGTATGCCCATATGTACATAGAAGCAGCAAGATTTATTCTATTAACCCTTGGTCACTTTATAAATATTTCGACTATATGGAAAGTATGAACACTGGTGTATGTTTTATTTATTATTGCGACCTCCAGCAGAAATCAACCTATGACATCTCAAGGAGGGACAAGTAAAGGTGTATACAGCAATAGTACAGGCCACTTCTGAAAGCACAAAATAAATTGATGCTTTTTAAATAACATTACAACCTGAGATTGTAAATTAATGTGTACCACAATCTAAGGAACAAAACAAAAAAAACAAAACACAATCTGATATTCAACAAGTTAGTGCTCGTCAGGTGGCAGAGGCTGCCAAGGTTACGCGCAGACAGATGAGACAGACAACTTAATTATAGTAAACTAAACATCTCTACTACCAGTAAGTGATATGTATGTGAATCTTTCAGGGAGCGCAGAAAACCTGATAGTGCACAAAGTGGAAACACATGGAGGTAAGAAGCCGCCCCACGTGCTCGGCACTGGAAAGTCCACAACGCAAAGCGGAGAAGTCTTTGTTTCAATTAACCCGCTACATCAGCCAATGGCGCAAAATTAACAAATCTGTATTGGGTAATAGACTTGAAATTCATTCCAAGTACTATAGGTATCTTGTTAGTGCACCCAGAAAAATATCTGGTGTCAGGTTGCACAACAACCAGATCTCTTCAATGGTGGCTGTAATTTTTATGGATTAAGTAATCATTAGAAATTTGCTTCTGATGACTAAGCTAAACTCAATCAGTTTTGAGCTAGCTGACAAGTCACCTCACCAATACACACAGGGAGACCAATTAGAACGGTGGTGTGTCTACTTTCAACACTGAATCTATGCGACAAGAACTCTCCCGACCTCCTATCCTCCAGGAGAGACCTGGAAATTAATCTAGTCATGGAGACATTTACTTCAAACCAACAATCTTTGGACCTACAAAGACAAGCGGGCATGAAGGAACAAGACCCCACCTATTCCACGTAGGACAGCACAAAACCTCCATCAAATGACACTCAAGAAAAGTGGCTCGTCAAGGGCGAACCTAACGACACGCCAGACTAGTGTCCAAAGGGCGCACCATAGACAAGATGAATGACCGGCCATCAGCCAAGGAAGACGATAATGGAAAGACTACCAATCTAAAGGTATTTGTTCAACCATCATCTAAGGGCCTCTTTGCTGCCTCATTGGATGCTTCCTCCCGTTCACCTTCTGCTTCCAACGCCGTGGTCCTCACTTCAAGAACCTACATTTACCAGGTACAGGTTGGCAGTAATTTTTTTTTTTTTTTTTTTTTTTTTAGGGACTGGTTCTGTAGCCTACATCTTTTCTTAGCACGTGGCTCACTGGTGCCCAGAACCAAATCCGAAACCCATTCTGGGCTGTAACCCAAACACAAGGCACAGCAACACATCACAAAACATCACAAGACTCCAGAAATCAGAGCTCATTGTTGTCCCATGAGCGCTGAAGCAAAGCCACGTTTTCAGAAATCCAACGTGAGCTAAATTTACAGAAAATAATCCACTAAATGTTTTTTTGCGTGGTTAAATTGAAAAATCTAGCACAGATCTATCTACTGTGTGAAAACGCTGAACAACCCCGCCTGAAAAAAACTCACTATACAACACGGACAAGTTCTTATTCAGAGAGCTTTCCCGTCTATATTTAATTCACATATTAAAAGTTCCAAGAAAGAAGAAACTCTTAAATACAGTTCTGAATTATCAACTAGATTCAGGGGCAGCCCCTATGCTGTGGTGGAAGTGTCGCCCTGCTGCTGAAAGCAGAAAAACAAAAGGATACTAATATTGTTTTATTATCCTTTTATTTTTCTGCTTTTATTAGGGTGGGGCCAGCCTCCTCCATGTCAACAAACGGCGGAGGAGCAGCGGTGCAGTGTGCATGTCAGTTTGGCCGGCGGTCCAAGGCCAGTCAAACTGACGTGCTCTTAGAAGCTCTCAACCTGGCTTTATTTAACAGCCAGGAGGAGCCCAAGCCCAGTGTCCCACTCCCTCCCTGAGTGGCATTTCTGCCCACTGAGGACAATTATGGCATTTCTTTCATGCTGTGTAACAGCATGAGAAAAATGTCGGGATTGGTTGGGGAGGGAAGAAGACGAGAGGCAACGGGAGCAGCAGATCACGGAGGGGCAGGTAAGTTTATTAGGGTCGAGCAGAAAGCGCTTCGTCCCTGGTGTAATCTCTCTGTGGGCTTTTAACCATGTGCATGTCACGCCCATCAGTGTGGTTGGTTCGTAGGCTTGCCCTTCAAAATTTACTTGATTTCATTACTCAAAGGCATGCACACGTCATGTCTTTTCCCGTGTTTAGCCCTCTTCTAGGGCACCGGCCAATTACTGAAAACATCCGAGGCTCCATGTTTTTCACAGGGTTTTTGGACTACTTTTTCTTTTTATTTCGTAGGCAGCATGATCTCACTGGGCAGTAAATAAGCACTTTGCATGACATTGACCCTGTTACATGGATAACTGCACTTTTGCCCGTTACATGGATAATTGTATTGGTTTGTAATAGTATTTATATAGGGCTTACTACCCCTGACGAGGCGTTGAAGTGCTTTTTGGCAAGTAGCACGCTACTCCGGAACCCAAGAGAAATTAGTGGTGGATTAGTATAGGGAAATTAGCACAGTTTTATTATGGGTTAATTTGAGCAGAGGATATGTGAGTTTGTTAGTTGAATTGACAAGACTAATGGAGGGATAGAGGAGGGAAGAATACAGAAGTGTTAATTGGGAGTTTATAGTAACAGGATGAAGCTCCGGATGAGTAAAGGAGAAATGGAGGAGGGAAGAGTCTGTGGAAAGGGTTAGGGAGATCATAGTAGCATAAGGGGTTTTGGATGAGTCAAATGTGAGAAATGTGGGAACTTTTAGTAGGGTTGTTTGGGAGATCATGGTAGTAAACTGAGGTTTGTGTGAGCTAGATGTGGAACAGGAGGAAAGAGCTTAGGCAGGATTATTTTGGAGATGAAAGTAGTAGAATGGGTTTGGGATGAGTCAGAGTGAGGATGGAGGATAGATTGATAGAGACATGACATATGGTGATAGGTGGACGAAGTAAAGCTTACAAGAGTACATTTATATTATTTTTTATGCACTTTTTCCGAAACATCTCACTGCGAGTGAACTTCTGTTTCCTTTTGTGTGTCTGCTTTGCGCTCATGGCAGCCGTCGGCTCACTTATGTGAAACTGTTTTACTTTTCAGTTTATGCGGCAAGAAAAGTCCAGTTAGCTCGACCAAACATGAGACCCACTGCATTGCAAATGCTTTTTTTTTCTTTTTCGCCCCAACCTCATGCTGTGTGTGCTTGGCGAGAAGATGGACAGAACTTTAGGCAAAATACTTTACCAACCAGTCTGGTGGGGCGAGGCTCCAGCACTCCTGGCAAACACAGTGGGTGCCTCAGCGTAAAAGAATGCCATATTGCAGAGGCGGTGTGCACCTCCGGGATGTTATTTAGAGCCACGTCAATAAACAAGGCTGCGAAGAGAATGGAACTATAGCAGGGTTTCTGAACCTGAGATCTGCGGCACCCACTCAGGGGCGTGCCTGCAACTGCTTAGAAAAGTAAATATTAGCAAATTAATAAAATATATACAAATAAAAATACATTTAAGATAAACTCAAAGGACGGATAGTGACCTAAACTGATGCACTGACGCACGCTGCCTAACAGATATTGTATGAGGAGGGGAAAAAAAAAATGTCACGCTAGAATCTCTTATACTACTTAGCATTTTGTCTTTTAGAAAAGGAAAAAAAAAAAAAAAAAAAACAGTTCGAAAAATTCCACGCTTTCCATTAAAATTAAAATTTCAATCTTTGGATATCTGCGAGTCAAATGTTCATAGTTTGTGCATTTTTATAAACAAGCTCGAAAAGCAAGGTAATTTTAAAGCTGTGGAGTTAAAACCTGTGGCGAAACCAATTTTTTAAAAAGTTTTTTTATTTTAAACATGCGCTAAGTAATGGTCGGACGTCCAGTCGCTGATGTCCGTGCACTTTGAATTAGGTGGTTCTTTAAACACAGACATCTCCGATTCCCGGAAGCCAAAATCCAGTCCCTCCCACATAGCGCCTTGGGGCCTCTCCCACAAGAAGCAGGCGTTTTGTTTGCACTGAATAACAGGAAGTGGTAATGGGCCTCTAACTGGCTTATTTTTGGAGACGGTCTCACTGAAGAGCCGGAAGGGTCTCGGATGTCTGCCCTGGAGCAGGGCCCCGGGAGCCTTGGTTTACAGGGCTCTCTTTCTCTGCTCACCACAGGGCCCAGTTCAGGTTTCTGTCTCGCAGATAAACATCTCTGCTCGGATGCTGACGGGAGCTCTCCTTCCCATGCAGTGTACAATTCAGGGACTAGCGGTCACTGGTGTGCACCTTCCCACAACACCTTCTGAGAGGTGGGCGAGCACAAAGCATGGCACAGAAACTTTTCAAATATACACTGCATATAGGGTGAAGTGGAATTGCATATGTTAATGATCAGGCTAATCAGTATTTGCGTCCTTAGCCCCCGATGCTGCGACCAGGCGGATGTGCACATATCTCTGTAGCAGGCACTCCACCCACTGAGGAACATTACCGGTGGTGAACTCCATCTTCTTTTGCAAATCACCACCGTATGCACATTTTTTCAATGGTTTATCCTCTAATATCTGCAAGGGTCGGGCTTTCCTGGACCTATGTTGAGCACCGCGTACCACGGCGTCAGTGTTTGCTGCAACACGAGGAGCCAGCGCTCCGAAGCGCCCCGCCAAATGCCAGTGTTACCGCGCAGGCTTCCCGCGCCTTACGATAACACGCAGTCGACGCTGCCCCGGGACATCCAATGTGTCCATGTACATAATTAAATCACAGCAGCAACTGGCCGCTGTAATTAAAAGTGTAATTATGGTCATCTGCCGCCCTTTGGTCTCATAAATACTCTGAATTTGTGTGCTGGCATCTCCATGTCACCCCAGCGCTCTTTAACGCCAGGCTGATGGGCGGAAAGGAGGGGGGATGTTTTGAGGGTTTGTTTTTGTTTCGCTTATAAGCAATTATCAGAAGCCAAAGGGCAGCAAGGTCTGCCCTTTAATCCTCGAGGGTCAAGCTTGGCCCATGCGACCTCGACGTCAGGACATCTGGCTAAGTTTACAAGAAATTACAGGCGCCTCTGCCAATTCTCACCAGCCCAGCAGCGCCAAGAGGTAGTTAAGTCCTTCCAGGGCGCTACAGTCACTGCTGAACAAGCAGGTCAATGGTGCCAGTCAGGAGAAAGCCTAGGTGGCACGAAGGAGAGCATGTATGTACGATTGTGCACGAGGGCTGCTGCGCACCCCTCCTCCTACGAGCGAGGGACGCCACACCGAACCCCGGACTTGCAAACTGGGCCCCGTGTCCACGGGGCACTCGTGCACGAGCACTTCTAAGGTAAGGCACACACGACAAGGTTCCAGAAGCAGAGGGCACGGAGATGCCCCTACAATCAGCAAAACCGGCTCACGTGCGCGCGAAGCCACATGTCTTCGTCAACAGCAACAATTCCAGCATCATCCTTGCCAGTCGGCTGCCAATCTGCAAATGCAGGCCAACTTGCGCGGAACATGCGGCAAAGGGTGGCATCATTATAGGCCACTTTTCGGGGTGGTGGAGGCGTGGCTTTACAGAAAAACCCTAACAGCTCATCACAGTACAGACCTGTGATAAACACTTATCTCGTTTCCTGGGTCCCTCTAATGGGAGGCCATGAAAAATAAAGGTGCTTGCCCTGCTCAGTTGTAATCAGCTCCTAAACATGAAATCCTGGATCAACCCTCGCATTCTAGGGCCGATTCGGGCAATCTTCAAGCCTCGATCCCACTTTTAGCCACAGATAGTTAGGGTACAAAGGGATCACAAGCATGGGACACCCAGTGTTTAGTTACCTAAACTACCAGCCTCCCTTAATACCCCCACGTTAGGGGCAGTTCATGCAAGTCCTTCGAGTGTCAAACTGATCTGTAAAGTTACCATTACAGCAAACACTACCTTCTAAGCACTTGAAGAACTAAATACATTAAAAATATCTCCCAAAAAGGCATAGTTAAAAGAACAAGGTGGGTGCTTCATTCACAATAGCTGTCGGGGCCTGGAGGTGTCCGAGGGGCCAGTAAACAGTGTGATGTCACCCCACCCCCACATAGCTGCCAAGTTTCCCAGGTCCATGCTGATGTGCTGCTGCAGTCATAGTTTCTTATATTTGAATGATGGGGCTGGCAGCTGTTTTTTTTTCTATAATGGAATAAAGAAAACTACAAGCCCCAGAATTCAAAGAAAACAAGCATTTGCAAAGCAAAGGGTCTCGCATTTGCTCGAGTTTGAGCAATTAGCGTTGTAAACTCATAACCGGACTTTTCTTGCCAATATATTGAAAATAACAAGCAAAACAGTTTCACGTAAGCGAGCAGATTCACAGCGCCACGGCCGCCATGAGCATCCGCGTGAAGAGACCCACAGAAAGAAAAAGAAGTTCGCTCGCAAACTTATCAGTGAAATTACCCATGTAACAGGGGCGAGGTCCAAGGCGGTAACAAAAACTCCCCAAGGAGAGACAAACATAAGCCATTTACCAATGTCAAAGGATTTTTGAAGGCAAGCCCACCAACGAGTGGTAGCGGTGGGCGTGATGTGGGTGTTGTTAAAAGCCCAGATACATACCTACACGTCGGAAAAGCAGTGCTTGCGTGCTGCTAGGCTCGACCTAAAAACCTGGACTGGAGCGGTGCATCACACATGGACCCCCTATTAACTAGGTTGTGCTACCCATTAGCTCTGCGCAGCATTCTTCAGCCCCAACTGTGCACAATAGCCCTATGCATTCTGGGAGTTGCAGTCCCATTTGTTTCAATATAATTAATTAAATTGACACATCTGAAATCAATGACTTGTGGGTGAAAAGTTCAGTGCTGGAGACAGGGTCTGTAGTAACCCGAGTGAGGTGGTCACAAGGATAACAAACAGCCACCCAGGCCGTGCTTCAGATACACCCTGCTCCAGTCCAATGTGCTAAAACCCCACACGGCACAAGAGCAGAGAGAGACAGAACTCCAAACAACAAACACACTGCTCTTGGCTTCCGGGAACTATAGGCGCCCTCTGGCTGCCCACCCCACTATGCCACTGCACCGCCTACCCACCATGTTTCTGGCATTTGGTTGAGGAGTGGGCAGTAGGGACTATACTCCCTGCAGCCATGCCAAGTTTCTCGGGACCATGCATGATTTGCTGCTCCGGGCAATGTTTTTCCTACGACTACTAGTTTTATTTATTCCATTATAAAACAGGACTCAAAGTCCCAGGATTCAAAGCAAAAAAAAAAAAAAAACATGGCAGAGCAGCACATCATGCACGGATCTGATAAACTTGCTTCTAATTGTTTCAGTTTCCAAAAGCCCATAATAAAAGTTAACACCACCACATGCAAGGCACTGCTGGTAGGGTGATCTGGCTTCCGAGGAGTTAAAAATAAATAAAAATAATCACCAGCCTCGAGGCTTTAGTCAGCCGATGACTTAATGCCCCTGATAATGTAATACTGTATTTTTTTTTCCTAAATCATTTTCAGTTCAACTGCATCAACTGATGAGTTCAACCACAAGACTTCAAGTCCCAGAATGCACTTGGTTGCTAATCAAAACTCGGAGTTGGAGTCGCCTGTTAGCCATACTTCTGGCTGGAGAATTTTACCCAGGTTGGGCTACTGGAGCCGGCTAATGCCTCGGACGTCGAGTGGTGCCCACCCACGTGGCAGGGCACCTCCCGCGCCACGCGCCCACGCTTACTCCTAACCGCGCATGAGCAGCATTTTCCCAGTCAATTACCCAAGCGCGCGCACTAAACTCTTTGCGAACTCGCGCAGGCACTGAAGGGGGTTATTAAAAAACAATTTCGAAAAGGTATCCGTTTCGAAAAACAATAAAAATAAAATGCAAAGGTTTTGAAATTAGACTCCCAGTCCCTTACGTCACATAAAGGGAATTCGAATTGTAAATGAGACATAATTACCTTGCCAAGGTTAAGGCGGGCGCGCGCGGAGTGCGGCGCTACAACGCACTCTAGTCACGTACGGATCAGGGACATTATTTATAATTAGGAGCCTGGGTCTAAAACACACATAAAGACGCCCGTGCAGTGTGGGGAGGCCAGGTAAATGGCTCCGGGCGGGCCCATCCGCAATGTAGCGTGGCGGCGCTTGCATGGCAGTTCGAGGCGCTAGGCACCTCCTGGAGCAGGCCTATGAGCATCCATGAAGGCGACGTGATGGAGTGCCCAGGCTGGCAAGGCCTCCCATCCACCCCCGCCCCACCTCCTGTACCTAGGGCTGGAGGCCTCCAGGCCGGCATAATCTAAATTAATCTATTTCTGGCAGAACAATCTATCCAACGAAGGCACAGGTTGATGTAAAAGCATCAGGAACCTTTTCCATCGGTCCTTAAACCCATTCACCGATATGGGATAAATTCATTTGAAGGACAAAACAGACTATTTTTCTCACTTGCTGTCTTTTTGTTGAGCATTTTCCCTTTTTGATAATTGCAAAGTCCTAAAGATGTTTGCGTGTGCCTTAATGGTTTTGATCTAGCAAAACAAAATCGCCTTTTCCATGGAAAGCCTGATAGTTCTGGTTATCTCCAGCAGTGAGCCATCAGTCAGGCGCACATCGCTGGTCAGGTCCCGAGGGTCCCCCGTCTTTAAACAAGCAGGGGTTTGGGGAAATGCAGGGGTCGGGGGGAAGAGACAGGGGTCGGAGGGAGGGTGGAGAGGCAGGGACCAAATGCTTCACAAAGCTTCCTGTCTGAGTACAGCGTGGGTCGGGTGCCGGGGGGAGGGAGCGGGATGGGGGATGGAGGGGGGGGATGGGACGGGGGGACGCGGGGCAGGAAGGCGTCCAACTCCCACTGGCAGAGTAACAAGAGGAACAGGGTGACGTGTCACCGCCTTGTGACAGTTACTCACGGACTAAGTCACTGCACCTTCCTCTTCGTGACGTCACACATTAAGAACTCAAGGAAAATGTACCTCGTGGGAGACTGTTCAACACCCCCTGCATTACACTCGACTACAATGGCCACTGTAGGCACTAAGTATCCTACACCCGAAAGGCCAGCTTTCCACCAGGCACTATAAGTGGCTAGACCGGTGGTTCCCTACCTGTGGTCTGGGACCACTGGTGGTCCGTGAAGCTACCTCAGTGGGTCCGCGATTGCTCAGTAAATAGTATTAACTGATTAATAAAATGTAGATAGTGGCTGACTGTACAAATGAACATTTTAAAAGATACTGTAACCATCAAGGAATTTGAAATTGGAGGATAAAAAATAAATTAGTTTCCTCAGATCGATCTGTAGGGGCAGTGCAGAATATAATAAAGTATGGATGATTCGTGGCCTCAATTGAATTTGGAAGAGCTTCAATTTTCCTATTAACATTCTTTATATTTGTTTGCAAATTAAATAATGTGTTATCATTTGTGTATGTGTTTGATGAATGCTTGTTTTGGTATTTTGTGTGTGTATTGTTTTGCGTTGTTAGGCCGGGGTCCATGGCTTTCAGTAATGGCTCAGTGGGGTGGGGGGGTGTTGTGGATTTCAATAATGATTCAGTGGGGGTGGGGGAGGGTGAATCCATCAATAAAGTGGAAGTCCACAGAAGTCAAAAGGCTGTGAACCACTGGCATAGACCAAGCTTTCCTGCGTACACAAGTGCCCTCTCAGACATGCACATGAGAAGGTTGACCCACGAACACGGCTTTGGCAAGGCGTTACATCTACCCAGCACCCGAGACCTCTAATTGGACACGAGAAGCACTGTTAATATAAGGGTCTTTATCACAACGCACCATCATTATTAGCCCACAAACTATACATCATAGGTAATAAAAACAACAATTTGTCAATCTGTTGTGATGATATCTAAAAAATAAAAAAAACTCTTGAAATTCAAGCAACAAAAAGCCCTCACCCAATTCTTTCCTGGGCCTGCTCCAAGAATCTGGTTGAGCAACTCTCAAGTGCCACCAAGAAAGGGGTGAACAAGTTTTTACCAGGGGCAGCTCTCTTGACTGCCCACCTTATGTAAGAGGTGGCCTGGCTCAGTCACCTTATCTTAGAGTCCATGGAAGGCAAATAATGCATATGAAAAACATGACCTAATAATCTCCCCTCATCACTACCACGAGGCTGTCACCTGCCTAGGCAGGGATCCAGTCTATGTATTGGAAGGTTAAGCATCCTGGCCACACGATGTTGCCATTAATTGGGTCCCGGCTCAGGTCCCTGAAAAGCGCTTTTTGTACTCTTGGCCGCTTTCTTCAACTTATAGCACTCTCATCTACACTGGCGTAGTCTAGGCTATTTACAAACACACAAAATAAACAGATTCTGTCCCATTCCCTCCGAAGCGGCCATATAATGTAGAGTGGATATACAAATCCTTCTAGAAGAAGCACCATACACCAATACCCCAAAGCATAGCTATGTATTTCACCCCATATACACTATCTCTGTACTACACACTGCATACAACCTGTGGACGACGCCCTCCATAACCACACATTACGCTTTTCACAAACAGCCTCCACATTATGTTGTGCACAACATTTCAGTGTCATGGCTTCCATACAGAGCCCCACGTAATCCATTCATGTACAGATACAATGCCCCAACACACTTCCATCTTGTGGTTCAGAGGGATGCAGCTGTATGCACCTACGTACTACAACATCTTACAGTATTAACAATGCATGTCAGTTGTCTCTAGGGTACGCTCTCGTATATACCCCATCACTACAGCACGCCCTACACATTCATTCTCGAGGCCTGTAGAGAGGGGAGCGGAGGCAGGTGGCCTTCTGCAGCCCTCTGCATTGGGTGGGATGGGGACCTGGGGTCGGATCTCTAAAGGCTGACCGATGAACTGGCTTGTCTTCTGAAGGCCTCTAGCTTGTGATGAGCGGTGTTTCTGGAAGGTGGTGGGCAAGTTGTTTTTTCTGGAGGCTGGAAACGTGAGTTGGTTTTCTGGAGACTAGGGGAGGGTGGCTTTTTTTTGGAGGCTTCTGGTGGGCGAGCTGCGTTTTCTGGAGCCTGGTGGGCGAGCTGCGTTTCCTGGAGCCTGGTGGGCGAGCTGCGTTTCCTGGAGCCTGGTGGGCGAGCTGCGTTTCCTGGAGCCTAGGGGTGTTTTTCTGAAGGCAGGGGGTGAGTTTTCTGGAGGCTGGGTTATTGATAGCTGGTAGGTTTGGGGGATTGATTTCTAAATAATAGATGAGCGGGTTGAGGCTATAGGAAGAAGGCAGCAAGGAGCTGTGTCAAGGCTGGTAGGTGATGGTGACGTGATCTGGAGATCGGTATACTGAGCTGAGCAGTTTTTTGTTTTTTTAAGTGCAGTGGGGGTGTTCTGTGAGGCTGGTCGACGTGCATTGGGCTACATTTGTTTTAGAGGTTAAAGGTCTGGAAAGGAATGTTTTCTGTTAACCTACTGTGGGGGGTGGGCGGTGTTTCTGGAAGCTGGCAGGTTAGAGAAAGTTTTCCGAATAAATTGAGGTTTTGGGCTGCGCCACCCCACGAGGCCGGTAGCTTTGGCCAAGTTGTTTAATTCGAAGCTGGTAGGTTGGGTGCAGAGTTTAAGCGGACACAGCGAAGGTTGTTTTTTCGCCTCTTCGGGTACGGGGAAGATCCCGCTCCTGAAGGTTGATCGGTTTTTCAGCTGTGGGTGTTTTATTTGTGTATTTCAGGTGCTTTCCACGGGTTGCTTTCTCACACAGCACGTCACAGAAGTCGAGATGCCAGGAAAGCTTTCCAAGAGATGTGGTCCAACACGTTACCTACGACGTCCACTCTCAGGGAGCCTAGGAAACCTTCACTATAGGACGCGCTCTGCTGTCCCTGAGCGCACCAGGAACCCACCCAGAGACCCCTTGTAAGTGAAACACGACCACCTCACAGGCAGAAGCAGCCCACTCCCAGTCACGGACGTCAATTCACCGAAATGCCAGGGGTAGCTGGAGTGACATCACGCGCCCTCTGACCTCCACTTTCACACACATACTTACACATACACAAATTCACACTTGCATACACTGACAAACTCTCACCCACAAGCAATCAGTCAACACACACCTAAAAGCATCGTTACTTACCTCATCTGCCAAAGAACGAAATATTACAGCTAGCTGTACTACATTTGTTACACTAATAGTGAATAATATTCACTATTCACTATTAGTGTAATAGAAAATTGAGAGGAAACAGAGAAGGGAGCCCTAATTGACGTCTATAAGGACGAGTTACCACTGCCCACCCGGCACTTAATGTGCCACCTCTGAGGCCAGGGGTCGCATAGGCAGTGCCAGGGGTAGCAATGGGCAAGCCGGGGGTCGCAGCTGAGACCCCGAAATGACGTCCATGCATTCCAATCCAAGTCAAGAAAACACTGTTCTTAAAACATCTCTCGTTCCTTTCCCGTTGGCAAAACCATTTGACAGTTTTTAAGAGAGGAAAAAAAAGAAATAATTGACATTTTTCTCGTGTAACGTGTTTAGTTAATTTCTGGCCTGCTTCCCTCCTGGCCCCGGAATCCCCAGACACTTTTCCAAAGCTTCAAAACTTTATAACAAATTCAAGAGAACGACATCCAAGATTGCTGAACGCTGCCAGACACCCCCACGCCCCCTCCCTCCGCCCTTTTCCAGCTAATGGCTCGTTAACATTATTCAACGTATTCTCCGAGGAGTTCTCCATTCCAAACTCCACCAACACCAGAAGTTGCCTCTACTGCGATGGCGCCCGCCCCGCTGCCATGGCAACAAAACCAGGAAACCAACAAAAAGCAGGGCCAACTACTGCACTCATTCCTCCTACCACTAAAAAGTTATTTAAAAAAAATAGGTTCCTTTCGTTCATAGCGCCAAATTAAAGAAATGAGGGGAAACATTGTAATATTGGAAAGAATGTAGTTTAAAAAGACCGCCCCAGTTTGCGGAGGTTTGTGTCATTCTGTTTTATGAACAACAACAAAAAAAGGCAAACTCAATAGGTCGTGCCTCTAAAATGCAGACCCACTGACCTTTCCAATATCTTTGCCCCAATTGTAGGCAAAGTGATGATCCGTGACACAGACAGCTTTTTTTTAAATGTACCAATGTAACACGGCAGACAGCCATGTTAAACCAGTAAATTGTAGTGAAAAAAAGGAAGCTAAAACAAGTCATGCAAAGCAGAGATAAATACATATATTTTATTTGAATTCTGGATGGAGTTTAGGGCAGCCAGGTGGCATGGGAGAGCAGGTGACCGGGCAGCACTTCGCTCGGCAACCATTAAACAAACTAAAATCGACTGTATGTTGTTTAAACCGACTGTTTATAGAAATAAAATAAAAAAAATGTTTTTTAAGCGGGACAATAAACTGTAAAATAAATTCAAGTTAATTATTGTCGAGAACCTCCAGCGACTCAAATACTTGCAAAAATGTTTTTCACCACAAATCCAGTTTTAGTTTACTATTACCCAAATTCTGTTACTCTGTTTATGTCAGAAGGATGGGAGACTAGGTCTGACTTACAGAGATTGGAACTCATGACTTTTAGGGCACCGCAATTATCAATATGTGGAACCCTTGTTTACTGCTCCCCAATGTGCACAGCAGTGCCATCTGGGGTGCATCACCACCATAACGGGGCCAAACAATATGAAGATGGCCCAGGTAACAAGGACACACCTCTCCCCTGCTGTCAACTTCATCTGACAAAACACTGAGTTCTAGGAGATGCATGAAAACACTGGGAGCCTGGACTGCAAAATATCAGGATTTCAAGGGTTATTTTGTGAAGGCTTTCAATTACTCATCCGATGACATCTTCAAACGTCAGAGACAACTAAGGCTTCTGGCTGGCATCCGCAGGTCAAGGCCCAATTCTACTCTGGGTTGATTTGTCCTGAGAGTGCAGCCAGGCAATGACCTGAGGAGCATCAGACCCGGTGAAGCTCACTGAGAAACTATCAGTTTAAAGATGGGAGTCATCAATTACAGGAGACCGTGGCCTAAGGTCATTAAATACATTGAATCCAGGAGGAAGCACAATCTAAGGCAGCGGTTCTTAACCTGTGGTCAGGGGACCCCCTGAGGGTTAATGACTGATATTAAAACATTGTATTTACAGTGTGTATAAATAAGCTAAAGGTAAACCTGAACGTTTTAGCATGTTCTGTAATAGTGAAAGAATTTGAAATCGGAGGCCAAAATGAAGTTAGTATCCTCAGACTGAATCATGGAAAGAGCATCAAACAAAATACACCATAGACCAGGGGTTCCCAACCTTTTGACTTCTGTGGACCCTCACTTTATTACTGGAACCCAGGGATTTCATCCCCCCCCCACACTGAGCTATTACTGAAAGCTGGGGACCTAATCTGTTAATATTAATTTTCTAAGCAGTCACGAACCCCCAGGGGTCCCCGGACAACAGGTTGGCAATCACTGCCCAAGACTATGGGCGGCATTATTTGAATTTAGAAAAACTCCAATCTTCCCATTAATATTATGATTTTTTAATGTGTTTGTGAAGGAAATAAACAATTTCTTCATGTGTGTGTTTTTTGATAAACACTTGTGTGTATTTTGTGTATTGTTTTGCGATTCAAATCATCAAAATTGCTTAAGCCGGCACACTGCTTTCAGTAATGACTCAGTGAGGTTCCCTGGACTTCATTAATGATTTAGGTGTGGTCCATGGATTCCAGTAATGATTAACTAGGGGTCTACAGTAGTCATAAGGTTAAGAACCACTGTTCCAACGTCACCACACTACAAGGAGACCATGGTCCGGGGTCTACAGAGCCCATTAGACATCCATGATGGTCCTCAGAGTAGAAATCTATCATGAGTTTAGTGTCATTAGAATACAACAAGACCATTCACTGGGGTAATGAGAATGCACTCAATGCATGGACTGAAGTCATCCGGATATAATCACACTATGAACTCGTGTCATCAGAACACAATCAGTCCATGGGCTGAGGCCATCAGGATAAAAAACAGGCCATGGACTGATTTCAACAAGATGTAAGTCCAGCGATAGAGGTTCTGTGACGACAATAATAACAGACTGAAGTCATTAGAATACAATATTACAACGGACAAAGGTCATCAGGAGACAACCAGACCATGGACTGAGGTCAACAAGATACAATCAGTCCAGAGCTGGTGGGTCTGTAAAGACATCATAACCATGGACTGAGGTCACTGGGATACAATAGTACCATGGAATCAGGCTACAACCAGACCATGGACTCAGGTCAACAAGATAGTCAGTCTAGAGATGGATGTCCCCCGAACACAATCATAACAGTGGACTGAGATCATTGGGATATAAAAATACAATGAACTAAGTCACAAGGATACAACCAGGCCATGGAATGAGGTAGACAAGATATAATCAGTCCTTAGCTGGCGGTTCTATAAAGACCATCATAACCATGGACTGAGGTCACTGGGATACAGTACTACCATGGACTAAGATCTTAGGGTGCACCACACCATGGACTAAAGGTCGTTAGAACACACTCAGTCCGTTCTTTAGAATTCATCAATCCATCGTTTACAACCAACCAAACATGGTCAGTCAATGGCTGGAGTTCATGAGAACACAGTCAGACCATGGCCTGTGGTCACTGAGCGGTGACCACACCCCCGTGAAGATGCAAGTGAATCTTCGAGTCCTCAAGCACAGAGCTTAGGGCTTGACTTAGTTTCCACATACAAATGTAGCTGGCAAGACGGATGAGTGAATTGATGTTCACTGGTTACATCTGTGGAGCTCTGAAGGTCACCACTTTAATCTCAGGCAGGCTTAAACAGACTATCTTTCAAAGGTCGATAACTCGCGCATGAATGAATTGGGTAACAGTATGCACCGTTATTTACAGGCCTACAAAAACAAGTTGCTATTATTATAATATTAAAGATGGCTCAGTGAGCTAAACGCGCTACAGATCAAAGTATAGCCCGCATTTCAAAAGGTGGAATCCCTGGTATGGCTGACTCAGTCCCATAACCTTCCAACGGCTACAACGATCAGTGGGTTAAGTAAAAAAAAAAAAAATATATATATATATATATATATATATATATATCTATATATATTCACCCTGAATGGCATTAGAATTCGAGCATTATGTGCCCTCTGCCATCCTCAATTGTTGAAAGGGGCCTTTACTAGCCATTAATGTACATAGCAGATGATCCTAATAGTTATTTATAAGACAAAAGAAAACTGCTTGTGGTGGGCGCCATTTAATCATAAATATTATATTTGGGGAATGGCTCAGTCGCCTAACACAAATGGCCACTCTCAGCTGAGTATCAGTTCAGATTTTATGGGAATTAGGAGTAAATTCAATGCAACGTACAAAGACGTGCTCAGGTGTCACAAACATGTTACACGACAATTTGCTTTCTGTAATGGTCAGCTGGCACTGTATGCTAAACCAAAACATTTCTGCACACACAATAATACTTTAAAAACTTACATCTGTAAAGCTAAGGGCAATGTTTATGTAAAATAAAGTGTGAACGCACTGAGGCTTACAGCTGCCTCGGCGGAGGTTTACTCTGTCTAATGCTAAGCCCCGAGGCCGAGAAGACAGGAATTTGAGTGCATGCAATTCTTAAAATGGAAAAAAGCCTGCGCACGTTATCATAATAATATGGAAACAAAATCGAACCCACCAGGAAAGAGGGGCGGGCAAAACAAGATGATTTCCAGGAATATAAAGATGCGATTTAAAGGACAACGCGACAAGGATGGAAACTCGGTGCTTACTGCCACAGAATTCACGTCACAACTGTGACTTCATGGCGCTGTTAAAAGCGCTATTACTGTGATATGGTAACGGTACTTTTTATAGTTTTTGAAAGGAGAGGCAAAAAAAATGATGGAATGGAATGCTCCCACAGCAAGTGCCCATCCCGCCTCACTTTCTAGCAGGCCTTTAATGAGAAGGTTGGGGTGTCTCTCAGGGTGGAGTGGTAGACGTAATTAAGGGCGTGGCTTAAAAACACGCAAATTAAAAAAAAAAAAAAATCTGTCCTTAGCATGCTGTGCTGCCCGTCTGGTATTTTGCTGCTGGTTTCCGTAATTGTATCCAGAAACATAACACAACAAGTAACGTTCCACCTACAACAAGCCAGGACTATTGGCTTTGTCAATGGTTGTGAGTTGCATAAGATAATGGCTTCGTTGTATAAAATATTTCAAATGGTTCAGTTCTGAAATGATGCGACTGTGAAAGAACTATAACGAGTCTCATTGAAGTTACATCAAAGGCAGTGAAGGGTGGTTCTGCTGCAGAGGAAAGATTTTTTTTTTCACCCTGAGGATGAGGGCAAAAATGGAGAGCCTGATGGAAACCCATCTTATCACCTGCCATTTAGAACTACTGGTGCTGAGCACCGGCAGGATCCGGGACAATTAAAGTCCTGCTTATCACTGCTTGGACTGCCACCCCCCCCCCCCCCTTCTTTCACACATCACCTTAGTAAGGGGCCGCCACCTTCCCAGAATGTACCCCTATATTCGTCGCCATCTTTGCCAGAAGGCACCTCTTCACCCATCACCCAGCTCTGAGCACCCGGGGGTCACGGGGTACCCTCCTCGGACACGGATGGGGCACAGTGCCACGACGCGGCCTAGGAGGTGAGGGGAAGCCGCAGCCTCGCTTAGTGAAGCAGGCCGAGGAAACCATGCGGAACACCTGGGCAGAGCGCAGGCATGCGAGTGGAACAATTACCCCGAGCGAGGGTGGGGAGCCAGGGAATACACTGCAGTGCGGCGCGCACCGACCCTGAATGGAGGACGTGGGGCCCGGTGGGTTCTTGTAAAGTGAGATTACTAGAAAGAAGAGAGGGGGGGCTAGTGCAGGAGAGTGCAAGAGGCATGCAGGAGGCATTTAGGGTGCAGGAGGCATGCAGGACGCAAGCAGGGTGCAGCAACCTGCGACGTAAGCACCAGCAGGGGCTAGTCAACGCAGGCACGTGAGGGGGCGTGAATTTAAGAGACTCAACAAATGTGGCAGACGTTCCTCTCCAGCATCCCAACGGGGTCCTGAGCACCCCAATGTCACGCAGGGCCCTCGAATGACCGGCCGGAGGCAAGTAAAGAAAGCATAGATGTGGGTGGGCCGCTGGAATTATGCGGCAGAGGACCACAAAATGAATAAGATGTTACCAAACTATGTGGCATGAAAAGGCCGCTTACTTGGCCTGATTCAGAACATTCTGTACCAACAATCACTATTTGGTCATTTTTACACCTGTTGGCACTGTCTGGGCAAAGGTTTAACCTCATTAGTATCAGTTTAACACCTAAATTCAGCAACTGAGAGGTTGGCCGGTTAATCTTTGCAGAGGGCGTTCCCTTTTCAACGTTTGGGGTAACGTTTGATCGTGTGTCCCAGGAAATCACATCGTTGTTACTATCTGGATATTAACAAACGGGTGATTTATTATGTGGCATGTATGTCAAATCCATACCTAGGCAAAAAATGCTGCGGCAGCAGAACCACATAGCTCCAGTAGCACTGAATGTAGGTGGCTTTGAGGGGTCACTTGATCACAATTAGGAGGGCGTGAAGAGGTGCGGTGAGCGATCAGGTGGCTGACTGGCACAGCAGGGCATTCACTTCAACTAGAAGCAGGTGCCAGTTCTTAGAGTAGTTACCCTTCTGTTACCTCAGCAGGAAGAAAGGATGGCACACTGTGGGCACAGCAGTGACACCACCCTATAGACGTATGGAGGTGGCACAGTGCCAGGTTGCTCAGATTAGAGGACAGCGGTGCACAGTGACACCGCTTAAGCAATAAAGCCAAGGGCTATAATCACACAAGGTACAAGGACAGGTAGCTCAGATGGGAGCTTGTAGTAGATAACACGGGCAGTATGTACGACGAGGTGTGAAGGGCCTAGGCAGTGCTTAATTTGTATATAAAAACAAGTTGGTGCCCAAAGCCCTCCTCAAACACGCGGCTGCTGCAATTAAATGTGGGAACCCTGAATACTGAGGCAGCGTAATCCTGAGGCCATCTGGGGCCTCTTCAATACTTTTACAGCCACTCCCTACCCCCCCAGCTCACACTTGCAGCTTTCTGCCTTCTCCCTTTGTGAGGCTTTTTCATCTCTCTTCTTCCTCTGTCTTTCCCATATGTGTCTTTTGCTGGCACTAAATGCTTGAGGTAGATAAGTGCCGGCCAGAAAAAATAAGTGCTGATGCCCCGCACCAGAAGCCACCGGCTCAAATTAAGCACTGAGCGTTGGTCAGATGGAACTTAAAGCACCGATATAAAGGTTTATAACACACAGAAAAGGCATGACATGAGGTAGCACAGGATGGACGAATGGCACACCTTCATAGTACTAATACTAAAAACTATGTTTATACGGGGGTTGGGGGAGGAGCCCAGGCGGCTCTGATGAAAGCCTGGTTCAAAAATACAACAGATATCAAAGGCTAAATTCACAGGAGACACACGGTGTTAGGCAGTGCTTGAAATGGAAAAATAGAAGCGCAGGTACTCTGTACCAGAGTACCTGCTTGTTTCTGAGAACTGCCAGTACTCTCCAATTGAAAGTATTACGTTTTTGCTGGAGAAGTGCAGGTACTCTCCCTGTCAAAATAAAAGTGATGGTACTCAGTACCGGACAGCACCGGCCCATTTAAAGCACTGGTGTTAGGTAGCTTAGATGGAAGCCCGACACAAAGTGCAACAGATACAAAAGGCTTGAGGCACCAAAAAGACACTGACAGCCGGCTCAGATGGAAGGATGGCACAAAGGTATAACAGATACCAAAAACAAGATACTCAAAAGATACATGGTGTTAGGTGGCTCAGATGGAAGCATGGCAAAAAGTCATAGATGTACAAGTTACTTACCTTCGGTAACAATATATCGGGTAGACACATAAAAATCTCAGGATCCAGTCTGACGCCTGGGGGAAAATTCAAAGGTAAGGAATCTGCAACTAGAAGTCTCTATCAGATATCCCTGATACCAAGGGTTTATTTACAGATGAGGTCAATGCCAAGGAGCTCCTATGGAAGTGTAATAGAACTATAGCACATTCACAATTATATATACACCAAATGGTTCTTTTGCACACACCCAAGGTGACTTCCGAGTCACATTGTGGCTTGGCGGCGATCCCTATCAAACACCGGGTTGCTGACAAAAGCTTTCAAAATGAGCTTTCAGCTACTCGACAATGTAAAGTATGATAAGCTACATAGTCAAACCGTGGAACAGCCACAATCATGTGCTCCCGGATGTCGGTGGAGTCTGGGTTTAGGCCACAGACTGCGGTTAAGTGCAGCGATAACTTCTCCAGGTTACTTTCACAATATAAAGGCAGCTTGTTGACACAGGGCCTCACCTACCTACTGCAAACAGCCCGGGCACAAAAGACCCTGGTGAAGAACAAGCATATATTGAAACATATCGACATTCATAAAAAAAGATAGAATAAGCATCAACCTATGTTCCTAATGGCAGATCTGTAAGACAATGGCAGGAATTTAAAGTCACAGGCCAGGTTGATCCATGCAACAAAGTGTCCTAGTGTGGGGAACATGGGTTTTTGAGTCATCAGGACCAGGAGTCCTGCAAAGCGGGGCATAGTAAAGGAAATGTGGTGCAGGGGCTCCTGGGATCGCCTCCGATACTGACTGGTCCATCCACAAAAGTATTCTGGAGTATGTGACGTAGTATTCCTGTGGTACTCTTTTACGCACTCAAATAACTGATTGGGCCACAAAAGGCAAAAATTGAGAATAAAATAGGAACAATAGGATCATATTCATAATCACTTGGTACAATTCGAAAGTACTATTTACAGTTTTACTAATAGGGAGTTGGGCAGGTTGGGGTAGATTCACAAAGGCAAGTAAAAGTATGCACACAATTATACTCCTGAATAGATACCACCCCCATACGATTATTTTATTTCCCACCCCCTAAGTAAAGCCACTTTGGCCTGCAGTCCCAATGGCTGGTAACTGAGTGAACTATAGCCCTAAATGTATGATGAGGGTCACTAGAATCGTGCAACAGGGCAAGACCAAATATGCAGTAGCAATAACTGGGTTTTTATCCCAGCTCTAGCACTTCCTGACTGATAATTGTGTGATCCTGGGTAGAACGCTTAATCTTCCTCCTCCTGTGCAAATGGCAGATTGATAAAAATCTGGTAGCCTCTCCCAACCCTCTTCAATAATGCACAACATTTCATGGTTTACCCGCTAGTCTGGCACTATGCAAATAACATACATCCAAAAACACTGCAACTCTATTGTGCTTACGAAAAAGTGGGATTCATGCACACATCAATGGTGATTTATCGACCTTGGAAGGATAAAATGTTCACCCGGTCCTACTGGGATTCTAACATGCAGGTTTAATGGAAATCGCCCAAGCAGTGGACACACTGGGCTATCTTCGATGATGCGCAAAAACAAAGCCTTCTGGAGGCTCCAGCAGCAGGTAATTTCCTCCTGGGAGATGAGAGATAGCAATTACATCCGCAGAAAAGAAACATGCCCGCGCCTGCCAAGCAGAGGGTTATGTTACCAGAAACAAGTTCACTGCAGAAAATGTGGACTAACTTCATATAGATTTGTTTAAATTCAATTTACTATTTACCATCGTGTGTACAGTTTAAAGGGCACGGAGCTGGTGAGAAACCTGAAAGGACTGCGTGCCAACAGTAGGGGCCTGTGCCCTGTTGGTGCAAACCCCCAGCAGCAGGTCCGAAGCCTTTCATCCTTCAAATGTCAATAAATGCCTTCCCTAGAGTCTGTAATGTTTCTTGTACAGAGAGTGGGGATACTCTAGGGGTCGCTGCCTCAGCCTTCAATATCACTTAAAGTGTACACCTGTCTGCTATAGGCGTGAAGGCTATAAAACACCGTGAACGCCGAATAAATTGGGATAAAGCTGACTGCATTCAGAAGCCTGGACAAAAAAATAAATCTAGGGCCTAGACGTCTGTGGTGGCACAAACTGCGACGCGTGGTGGGCTACGAATCTGCATCCTTGGCACTCTGAGATGGGGCTTCTGCACTATGAATCCTCATGGGTAATCAACAGAACTGGTTTACTATGAATCAAACCAGGATCAGCTCAAAGGGAATAGTGCACTGCGAATCAAGAAGCAGGGTCATAGAAATAGGACGAGTTTATTATGAATTACAAAATAAGGTGACTCAAATAGGAGCCCAATGAACCGAAAACCTGCACCATAGAAATAGGACTAAAGTACAATAAATCAAAAAAGGGACCACAGCAATAGGTCTCATATTCAAGGAATCAAAATCCAGAGAGACAGAAGTAGGACTAACAAACTAAAACTCAAACACCAGCGTCACAGAAACAGGAACAGTGTACAACGAATCAAAAACCAATGCTACAGGAACCAATACATCATCAACAGGGTTACTGGAATTACGCAATTGTGTGGGTGTGGCGATTTTCTCATAATTATAGATTTGCCACAATCCACCTGCTGCATAATCCGCAGATTTTAACAACAACAAAAAAATGTTTCTAGCTCAAACGCTTCAAACTTAAAAAAAATAATAATAATGAGCAGTGACACTCGCTGTGGAAGGCACTTTGCAAAGCTGGACTGGCTACCTTTCTGTTGCTTATTGTCATATTTGAGTGTTAAACCGGTACTAATGAGGTGCAACCAATTCCCAGACAGTGTTACTAAGTTTAAAAATGACAAAATAATAAAGTAATACTATTGCACAATGTGCTACAGTATGCCGCATAATTTGCCTATTTCTTGCCTCATAATTTACTCAACCGTGTTACATAATTTGGCCCTCTCCTGCAGCATAATTCCAGTGGCCCAGATTATGAATGGAAAAAAAAGCAAGCCACAGAAATAGGGCAAACATCTGCTGTGAAGAGAGTCACATGCCATAGAAAAAGTTAAGTACAATGTGCTACAAATTCTTAATATTGTTCTTTAAACAAGGAATAGCGTACTATGAAACAAAAGCTAAGGCCGCCGACACAGGTTGGTATATTACATATCGGCAACTTTAGGACTTACTGGTGTAGTCTGAGCAGGCATTGTTGACCAACAAATAGGGCCAGTGTAGTATAAATCAAATGAGGCTAAAGTATTACTAATAAAAATTTTTAGTCATGGGACTCAGTTCACAAATTCACAACTCTGGCCCTGCAAATACTTGCAAGCTCTGAAACCACAACCCAAGGATTAGATTTAGTCTATTAAATGAAAACAGGTTTAAATACAGTGCTAAGTAGCATAATCTGCCCAGAAATTAGACATGTGGCCAGGGCGACAACGCTATTTAATTCTCACCATGAACTATATTTCTGGTTCACAAAGGCACTTGCCCATTCCAGGTTACTAGAAAATGGGTGGTTCATACAATCAGCAGCTCTGTCTGTCCTAGCATCATCACAAGGGATGCAGATTACTATAATTATTCATAAAGCAACACTGGGCCCACACCAGCCAAGTCACACACCGCGTTCCGTGGTTCCGCGTTCTGTCCATCATTTGTGTTTTGCTTTGCTTTTGCCACCATAAGTGCGCCCGGAATGCCCAGACGTGGGTCCCGGGCTCAGTATGTCACTGGATTCAAGTTAGCCTTGCTGATGAAGGGTGAAACTCTAAAACCGGTCCCAGGATGCTTGTTTCCGGTCCAGGGAGGACTTGGCCTGGCAGTTCGGGCTGGACTGTTCTCATGTGGAACAGGGTCAAGACTGATTTGCATATGGCTGGGTCCAAACTGGGGTGGCATGGCCAGCAAAAGAACGATGGATTAAACCCAGATCTGTGACTGGGGGGTGAGTGTTTGCATTGTCAGCACTCTGTCCATCATCCTTTTGTGTTGCTAAAGTCACCCTAAGTGGGAAAGGTATGCCCAGACATGGGTCCCTTGCTCACTGTTGCCACTGGATACAAGCTGGCCTGGCTGATGAGGGGTGATACCCTGAAACCAGTCCCAGGATGCCTGTTTCCAGTCCAGAGAGGACCTTGCCTGGCAGCTCAGGCTGGACTTTTCTCATTGGAACAGGGTCGAGAGTGATTTGCGGGTGGCTGTGTCCAGACTGGGGTGGCATGGGAGCAAAAGAACTATGGAGTAAACCCAGATCTGTGACTAGGGGTGAGTGTTTGAACATTTTCAGCGCACTATCCAACATCTTGTTGTGTTGCGATAATCTGTTAGCCAATGAGATTCAGCACAGCATCAGTGAAGAAAACAGGTTATGTACCTGCGCAAGTATGGCGCACATGCCCGTACATAGCGCCTCGATCCCAAAGTGCCTTTGCGGCCATCTTAATGATAACGAGGCAGGTGACGGAGACTGCACGCCCATTCTAGGAAAGAGAGAGTTAATTTGATTCTGCACTGAAAACAGTTGCCTGCGCGGATGGATATGAAAACGATATTTCCACTGCGTGCCAGGAGCCTGGTGCCAAGCAGCCTTCGCGGCGGTGCTGCCTGGCATGTCTTTTATCCCCTAATTAAACCCCCGAGTGCCTTGCCAGATGGAGGCGCCGCCTGCACTGGGAGGCTGCATAGTGCTTCCAGTAAGGCAGCCCGGGGACTGGCGGCGGGGGGTCTGCCGGGAGGAGGAGGCGAGGCCGCCCCTGCAGGAGGCAGGTCCGATCAGACTGCCCGCTGCTGTCCGAGACATGGCCACTCAGTGCGCCGCTGCTGGGGGGCACTAGAGAGACACTCGGTGGTGCCCTCCCCCGAGTGGCCCCCAGGGAAGTAATGGTGAGCGGAGCAAGAGAAATACGGGGGCTGATGGCAGGGGTCAGACGGGGGGGGCTACACAAGAAATAGCAAAGGGGTTAGCGAGGCCAGAAGGTGGCAGAGGGAAAATCCAGGTGGGTAACAAAGGTGCCAGTGGTTCAGTGCCAGAGTTTCCACCCGGGCCCTCTCCAGGAATTCCCTCACTGGGCCTCTGCTAGCGGAATCCAGGTGGATTACAAGGTGCCAGTGGCTCAGTGCCAGGGTTTCCATCCAGGTCCTCCCCAGGAACTCCCTCACTCCCCTTTCACGCTGACCCCTGGCGCAACAGAACCTCTCTACCACTCCTACTATCCAGTTTTTGAGGGGATCTCCTTGGGGTAAGCATCAGCCAACACAGGTGCAGCCTGCCACAGTCTTATATCCAGGGCCACTGGAATCATGCGGCAAGAGAGGGCCAAATTATGTGGCAGAGTTAAGTAAATTATGCAGCAACACATCACAAATTATGCGACATAACGTGGCACATTTTGTAGTAGTATTACTTCATTATTTCATTATTTTTAAACTTGGTCACCCTCTCTGGGCATTGGTTGCACCTTATTAGCAGCGGTTTAAATAACCAAATATCCCACTACACAGAAAAAAATAGACAACAGGATTTCAAAGGGCCTTTGTGCGGCAACATACTGCATTATTAGTAACTTTTGAACCGTTTGAGCTAGAAACTTTTTTTCAGGGAAAATCGGATGATTATGTGTCAGATGACTGAGTATGTGGCAAATGCGGCAACTATTGTGTGAAAATAGCAGCGGTCGCACAATCGCATAATTCTAATGACCCTACTTATTATACTTTAGGAATTCAGGCCCACAGGTATTATTACATCTAGAAGCTGCGGCCATGCCAAGCACACATGCCCAGAACAGACTTATAACTTTATGGACATATGCAGCAATATGCTCTCCAATACATGATGATTAATCAGTGGCTCATCACCACCTACTACAGCAACCGGCTTGAAACCCTCAAGTTCAAGAAAAGTTCTGCACTCAAGTATAAAAATATGAAACTCTTCCAACCTACATCTGCTTTGTTACAACCATTCCTAAGAGTCAGGCTCTGAAGGCCAACACACCCCTATGCAGGGACCTGTGTTTGACCTCATGATCACAGATTCAAAAGCTTGAGGGTCTACTCCGCCTTTCATCCTTCCGAGATCGATAAAAAAAGCACCACCGCCGACTTGAGTATAAATAAACAACTATTAGGTAACAAGACACTCCAAAACGTGCATTTTACAACTACACCATCATATTTTGAAAAGCTCTCTCAGGCGAGCAAGGATGTGCGTGTTTGCATTTCACGCTATATCTCGGGTTGTGTAGGGTGAATTGCGGTTTTCCATGTCTCTACTACTTTCAGCATTTAAAAGCTCTCCCTCAGGTGTTTATGCATCACATTGCGCACCTAATTAGCGGACGTGTCGCTTTTATGCTATGTCGCAGACCTGTTTGCTATGCTATGGTCCCGTGAAACGCTCTGCCACCCGCCCTTTATGAAAAACAACATTTTAAACCGATGACCTAAAGTAGGGTGACCAGACGTCCCAGATTTCCCCAGAGAGTATCGATTTTTAGAGGACTGTCCCGGTGTCCCAACGTTTTAATTGTAAATAAATGTCCCGGGTTTTTTGACAAAGGTCAGATCATCTAGGGAAGCATAAGTTGAAGACGCCTAAAAAGTATGAAATAATTAAAGTCATTTATGTTACTGTCAGGCAACAGTCCCTTGTCTGCTCCCAGTAGAGAGAGGAAGAGGGGGGGGGGGGGGGGCAAGCCATAGCTAATTTTATATATGTCGTCTTGTAAGTGTGTGTGTGTGTATATATATATATATATATATATATATATATATATATACTTACATACACGTACACACACGTATAGGCACACATTCACAAAGCAACGCAAAAAAACGAGCAGGCCTCATAAAAGTGAGAGTAAAGCTTTTAGTCCTTCTTTTATGTCTGACCTGTCCCGGTTTTTGCTCTCCAACATCTGGTCACCCTAACCTATAGGCACAAGCCAAATCTGACGTCGTTCGGTGATGGTGACCCCCGAGCCTTGTACAGCTAGCCTACACCAGCCACAGAACATGGGCCACACTGATGCCAACACCACACGCAGCCGTCCTATAATCTCGCGTCACCAGCGCGCCCTGGCGTTGGACCAGGAGCACACAAACTGCATTAGCGGGTGCGCCGGGACTCCGGTGCCCGTGTTTTACCGTCAACAACTTAAGCCCCAGACCGGGTCTCCTCCCACAATTTGGAGCTCTGTTTCCAAAACAAGGCGCCGAGGCTGCCCTGAGAGCTGCAGGCCGCCAGTGATTCATAGAGCCGAAAGCAGCGGTTAATGAGCGCTAAGCAATCGAAATATGTCTCGGAAACGTTTCCGCACAAGCAATGAAGAATTATGAGTTGTGAACAGAGCAGCTATTTTTTTCTACTCTAAGTACTTTTAATGATTTAGAGGGAAAAAAACAATCAATTTCGGCCTTTGCTTAGATGGTAGAGCCGCGCTGCTCTCCACGGGACCTGGGCTTACATAACCTGGGGGGGCAGTGGGCGCGCGATCCAGGGGTCCCGTAAACCAGGTCTCCACCTACACAAGATGGCGGCTATGGAGGTGCAGGGGGCTTGAAGGAGAGGCCTCTGCTCAGAACAGCAGATGCTTCCTTTGTAGCTTGGTGCTGGGGAGGGAGTTCACTACCCAGGATAGTGGAGGACTGAGGAGTTAACTGCGCCTCGTGATATGAGCAGGGACTTAAGCATTGTGTTATAACACTGAAAGATAGCTCAGTGGGCTAATGCCTCGGTATGAAAGATACCCGTGTAACCTAAAGATTTGACTCTCGGCTACTCCACTCAATCCTTCATACTTCCGAGGTCGATTGGGTGAGTACCATCGAGTTGGCTAGTTACCAATTGTTAGTACTGGCTAGAAACGAAATACACATTAGCACCTCATAACAAGTTTAGCAATTGTTGCTAATTAGTCACATTCTAACATATGACTAATATTAGCCCATATGGTCCTTAGAGTTAAGCATAATAACCCTAAGGAGAGAATTTTACGTCGTTTTTATTTAACATCCGTTATTTGTTTAGAAGTCTCAATAAAATATTTGGTAGGACCATCGCTGCCTGCCTCCTTGAGTCAGTGTGCCAACATGTAAAGTGAGCACACAGCACGGAAGAAAAGTAAAAAAAAAAAAAAAAAAAAAAAACAGTCCAAACTCAAAAATGTCCAGTGGACGCACAGACCTGTCGTGGTTTCTGGGATCTCTTGATTTTTGGTGAATAAGCATCTGAGACCGGGAAGTGAAATGATTTGCCAGGGCACATAGACTTCAGTCAGGCGAGAAAGGTGGTTAGGTTCTGCTCCCCTGGTTTCAAAGCTAACCGCTTAGCTACTTGAGTACATCTTCAAGGCGCTTCACACACATGCGTATTGTACCATGTCTGTGCACCACCAGCCGGGCCCCTCTCGGCTCCTACGCGCTCACCTACTGTCTTCAACTATTACAAAGGAAGCATCAGTGGGGGGGAATGTCCAGCACAATGACCTTCCCACAGAACCGGCCAGTAGACCACGCAAAAGACGAGGTACCACGTACCACCACAGAAACACCGCCTAGGCAGAGACTGGTACAACTTCCAACAAGTGTCTGGAGCACTTGCTAACTTTGCACAGATTCATCCAAAACCTAGATTTATAGCAGTAAAATGCATGGATTAACATAACTGAAAAACACTGCAGAAAATACCTCTTTTGTTTGGGGGGGAGGGGGGTGTATATATATATTTTTTATATTTTACTCTAGTGGCAGTTGCCACTAGGTAGTTCTAGTTAGGACCATGTTTCCATAGAAACAGCGTTATTTGACTTGCCTATATTATTGGCCCCACTTGACAAATTTTCACGAAATTTTCCCCAAAAAGTGCTGCAGTGATTCTTGTTGCGCACGAAAGGTTTCGGGGAGATCCATCAATGAGGGGCAGAGAAAAAGGGGAGCGAAAAAAAGTCGTTTCCCATGTTAATTCCCATTGCACCTTTAGACGTCTACAGTCCGAACCGCTGGATGGAATCACATCAAATTTAGCAGAAAGCTAGCTTTCGGTACGCAGATCACGCTTTCGCTTATTTGGTGTGAATACGTTCCGTAGTTTGAGAAATTAAAGGGAAAATATATTTGTATATCTCTGGCTGGGATTACTTTGCAAATATTTCGTGAATACTTCACAAAATGCACTCATTTTTCACAAATGTGTGCAAAAAGAAGCATTGCAATTGGCTGACCGCAACCTGACTAGAAAGTTGCAACCACCATTTTATTTAATTGAAAGTGGTCATGGAGAAGGTACCCTGATCCAAGGGTGTGTAATAGGCGTGTTGTAGGGACAAATTATAGGTTTAAAATAATTTTGCGTCACCATGCGTGATATGTGCGAATTATTCACAAATATGGAAAAGTTTGAAAGAAAAACCACAGACTCATTCGTACACTAATTCATTCACTCATACATTCACTCATTCAGGTGCCCACTCACACACCGAGTCAGGCACACCCACTTTCAGACCCACTTAGACACTCACGCACCCACTCACACATCCACTGACAGGCCCTGTGGCCAACCTGCACTGCCCACAGCCAAAGGACATGCATGGCGCGGGGGTGGGTGGTTATAAGGGCTTAGCTGCACGGCGTGGGTGCAGGCCAGGCCTTGTGACCAACCTGTAATGCGCACAGCCAAAGGCCGTGCACGGCGGAGGTTGGAATAACATATAGTAATTAAAATTGATTTACGTTAAAACACAGAAATTCACTGAAGAAAAAAACCAAAAGGTTACAGGGACATAGTTAGGTTCTGAATTCACTCGTACAAAACCATAGAAATTCAGCAGTTCTTTTAAGTAACTATAACTCACGCCCTAAGCTAACTAGGACTTGTGCCTTTGCCATGCACAGCTAATTACTCCACATATTGTATCACTATTGAGATCTTGTATGGCATCTTTGATACCACTGCAACATTTGCAATAACATTATTAATAAGAAAACTATGCATGGCAAGGGCGCAGGTTATAGTTACCTAAAAGAATTGCCGAACTCCTATGGTTTTGTACGAGTACATTCAGAGAACCTAGCTATAATGTCCCTGTAACATTAACACACACACATATATATATATATATATAAATACTAAGAAATGCAATAGGTCAAACATAATGATAATGAACAAGTAAGAAACCGATGAGCAGTAGAAGATTAATCTATCCCTATACAGGGTACAATATCAGCCTACTGCTACAGGCACAATTATCCAAATACGTCCGTAACACGTCTCACCTACAGTCTTGAGCCCCCCCTTGTATGGCGCTCTACGCTTTGTAGCTTGGTTGGCACTTTATAAATCAAAAGCATACTGAGTTCTCTGGTGACTACACATCAGGTCAGTTATCCACACATCAGGTCAGTTCTCTGGTGACCACACATCAGGTCAGTTCTCTGGTGACCACACATCAGGTCAGTTCTCTGGTGACCACACATCAGGTCAGTTCTCTGGTGACCACACATCAGGTCAGTTCTCTGGTGACCACACATCAGGTTACGTTAAATTCTCACAGGGAGTCTCTGCCCATCTACCGCCCTGGCAGAGCCAGATATAACCTCCCCTCAGGGGCGACAGCCTCCTGATGCGTGAAGCACTGTTCAAGGGCCACCCAGTAAATCAGGGGGCAATGAAAAGAAAGAGGGCTCCTCTGGAGGTTCAAGAGCCCTGGAATGGACTCCGCAGTCTCACAAAAATTTCATTAAAAGAAGAATTCTCCACTGGAAGTGGATCAATAAGTCTCCTTGCCTGAGAGGAAACAATTTTAAGGACCCATCAGTCTGAAGGTCTCCGCTGACTGCGTAAATTAACTGCATATTACCGAGAGGTGAGATGATTGACAGGAGGTGTCGGGAACATGGCCTTCATGGATGCCACCGGTGGAGGATGCTTGGGGTGACTGAAGGAAAATGTCAAATTGCTTCAAAAGTGGCACCATTTATGACATTCTGGAGACCTCTGGAGGTACCCTCAAGCTACAACTGTCATTATATGACCGTGCAGCTAGAGATTCCAAGGTGCACTATGCAGAATTTGATATTTTACATAAACTGCACATACATGTCAACTCTCAGCAGGAGCCACTTAATCACAAACGCAGTGGAAGCAAAGGTGAAACAAGGTTTCCTTTGGCCACTGAGGAGCGCGCAGGAAGTGACATCACGGAGCCTTTGAAACCCAATATAATCAAGGGATGGGAATGGAGCTCCCACAAGATTGCACAACAACAGCTTACAGCAGGAGACCAGGGCTCTTGAACCTCCAGAGGCACATGGGAAGCAGGAGTTATAACTGCAGCTTACCCTACAGGTCACCCGCCATACACTCCTGGTCCCGGGGGTGCTTGGCCACAGGTGCCCCCTCCTGCTTGAGATCCTGCAGGGGAGGAGGGTTTGCAGAAGTGGCCATCATGAGTGGGTCCTCCACACTCATGAGGGCCTCACCTGGGGAGGGCTTTCTCAGGAGTCCTAGGGGCAACTTCTAGGACTCCACTGAGCCCGAAATGGCAATTTTGCTTAAATTAAGGATGCTTGACAGTGGAACTGAAGAGCGTTACCGCAAAACCTTCCAAGGTATAAACTCTTGGTGGGGTTGCAGGAGACCATTTCCAGGGTCTGTGCATTGTAGGTTTGACAACTTGAATGGATGGCAACACTGAAAGAAAAGGCACTGCAGATCAGGGCGTGTGGCAGCTATGGTCCACTTTTAGGGTCGACTGAGACGGACAAACGTGAGAAACTTGCTGGACTGGGGGCTCTGCTGCCTAAAGGCGTACAAGTCTTGACTTCACCACCCCTTGGGAGAGACAGCAGCGGGGATTTAGGCCAAAATGTGATCTGGAAGACAAGGTTGCCAGCTTGGAATGAGACCGTAAGGACAGCATCCCCCCTCTGGGCCACATTATCTAGTCCGCGCAAACCCCTGGATTTCTATTCCTTGGTTCCCTTACCCTTCACACCTAGGAGTGACTGAGTGATCTAATCTCCAATATATAAGCAAAATATAAACAATGGACTTTAATAATCAGCACAACATTGGGGGATGATTCCTGGACAGGGTAAACTTCCAAGTCAGCGTGCTCCTATATTTGACAGTGGAATGTAGACGCTAAAGGGGGAACACAAACTTCTGACATGCTGGTTAAGGTTCACTGGGTCTCATAGCCTTGAAACCTGGACGGCCAAATGTAAACAACTCTGAATCGCCAGAATTTTTTTTTTTATTCCTAGAATTGCTAAAAATATTAGCTTAGATCTATTTCCAGGAAAACCTTCTCAGTTGTCCACACTCCAGTAAGAAAGTATGCTTGTCTCGGAGAGATGCTGCTGCACACCTCACCTGAACACAAGTCAACCTTGTCAGACAAGGGCTAAAAGTTTTCAGTACCTTGTTGACGCCCAAAATGATGGCGGGAGATGGGCCTTTAGCAGACACTCACCTACGCGTCTCAAGGACCAATATTGTGGTCCATTTTTGGGCAGAGAAAATGCGAGGGGGTGAGAGACCACAATGGTACAAAATTGCCCCCCCCCCCCCACATCCTCAAGCAGAGTCCATCATATAAGGCACGCAGAACGTCAAAGTGCCATGAAGAGCTACCTTCGAGGAGAACATACACGTTACACAACGGTGGGGTCTCCCCTTGGATAGTCCACCCTCCAGACACAACGGAACTCCGTACACCCCCTCCACTGCACACAGCAGAAGTTTACAACATGAAAATGTACGTGACCTTTGTTAGCCACGTGCAGAAAATGGCGGCTGCAGGAAAATCTCCTAGCCCCTAACTCATCCTTCTGCACTTCAAACAGCGCAACCTCCAGCACTGTAATAATTTAGTAATATTATTGCCCCTTTGTAAACAATGTGTATTTTCACTTCTAGTATGTGTCCCACCACCAACAAACAAAAACACACAAATGTCTGGTTACTGACCGCTTACAGCAGGTCGGCCATTACTGTGTTCCGCCGCAATAGGCAGATGGGGGCGGAGATGCGTGGAGGTAAACAGTTTTACAAAGATGACACTAGGTGTCCAATGGACCAGGTAGGATAAGAAGATGGCCTCCTGGATTCACAACTTTAACACTAGACCACATTTGTTGCTTCACTGTTGCTCATACCTTTCACTCAAACATCAGGGGTACTACAGAAAAGGCTGTGCATAGTTGCAACTCCACAATGTAAGAAGACATTTCGTGATTACATCAGGCGTGACAGGTGAGAAAGTCTGAACAAACCACCCGCTAGGACTCACTGGACACATATGTCCAACAAAAAAAAAAGTCACTTTAAACTGAGAAAAGTAGTGAAGAAGTGACTGTGTAAAAATGAAAGGACAGAGCTGTCGGAATCCTTACCTCACAACCCCCATCCAGGAGAAGAAAAAAAACAAATACAATTTAATGATAAAACCCTGAGCTGGCTGTTCAAGGAACACATTTTTCGCCGGAGAGGAGATTAGAAGCAATAACCTGGGAAGCTGTTCGATAGTCAGGCGGCATTAATATCAGGAGTCCTCGCCAAAGCCGCCATAAGGACCCGCTAAACCACGCGAAAACCCTACATTCGCGGAACACGGCGCCGGCCGCCGCGCGAACGCAGCCCCTAATACCCGCAGCTTATCCGAACAAAGGCCAGCACCAGCCCGCACACCAGCGATTAGCAGTGCGGCGGCTGTCGGTTATTAAAAAATGTTGGAAATAAAAGAAAAATGTAATTAAATCCGCCTCTAAGTCCTAGGAACAGTTTCTGTCTGCGGATAATGGAATAGAGGCTCTTCGGAGGCTGACCGCGTGTTCCTAATGTATTTTCTTTATTTCTGTGAATATATGTGCTCCGGGGGCCTCGGTTTGCTGTCTCAGAATGGTGACCTTCCTGCGAAGGCCGTGCTTGTATCTGATATTATGCCAGTGAGGGTAGGCCATTTAATAACAGTGAGAGGTGGGTGTGTCTGTCTGTCTGAGTGTGTCTCAGAGTGAGTGTGTCTCAGAGTGAGTGTGTCTCAGAGTGAGTGTGTCTCAGAGTGAGTGTGTCTCAGAGTGAGTGTGTCTCAGAGTGAGTGTGTCTCAGAGTGAGTGTGTCTCAGAGTGAGTGTGTCTCAGAGTGAGTGTGTCTCAGAGTGAGTGTGTGAGAGAGTGAGTGTGTGTGTGTGAGTGTGTGAGTGTGTGTGAGAGTGTGTGTGAGTGTGTGTGAGAGTGAGAGTGTGTGTGAGAGTGTGTGAGAGTGTGTGAGAGTGTGTGAGAGTGTGTGAGAGTGTGTGAGAGTGTGTGAGAGTGTGTGAGAGTGTGTGAGAGTGTGTGAGAGTGTGTGAGAGTGTGTGAGAGAGTGTGAGAGAGTGTGAGAGAGTGTGTCTCAGAGTGTGTGAGTGTCTGAGAGTGTGTGAGTGTCTGAGAGTGTGTGAGTGTCTGAGAGTGTGTGAGTGTCTGAGAGTGTGTGAGTGTCTGAGAGTGTGTGAGTGTCTGAGAGTGTGTGAGAGAGAGAGTGTGTGAGAGAGTGTGTGAGAGAGAGTGTGAGAGAGAGTGTGTGTGAGAGAGTGTGTGTGTGTGTGTGTGAGAGAGAGTGTGTGTGTGTGTGTGAGAGAGAGTGTGTGAGACAGAGAGAGTGTGTGAGAGAGAGAGTGTGTGTGAGAGAGAGAGAGAGTGTGAGAGAGAGAGAGAGTGTGAGAGAGAGAGAGTGTGTGAGAGAGAGAGTGAGTGCGAGTGAGTGCGTGCGTCTGTGAAAAGGCCTGACGCCCACTATGGCCAATCCAGCCATGTCTCACACTTTCCCTGAGGATGGTAACTACACCCTGACCTCTGTGTGACCTTTGCAGAGAGGCTGAGAACTGGTCACCCACGCAGTCTGAATGGGCTTATGACACTGTCACACAGCAGTGCTTAACTTTGAGCCGGTGGCTGCCGACCACCACTTGGTTTTAGGGCTGCAATTCATTATCCAGTGGAAGAGAAAAACAAGCATTTACAATGCATCGGGTCTCGCGTTTGCTCGTGTTAGAGCCCATCGCGTTGTAAACTCCTAACCCGACTTTTCACCTATCGGGCAAAAGTGCATTTATGCACGTAACCCGAAAAAGTGAAATCAAGTAGGTAAAGCGCTCGACTTCTGCCAAGCGAGATCGGGCTCGTAAATTAGTTTTAAAAAAAGTCCACAAGCCTGATGGGAAACAGCGAGCCTCGCATGTTTTCTGTACTTGGTCGCTGCGCTCGAGGAGGGCTAGCCACCGGAAAAGGCATTAGGTATGCGTGCCTTCGACTAATGAAAGCGAGCCGATTTAATTAGGGAAGCCCACGAACCAATAAAAAGCACTGAGGTGAAGTTGACAGGGCGCATGCGCGAGCGCATGCAAAGCAGGCTTGACCCTAAAAAACAAAAGGGGAAACACAGGAGGAGACAGGAAAGGTCATAAAAGGAGGAAATAAATTGATGAAGAAGATTATGCAAAAGTGGGATAGAGAGGCAACAAGTGCCTGGGGTGGATGAAAGAGACATAAGTTGGAATCAAGGCTACACAGCCTTGGTGTTCGGCACAATCAACATTCATATCACCGGCAATGGGCTTCTAAGCACATGTCTGGGCTCAGAACCTATTGTTTAAGAACGTGAGCACTGAAAGTACCTTGTGGTATTTTCAGTCAATTACTGAGTTCCCAATGGTGTCCGGTCATGAACACCATGAAGTCACCCTGACTGCTAGCAGCTGCTCAGTTCATGATACGCACAATACAAGACTCCCATGGTGCAAGAAAGGAAAACTACACACACACCCGGAAAATGAACTAATCCTAGGAAATAGCATTATTGAACAAAGTGAAAATTGTGAAATTAACGAGGACTGCATCACTAACCAGGCTGACGATAGGTGCAAAGACATGGCCCATTTAGGACCAGTCTCTCCGCTTTGATTACTGCTGCTGCTGAGCACTGGCAGGACCGGCCCCGCGTAAAGCCCTGGTCGTCTGTTTTCCATAATGTAACTAATATGTGCACCCTCCCCCGATAACCCAGACATACAGTCCAGGGAAAAAGTATCTGCTCTGATATTTCCATTCGGTGCCTTACAATGTCACTAGGAAAAGCGCTTCAACGCCTAGTCAGGGGTAGTAAGCGCTATATAAATACTATTACAGTACAATACAATACAATGTACTGCCCTTCACAATGGACAGCATTAAGTATCACTTTCCATCGCCCTTCACAATAGACCGCATCCACCGTCACTTTCCATCGCCTTCCCAGTGGACAGCATCTACCATCGCTTTCCATTCCCTTCACAATGGACAGCATCTACCATCACTTTCCATTCCCTTCACAATGGACAGCATCTGCCATCACTTTCATTCCCAATGGACAGCATCTACCATCACTTTCCATTCCCTTCACAATGGACAGCATCTGCCATCACTTTCATTCCCAATGGACAGCATCTACCATCACTTTCCATGGCCCTTCCCATTGGACAGCATCTGCCGTCACTTTCCTTTCCCTTCACAACGAACAGCATCTACCATCACTTTCCTTCCCAATGGACAGCTTCTACCGTCACTTTCCATCGTAGCCTTTCGCACATGACACCATCTGCCATCACTTTCCTTCACAATGTACAGCATCTGCCGTCACTTTCCTTCACACTGGACAGCATCTGCCATCACTTTCATTCACAATGTGCAGCATCTCCCATCACTTCCATCGCCCTTCACAATGGACAGCATCTGCCATCACTTTCCTTCACAATGTGCAGCATCTGCCATCACTTTCCTTCACACTGGACAGCATCTGCCATCACTTTCCTTCACAATGTGCAGCATCTGCCATCACTTTCCTTCACAATGTGCAGCATCTGCCATCACTTTCCATTCCCTTCACAATGGACAGCATCTGCCATCACTTTCCTTCATGATGGACATAATCTACCATCACTATCCATCGCCCTTCACAATGGACAGCATTTAATGCCACTTTCTATCACCCTTCACACTGGACAGCATCTACCATCACTTTCTATTCCCCTTCATAATGCTCAGCATCTACTATCGCTTTCTATCGTAGCCCTTCACAATGGACAGCATCTGCCACCACCTTTCACAATGGACAGCATCTACCATCACTTTCCATCGCACTTCACAATGGACAGCATCTACCATCACTTTCCTTCCCAATGGACAGCATCTACCATCACTTTCCATGGCCCTTCCCATTGGACAGCATCTGCCGTCACTTTCCATTCCCTTCACAACGGACAGCATCTACCATCACTTTCCTTCCCAATGGACAGCTTCTACCGTCACTTTCCATCGTAGCCTTTCGCACATGACACCATCTGCCATCACTTTCCTTCACAATGTACAGCATCTGCCGTCACTTTCCTTCACACTGGACAGCATCTGCCATCACTTTCATTCACAATGTGCAGCATCTCCCATCACTTCCATCGCCCTTCACAATGGACAGCATCTGCCATCACTTTCCTTCACAATGTGCAGCATCTGCCATCACTTTCCTTCACACTGGACAGCATCTGCCATCACTTTCCTTCACACTGGACAGCATCTACCATCACTTTCCTTCACACTGGACAGCATCTACCATCACTTTCCATTCCCTTCACAATGGACAGCATCTGCCATCACTTTCCTTCATGATGGACATAATCTACCATCACTATCCATCGCCCTTCACAATGGACAGCATTTAATGCCACTTTCTATCACCCTTCACACTGGACAGCATCTACCATCACTTTCTATTCCCCTTCATAATGCTCAGCATCTACTATCGCTTTCTATCGTAGCCCTTCACAATGGACAGCATCTGCCACCACCTTTCACAATGGACAGCATCTACCATCACTTTCCATCGCACTTCACAATGGACAGCATCTACCATCACTTTCCTTCCCAGTGGACAGCATCTACCATCACTTTCCTTCCCAGTGGACTGCATCTACCATCACTTTCCTTCCCAGTGGACAGCATCTGCCATCACTTTCCTTCCCAGTGGACTGCATCTACCATCACTTTCCTTCCCAGTGGACAGCATCTACCATCACTTTCCATCACCCTTCACAATGGACTGCATCTACCATCACTTTCCTTCCCAGTGGACAGCATCTACCATCACTTTCCATCACCCTTCACAATGGACAGCATCTACCATCACTTTCCTTCCCAGTGGACAGCATCTACCATCACTTTCCTTCCCAGTGGACTGCATCTACCATCACTTTCCTTCCCAGTGGACTGCATCTACCATCACTTTCCATCGGCCTCCTCAAAGGATAGCATCTAATGTCACTTTCCATCGCCCTTCACCCAGCCAGCTCTCGCCATCACCACTCACCCAGACCGGTCATAGGCCCACCTTACAAACTGATCCCATCCCTGTATCTTGACCGCTCTGTGGAATCCGATCGGACACCATGAGGATCAGATGCACCGTCTTCTCCATCGAGGTCAATTTCCTGGTCAAAGTCCAGGAAATCACCGCTCCGACTGGGCAGGACTTGTCCCCGTGGCAGGAGTGGTTGTAAGATCCACTGAATGCGTTCCTAAAAACTGTCGGAACAACTGCTCGAAAGCATATGTGGGTCCTCACCAGGAGAGCCCCCAACAAAAAGGGGTGTGGGTTCACTTAAAATTAGTCAATAACACGCTGACCTGTATGTCAAATCCAGTGGTAAAAGGAAGCACAATGACAGAGGTAGAATTGGTGAGTGACGAAATGGTGCAGTGGTGAAATGGTGACATTAGTGAAATAGTGACATTGGTGACAGTGGTGAAATAGTGACAATGGTGACAGTGGTGAAATGGTGAAACGGGGCATGTTGACAGTAGTAGAAATGGTGAAAGTGATGAAATGGTGCATGGTGACAGTGGTGAAATGGTGACTGGCGACATTGATGTAATGGTGACAGTGGTATATTGGTGCATGGTGACAGTGGTGTATTGGTGAAATGCTGACAGTGATGCAATGGCGACAGTGGAGTGGTCAGTGAAGCAGTATCTCTTCAATGTGTCCAAGAGCACATTCCCACGGCCTGTAGGTCACGCGCTCATGGACAGTCTAAATACAGCTTCATCACATCACGAGCACACGCATCTGTGAAAGCCTGCAAATAAAAAAAAAAAGTAGGAGGGAAAAAAAAAAAAAAAAAAAAAAAAAGAGCCCGAGCTGGTATCAGCTGCTTCAGTTTGAGGAGGAGGGACGGCGGGTTCTGAAAACAAACAAAATAATTCTGCCTCAACAGCTCGACTGAGAGAGAAAACAGATGCTTCCTCCAGGAAGAAAACTCCTCGGCAAGGCTGCCCTGGAGGGCACCCCTGGGTGGTTGGGGGACTTTGTGTGTGTGTGGGAGTGGGGGGGCACAACTCTGAATGCGCCCCACAATACAACCACAGCAAAGTCAACACTACACAAGGCGGGCAAAGTCATCCCGAATGTTGCACATGTCCTCCTAATGCCCTGAAGTGCGGGGGCATAGCTTCAGGGGTGGGTGGCGGCGTCGGGGTTTGTTCGGGGTGCCACAGCCGCCTAATGTATTTCCTGATAAATACCTGGGTGCAGGGACTTTCTCCCAGGCATGGTGAGTTCTCTTGAATTTTACAAGGAATTTTACACACATGCGCGCACACACACAAGACAGATAAAAACGCGCAAAAACTCCCCCTCGCTTCAGAGAGAAAGGGAGCCTTTCGCTGAGAACTATAAAGTCCCCCCATAAGGGCATCTCTCTTCCCACGAGTGCAGAGTATAAATCTTTCAATACCCATCGAACATGCAATATGCCTGACGAGAGAGACTATCTTCTAGGGAGGCAGCTATGGGTCTGAAGACACTCAGCAGGGAAGGACTCCCCTCCGAAACACTTCCTATAAAACGAGCAGTGACAAAGCCAAAAGGTCTGACTCCGGTGCTAATGCATGAAACCTCCATTTGTACACGTCTGTTTTCCCATGTGTTACTACATTAAAGCCAGACCAATTGCTTCTGCAAAAGTTGAACATTAATCATCTGGATTGTGTGCCTTTAATGATGAGCACCTCTGCGTAAACGTGTACAAAAAGTATTGCATTTTGCAAAAAAAAATCATGTATTTAATAAATAATTTAACATGCACTGATTCAGCGTACTTTTGCGAAGCTATCTAGTCCCTCATGGATTGCAATACAAGGACTCTTTGGTAAGCAGATGATTCCTCGAACAGCCAATAGCAGCAGGGGTGTAACACAGGCAGAGGGCCCCCAAAACTTCAGGGGAGCTCCGTGCAGCCAGAGTGAGGGGGCATTCTGGCCAGGGCCACATCATTTTGCATTACATCACTGAACAGCATGAGGTGATAGAAATGTACCTCTGGGCGGAGCCAAACTGCACCACTATGTATTTTTTAAAGAATCAATAATATTAACTACGAAGAAAGGTTCGCTGTTCAGCAGGGCCACTGGAATTATGCAGCACAAGACTGACAAATTGTGCAGTAGACGTGAGTAAATTATGCATCACAAAAAGGCAAATTATACCTCATAAAGCGGAACATTTTATAATGGTATAACTTCATTGTTTTATCATTTTTAAACTTAGCCGCACTGCCTGGACATTGGTTGCACCTAATCAACAGTTTAACACCAAAATACAGTAATAAGCAACAGAAAGTTGACCATACCAGGTTTGCGGAGGACCTTCCATGGCACAGCAACATGCGTTGTTACATTTTTAGTAAATTTTTAACCGTTTGGGGTAGAAACTGTTTTTTGTTCAAATCTGCGCAGACAATGGATTATGTGGCAAATTTGGCAAATCCATAATTATGCACAAATCGCTGCAGCCGCATAATCACTTAATACCAGTTTCCCGGCTGTTAAGCAAGACTTAAAAAGCTGGAGTCCCAATAGGTGGTACTGTTTTAGAAAAGAAAAAAAAACAGTGCAAATCATGCAAGATCTTGTTTATTGAGTAAGAGTCTCATCTAAAGCACTCCAAGATGGCGTCTGAACGAGGCTGCTAGCCACAGTGAAGATTGTTTGTCATTGCGTGGGACAACAGGTCACTTATCTCCTCAGTGAGGCTCTTTCTGGTGCTCACTATCTCATGGTAGAATCTCACATTGTGAATATTCCAAGGCACCAGAACTGAGCCGGAAACCCAAAATACAGTGCTCCTACACACCAGTAAGTGGTGGTGTGCGATTCCGCGCTAACCTTGTTCCACTTCAAAAGTGACACGCAGAGCTACATATAAACATGCGGAATGCGCCACTGAATTTAGAGTATCACCACCTGTGCATCTCCCTCCCCAAGAAAATCCAGTGGTCGGCCTAGAATGTCCATGCTGGCCTCAGCGCCCTGCCCCAATATGCTCTTCACTTCTTGTAGATGCCACTCAAAGGCCTTTCCCTCTGTTGAAACGCTAAAGGAGGGAAAAGGGATCAACTTTTGTGTAGTCACCACGGAAAGAGGGCGCAATGGCTGTATGACGTCACTTCCGCTACTCCATGGCAATGTGGTGAAATTAGGCGTCCACTTTCACAACAGAGTAATAATGTGAATTATTTATAGGAGCCATCCCCTAAAATTGTATTCTTAAGTATTTCCTTGTATGTCCCATTTGTCACTCGTAGTCTAGTATAAAGCAATGTATCAAGTAGTAATCGGGACGAGGCTCAAGGTTAGAATACATCTGCTCAGTGGTAAACTTGATCAAAGTGCTTCGTAAACACCCTAAGTTCCGAGGACACACCCACCCCTCCACACAACAAAATTACACGCACATCTGGTGTTGTGGCTGCTGGCAAAAATACCTGTCGTAATATTTTCGATCGATAGCTCGACTGCAATCGCAGCTGAATAATTTCTTATTCCCGCCTCCCCCACGCGCCCCGAGCGCACCTGAACCTGGCAGTCATAGGACAGACTACCTGATGTCAGAGCTGTAGAGGATGGTGGGGGGACGGCTAAGAAGTGGGGGCACAGGTGCTTGCTGCAGGGGGGGGGGGGAAGGGGGGCTCACTGCTGAGGCCTCGGGGGCACCCATGCACTATGGGTGAGATGCTGGGGCTCCTGTACCGCATTATTATGGGCCGCGCGTCATCACTCGCACGCGCTTCTGAAGACTAAATCTTAACATTTCATTTCCAAGGGGCCACCAGCATCCCCAACTCCCCCGCCCCGGTTACTGCTCGCTTGATTTATGCTGCGCCTGTACCCCCACCACCCCTCCCGGTTGCACTATTTGAACCCAACATACAGAGCTCCAACCGCATGCAGTTGCCATAGAAACCGCGGAGGTCAGGCCACGGGGGGGGGGAAATCAAGCCGTGGTGGTCCTACCCGACCACTAATATCTAATAATTCCTCGCACGTGGTGGGGCCTCGGAGCGCTGCGGTTGTAAGCATCCCTAGGCAGCTGAGAGGTGAGGGGCCGTGTGGGCATGGGGGCGGGCCGTATGCAGCATTAACAAGGGAAACTGGCCCTGCAACAAGGCAGCTGTACAAGGACTCCAGTGTTCCAGGGCAGGGTGGGGAGATAAGGCCATCTTTCCTTGTATCACTCCCTCCGCCACTACTGGGATGTCAGCATTTATATAGCGCACTTCCACAATCGGTATGGCCCTGCAGCATCCGGGCCTCGGTCTATTCGATTGCGAGAATTTGCATTCTCTGCAGTCACGGTGGAATGCTGCCTGTGTACAGATTTACTACAATCTAATGTCAGACGTTCCTTTTCTTGGAGAGCCTTTTCGTCTCTACTCTGAACCCCTTTCCCGACTGACCCAGTTTTATAGTCTATTTTACACAGAGTGTAATGTGTCCTTTGAGTGTGAGGATGACCACGAGTGACGAGAGGGGGGGGGGGGCGGGGGGTGGGTGGCACACAATGGGACACCGTGATGCCTCCTGCCTCAACAATGGCAATAAATGCCATATTACCCTCTGTTGCATTTATGGCGCATGCCATGCTGTTTTATTCAAATGCAATCCTTGTAAACAAAGGCACTTAAACAACCTCAGAACAAACAGCGTTAAATGCACGCAATGGTGTCACATTTCAGTCATTACGCTGTGTGAGTTTGGCATAGCACGAACCCTCCTGCAGTGCAATTGACATGACATCTGTGGTCGCATCGCTTACATTTGGACCGGTGTAATGTATTGTATTGTAATGACCTTTGAATTGTGATAATGTATGTTTGAATTAAGGATCGTTGGTATTTTTCAGATAGGTATTTAGAGAGTTATTCCCCCCCCCCCCCCCAACCGAAAGTTTGGAGAGGTTTTTCATTTCAGACAGAATAGTTAAGACCGATTGAAACAAGAATGTCCCAAAAGGTATGCCCTTCACTGTCTAGACTAAGGCATGTTTGGGGGGGGGGTGGAGGGGGGTACGTAGAGCAGTAGAGACTACATCAGGGGTCCAGTTCACCTGTAGGATCTGCGGAATGGTAATACCAAGTTCCGACCAGAATTTCTTAGAAAAGGTGCATTTCCGTAATTTATACTGCAGGTCTCTTATCTACAACACCAACATTTGTCTGAGTCACGGATGCCGAGTCTGAAGTTTGGAAGGGGTACAGTGGACCATGTAAGCAGTCCAAAGCCTGCACTGTGCTAAGGAGGGTGTAATCTCAATAGTTAGAAGGTTAGACCAGATGGAAGATCAGCCTAGTGTCGTGTTGTGTGTGATGTTTGTTCTTCACAGGATCCATTCCCTTTTGGTACAGGTTCAGGGAAGAGCCCAGGTACCTAACAGGCTGGATGCCCTTTTGTGCCCAATTCTCTAGGAATAGAGTCTAACTCTCTGATTATAAGTTTATTTAAGGTATAAACTAGACCCATTCATAGCCAACCTCGTAGCAATTTAGATGCCAACGAACCCGTCCATGCCCACTGCTTATTCCTCCCTCCCCGCGTACTCTGCCCTTACCTTGTCCACACCCACCATCCCAGTCACACCCCCCTTCTCCCATTGCCCCTTTTCTGTCTTTCCTCGCTACCCATTTCGCTTTCTTTGGGCCTTGACATCACTCGGATGTCATCTGCTACATGATACTCAGCCAATACCCAGTTCTCCACTCATTCCTCGCACCTATGGCACTATGATTCAATGTTATCATTTTATGTCATGATGATACATTGGCTCTAACTTTACAGCAAAGTGTGCTGTACCCCCTCACAGTCATACCCCAGTGAGCCATGCACTGGCTGTAATTATTCTATTATAAAATCTCCATTAAAAAAAAAGAAGCTAAAATTAAAAAAAGGATTGTTATTTTTCAAATAACATTTTTAAAGGGCAACATTTTAGAGCTGTCTGATGAGTTTCTTTGCCTCTTAGAGATTGGAAAATTCAAATACCCAGACATCCATAATAAGTGCGCCCCAAAGTAATATTGTAGAGGGCACATAGGTGGCGCTGTGATGACGGCCCGCCCACAGCAGAGAGCACTGCTCCTCCCCCACAGTCGGGGACATTGCCGTTCGCAGGCACCGCTCTGCACCTACAATCTAACAGCCACCTAACTATACCACTAACTATTTTCAGAAGTAAGCAGGTGAAACAATTAAGTAGGTGTGAGGTGCATGCAGGAAGGGAAGAAGTAAATGGAAACGAGGATGGAGCAAGGAGACCTGCACATTTCGAGAGGGCGGAGTCACGCCTGAGGGGTTTTGTTGCTTTTACGTGGTTGTGTGTTTTAGTGAGAAAGATGTCAACGTCAGAAACTGGAGTTTGCATTGTAAACTCTAAATGTAAAAAAAAAAAAAAAAAAACTGCACAGATAGCTTGCTTTTAAGTTAATAGTTTTTCATACAACTACTCACTCTCATGTTAGCGTTACAGCTTGTTACTAGTGTAGGTGAATCACACATCTGCCTGTGCATGTCGTTGTCTTCACTGACTGTCAGATTCCTTCTGACAGCGGTGTGTTTTGGATACCGAGGCGGTAGCCTCATTACTCCATATTCATTTTTGAATTTTTAAATCGCTTTTTTGTTTACTTATTGATCTGTGACACTTTGTCACAGGTAAAGTTGGCTCACATGGTCAGAGCTGTGCGCTGTTCACATCTGCCCCTTGCATGGTCTTGTGGCGTTGTGTGTGTCGGGGTGCCCACTACTGTTCTTGGATTCTCACTGGCTGGAATCGAAGTAGGATGCTGGTGGTGGTTGGTTGAGTCTGGGTGCCCTCTACTCTTCTTGGATTCTCATTGGTTGGAGGCGAGGTAGGCTGGTGGTTGGTTGAAGTCTAATGTCTTGCATATTAATGGTTGGCATTGGAAAATTGGATGAGAGAGCTTTGTCTGGTCTTATGAATCTTTGAGGCGCATCCGAAGTATGGATGTGTGTGTAGATAGACTACACATTGGCATGCACAGTTGGCCATTACTCTGCCAAAGGATGCTCTTTTGTTAAAAAGCTTCATAAGCCGATTAGAAGGCCCAGACGTAATGTGAGCCAACAGGGTGGTAAGTTGGCACGAGCTGGTTCTAATGGCCCTGATATGCTTTTAGGTGACACATTGGTAACACTTACGTTACCATGTCCATCCAACCTAGAAGCAAAGTTCAGCAGCAATGTATATCAACCATACATTAGTTCTTCACCTCTCAAAGGGGTCATGCTCATCGCCCTTTCCCTTCTGTCGAGCGTTATCCCATCAATGGCTTTTGTCCTAATGAAAAGCCCAGATTAGTTGAGGGTCTTAACAAGCGCGGCCTCAAGTGGATGTTCACCCATGCTGGACCACGTGCACATTTCCATGTCAATGGCATGGAACCAGGCAGCTTCTAACCCTCAACTAGGCAATTAGAGATGGTTCTTTGGATGCCTTCAGCAGGGGTCCGACTCCTCCCCTCAAACAGCGAGGGACTGAAATCTGCACTGAGCGACAGCAAGTGCGATACTGGCATTCATGGGCGCGAGAAGGATCAGTGAGGAAATAACGCACAGAAGCGGTTTCCCATGGTCAAAGGAGCTGGAGCAAGTGAGGTCAACCTAGCACTTCAACATCACATGGAACCAGTCGGACAAAGAGTCCAACAACAGGCGTTGTGAGTCACACACCAAGCACTAGGCAATACAAACAGCCAAGGCACTTACAGCATTATTGCCCTGCAATAAGCAGCAAACACCACCACTCAGGAGCGGATAAAGCCAAGACCTGGCATATTTATTTATTTGAAGTTTTTATATAGCTTTTCCCCATGTTTTTTTGTGCGCCTTCTCCTTGCTTTTCTCTCGTTTTCACTGCTTTCACCTTGCTTCCCCTGCCCCCCGTTTTTTGAGCAGCTTCCTCGCAACAATTCCGGACCATCCCCTCACTTCCAGAATTCTGAGGGCCCTCAAGAGCTGGCTGGTTGCTGGGTCCTGAAAGCACCTGGATACCCTGTAGGGTGATTATCTGTGCTTTACAAATCAATCAATCAGAAATTTGTAAAGCGCACTACTCACCTGTGAGGGTCTCAAGGCGCTGAGGAGGAGGGACGGATCATGGGGGGGAGAGGGGGGGGGGGGGAAGTGAGGTGCTGCTACTGCTCGAACAGCCAGGTCTTGAGAAGTTTCCTGAAGGTAAGGAGGTCTTTGGTCTGGCACAGATGGGTGGAAAGTGTTCTCCACGTTTTAGCGGTGAGGTGCGAGAATGATCTACTGCCGGTTGTTTCATGATCAATCATGATTGATTGACTGATGCAGCGCCTGTCACAGGACAAGAATTAAGGAGCTTCACATAGAACCAAACACTTTACATATGTATGTCATGGAAGACCAAAAAACAAGTGAGGGGAGAAAGGCTGGGGATGGGAGAAGGGACAATAGGATGGAACAAGGTGAGGTCAACAACATCAAACAGTGAATATAAGTCACTCACTCTTCAAGTATGTCATTCTGAAAAGGTGTGTGGGCTTCCGAGACAATGTTTAGTCACCACATAGATAAGATTTCAAGAAGCTGTGCAGCTGAACAACTTACGCCAGGCCACAGGGAGCAGACTAAACCATGATGCTTACAGCAGGCAACGCCAAGCAGCGGGGAATGGTCATGCCAAGACACAAAGCAGGCATCTCAAGCGCCAGGCACACAATGCTAACCACAAAATACAACAAAGGCGAGACCACTGGCGCTGAGAGCATCCAATCCCAGACCACAGGCATGAGCTGACCAAGTCACCAGATGAAAGAGCCATGCCAAGCAGCTTACAGCGATCCCAGGGGATTTCTGGGGGGAGGAACCGTGTACTCTAGGGTACCTCCGCAGGTACCCCAACTCTGTAAGGGTCAAATCTCATTGGACAGGACCCCTGTTTCCTTCATTTTCGCTTGTGCTGAAAGCAGACCGAAAAAGAGCCTCAGGCATTGAAAAGGCCTGCCTTTAAAATGGCTCCAATCCCCTGTTCTGCCCCTCCCCTCAGTCACAAAAAGAAGGCACCCTGGCAGAGACACCTTTATACGTACACATTGAACACAACCAGACACCACTGGTGCCCTGCGCACTAGGCTCTTCTTAGACATACATAGCTCAGTGGGTTTCCGCATGTACGCTGCACCTAGGGTAGGGACCATTCTTGGTAATGCATCCTGCCCTCATCCCGCCAAGGACAACGAGGCTGGCACTATATAGCGTCTGCTGGAGCAGGAGTCAGCATATACACCGCCTAGGGTGGGTGTGTGTGTGTGTGTGTGTGTGGGGGGGGTGGGGGGGGGGGGGGGCGGCGGGGCAGAGGTGGGCATATTTTGGTCTTCAGAGTTTTTATTTTGTAAAACTCGGTTTGTTTAGGATGCGGGAGGTCGCCTCCGAGGCCCGCAGCACACGTGGTATCAACGCTATTCCGTCCAAACGGCGCATGCGCGGTGCAAACGCGGACAGGGCGGGACTCGGCTTCACAGATGATCTTGCATGTAAAATATTTCGACGATTTCCGGCTTTAAACACAGCAGGCAAACATATGTGTATTATCCAGGGCGGGATAGCCACCCTCTTCACCACGGCGCCGCGCAGCGCTCTCGTATATTTGTATTATGTTTTTTTCACTGTTTCAAAGATTGTAAAGGCTGCAGATGACCTCTAACGCCTTTCAACACATCCCCGGAAGGCCATATGTGTGAACACCACGCGCCTCGCGGCAGAGATGAAGCCGGAGCACTTGCCGGAGGGGCAGGTAAACCGTGCCTGGACCCCGCCCTGTGCCACCATGATGATGGCACCAGAACACACTAGCCAGAGTGAGAGGTACCTCGTCCTGGCTACAAAAACTCTGGACGATGTTGGCACGCATGAGCCTCAACCATGGCCTGTGCTCCGGGTATGTGTTCAGTAAACCTGCGTGTTGGTTAAACCCACCGCCCTGCGCCGCTGCCATGGGTTGGTTAAACCCACAGCCATGATCCGCTGGCATGGGTTGGTTAAACCCACAGCCCTGCGCCGCTGCCATGGGTTGGTTAAACCCACAGCCCTGCTGGCATGGGTTGGGTAAACGTACATCCATGACCTGCTAGTACGTGTTAGATAAACCCTTTGCTCTGTGCCAGTTGCATGTGTTAGGTAACCCTACAGCCTTTCACTGTTGGCATGCAGGGGGGTAAACCCACTGATCTGTGCTGCAAGCACTTGTTAAACTAAAAGCCTTAGTGTGTGGGCATGAGGTGGGTAACCCCACGGCTATCTGCTTTTGGCATGTACTGGGAAACCCATGGCCCTGCTGGCACGAGCTCTGTATGCTAATCATATGCCAAAGACAACAGCCCTGCTCCGCCTGCATATTTTAGGCCGTATGAGTCATCACAGGTGCTAAAGACCAAAGGTTTGTTTTGCGCAATGCCTCGCAGCCACCGTACCCGAGCTCCACTTCGAAGTATTCAGTGTGATGTACACGGTTTACTTTAGCGCACTGAAGCATTATTAATTTGTTTGCATGCAGCGCTTAAAATTGCAGTTTTGCTCTTTCAAAGCGCTGGAAATAACAGGCGTTGTTATTATTCAACGTCACGGTACTTTCTGTGTGTGAGCCTTGGCAGGGTGAACGGATTACTGGGCCCCGGTGGGATTTAAAGTGGTGACAAGCAGATCACCCCAGATGTCACCAGTGTGTGCCTTGAGAATCAGGTGAAGACGAAACGAGGGTGGATAGCCCTGAGGGGGTGCACTACGGATGGCAGGCCCTGGTCCTTACTGAGTGAGGGTGTATTAGTGGGTGTATGTATGAGTGCGTGTGAGAGTGGGGGAGTGCGTGTGATTGTGGGGGCGCGTGGGGTGACGAAGAGGAAGTCTTGCTCGAGGGTGTTTATGACGCAAGACTTGTTCTTCGGGGCTCTGTGCGCGCAGCAAAGCTGTGCAAAAACTGTCCCCTATTTGTATCTGACCCGTCTGCCCCGGGTGGCCCTCAAAGCAGAGGCCTGGGGCCGCAGGGTACAGCTGTCAAAACAAGCCCCCCTCCCCCGACCCCCCTGCACATTCCAAGCCCGGCCAGTTCATGCAAGGCTCATTAAATGGGGGGTTTAATTGGCCTAATGTACAAAACGAGTCTCCTGGGGCCGGCCTTTAACTCGCTGGGGTGTTAGAAGCGGTCTTAGAAAGAAGTGCGGAAATATTTACAACCCTGCTCCGAGTAACACTTTTTTTTTTTTTTTGTAAGCTTGTACACTTGCATATAGGGATCATTAAAGAACGTCCCAAAATGAAACAGGAAAGCGTGCACGTCCCAGGCAGACTACGCAACTCTTTCTATTCTGAACAATTCGGCACATTTCGAAAATTGTCAGATGCGTGTGACAATCTTTAAAACGTATCTAAACAGAATAAAGCTATGTCTTTAGATTCCATTTGTACAGAAACTCTCGCCCAACCATTTAATCACATAATAAAATACAACGTGTACTAGTTCGACCCGGGGGCGTGAGGGGAGGGGGTGTAAGGGGCGTGGTGCTTTAATCATCCTTTTCCCAACGTTAAACCAACACAGTGTAACGTTTGGCTGATTTCATTCACAAAAACGGACTCTAAACCTGCATTTCACAGGGACTGCCATATCTATGACATAATTCCCGTGTGCTGCGAATTTCATCCAATGGAAGGTCTCCTCTCAAACTGATTTCCTTGCCGTCAGCTAACCAGCCTCTAACCGTGGCTGCTCAGTGCGTCCAGATGAGACTCAAACCACATAGCTGACCCTCATCGTTGCCCTTTCGCTAATCAGTAACCTCTTCCGAAAAAGTAAACAAAACGGAAACAGACTACTTTGGAACGGTGACCACCGGTTCAATGCACCATGCAACCACCAGCTTAAAATCTCTTCTGCGGAAAGAACGTGTTTCATAACGTAGCAAAGAGAGACATTACTAAACCCAAACTTATGAACAACGTAACTTAACATTTTAAATTTTTTTTTCTACAAACAGCTGTGGAGTATACCTCAGTTTTTACTTGTTTTCAAAAACATGTTCCTGTTTTAAAAAAAAAAAAAAAAAACATCTAGCAAAATTAACACGGGATGTAAAAAAAAAAAAAAAAAAAACTTAACACGCAAGCACCACTCTGCTTTCAGCCTGGCGCAAACCTGGGTTAACAAACTGTAACACAGCTCCCAACAACTGCATTGTGCGTTGTTTGTGTGACACCCCCATGCCCTCTCTTCAGCATAAATAGGGGTGTGCTCGTCAAGATGGGAGAAAGAGCTATTCTCTCCTCAGATCCTAGGAGACCACAGAAGCAGGAGCATTCACCCACTAGACTAACATCCAGACACGCCTCCTGAGCTTCTCTGCTCCTCTTGGATGAAAAGCAGAAGTCTTTCCTCCCAAGGTGTTCTCCAACTTTCAGGTGAAGGGTGAATGGTGGTTTCAGTCCAGCCCCCGCATCGCTGCACCCCGTGCTTAGAACAGCTGTGCGGATGAAGAGGATGGATGAAGAGCAGCTGCCTCAAGCTCAATTCCGACAAGACGGAAGTCCTCATCTTCGGCTCCACCCCCTCCGCATGGGATGACTCCTGGTGGATTGCCACTCTCGGAGCCGCTCTGACTCCCACCGACCACGCACGCAACCTAGGATTAATCTTGGACCCCTCACTATCCATGGCCTAGCAAGTCAACGCCATCTCCTCCTCCTGCTTCAACACCCTCCGCATACTCCAAAAGATCTACAAATGGATACCCACCGCAACCAGAACAGTCACCCAGCTCTCGTAAGTAGCAAGCTGGACTACGGCAATGCCCTCTACATAGGAACTGCGGCCAAACACCAGAAGAGGCTGCAACGCATCCAGAATGCCTCCGCACGCCTCATCCTGGACATCCCCCGCCACTGCCACATCACAGACCACCTGAAAAACCTGCACTGGCTCCCAGTCAACAAGAGAATCACCTTCAAACTTCTCACCCACGCTCACAAAGTACTGCACAACACTGGCCCAGAATACCTCAACAGACCTCTCTCCTTCTACACCCGACCCAGCAGACCCAGCATCTCCGCTCCACCGACCTCGCCATCGCCCCACGCGTCCGCAGAACTACAACCGGCAGTGGATCACTCTCGCACCTCACCGCCAAAACGTGGAACACTCTTCCCACTCACCTGCGCCAGACCAAAGACCTCCTTACCTTCAGGAAACTTCTCAAGACCTGGCTGTTCAAGCAGTAGCAGCACCTCCCCCACCCCTCGTTCTCTACCTCCCCTACTCAGCGCTTTACAAATCCCTGATTGCAAGGGAAATTTAGCCAGTCTCGCTGAGCAAGCCTCACCTTCTAAGGTGCATCCGAGCTCTGCCATTGGTCCTTTCACCCAGTCACTCTAGCAACTGTCAGGGTCACCATGCTCCCATCTTCTCTCTTTAGGCTCCTGTCCTCCAGTCTCATCTCCCACTTCCCCTGGTGGTTTGCAATTACTTCTACCATTCTGTATTACATAATTTCTATTTCCTCTTATTTTTCAATCCCTTTACCCACATCCAGTTTTTCTCATTCAATCTCAGATTTATACTTTTGGTTTTCTACCTGGCTTCACAGCGCAGTTGTCTCTACACCTATTGTTACTATATCTTTAAAATATGCAGAGCAGGCTGTCGCACCTTCCAGAGGAGTATTTCACTCACCTCATACCACGACATGTTTGGTGGATCATTCCTCCTCATATCAAATGCTTGCATTGCAATACTTGAGGGATTCATTCAGAAAATACAACTGTTGCACCCAATTATCTATATTGTCAATGCACTGAATATAGAATGCAATACTTTATGCATTTTCAGTACAGCAAGCGTTGTAATGTTGGTCACCAATAACCAGTGTTATCACTGACCACGGCAAATGTGCATGCTCGCGTTTGCATACAAGCCAGGCCTATTGGTTTTATCAATGCCTGGTTTTTTTCTTTACTTCTCGCACATCTTTGTTTTTACTTAATTCATGCAATTGGCCTTTTGTTTTCCATCCTCCATTTTTTCACATTTTCCCCAATTTCTCCTTTAATTTTGCATGCCTTCTCTAATTTTTAATTAACATCCTTAAAAAAAAAAAAAAAAAAAAACGTATTGGAGATTTGGACTATGTACTCAAGACAACAGAAAGTCACTAGGGTGACTCCAATCAAGTTGACTATTGGAAAAAGCCAATGGACGTAGCACTGGCTGCCAGCTTTTGAGCTTTGTCAATGTTTTGCTTTAAAACATGTTTTTTTTGTAAAGGTTTGTTGTTAGTGGAGCTGCTGGTCTCTTGACAATACATAGAAAAAAATGACTAAAAAAGTGTTTAACTAAAAAACACACAATACATAGAAAAAATGACAAAGTGTTGATCTAAAAAAAAAAAAAAAAACCTCTTCCGTTTCAGTATCCTTTGAGTGCTGGTTGAAAGCCCTTACAAATATATATACCAAAATGTCTTGGCCAATTGCAGACGTAAAAAAAAAAACATGGATTTTCTGTAGAAGGAGGGCGAAGGTGGAAAGTTACGGAGGGCATGTAAAAAAGGATGACAGATGGAGAAGAGGACGAGCATTATAGAGAAAGGACATGAGATTCGGAGAAAAAAATATGGGGAAATAAAAGACATTTAAAAAAAAGAGGTTAGGGAAAGGACACAAAAAAAGAAGAAATGAGGTAAAGAGCGAGGACAATTAAAAAAAAGCGCGAGTGTGAACGGGACAGAGAGAGCAGGAACGTAGAGGCAGGATGAGGGGGTAATAAAGAGACACGAGTGAGTAAACTGAGGTCGAACCGCAGCAGAGGAGACGGAGGGCGAGGCTGAAGAAACAAAGGCCCTTTGTGGAGCAGACAGCTGTGTTAGTGTTACCCCAGCGGCTCCTGGGCCCGGCTCCCCTCCCTGCTCACACGGGGAGCCCTGGCAGGGAAGGCACGCTTTTCACGTGACACCCCTGAGCCCGGCCCCGCAGAGCGCGAGGCTGTGTACCCCGCTGGCGGCCCTCGGGCGTGCGCTGCGCACAGGCGGGGGCGGAGGGCCTTGTTCTCTCGCCCAGGGGGCCTTGAAAAAAACCCTGCTGCTGCCCCCTAGAACTGAACTAGCGCCTTGACCCACGCACTCTCTGCGCCCCCAGGCCTGCCGCATACCCCACTCTACCGCCTTCTCATGCCTGTGTCCCCGCCCCCATCCCGGACTCTTCCCGACCGCTCAACTTTCTCAGGCTCGTCCCGAAGCCCCTCCTGCTGGTTTATACCTCTTCCTCGCCCCTTCTGATCTTTCCTCACGCCTTATCCCCCCTTCTGCTTTACCTGGACAGACCCTTACTCTCCCATCACCCCTCATGCCCCGCACATCTTTCCCCCTTCTTCTGCGTCACCGTCCTAGACAAACCCTTTCTCTCCCTTCACCCCTCTTGCCAACCCCCCCCCCCCCCCCCCCCCCCCCCCCAGACCTGCACACCTTTCCCTCTCTTCTTCTTTACATACACAGGCCCTTACTCTCCCATCACCCCTCATGCCGAGCAAATGTTTCCCCCTCTTCTGCTTCACCTTCCTAGACAGACCCTTACTCTCCCATCACCCCTCCCCCCTCTTACCCCACCAAGGCCTACACACGTTTCCCTCTCTTCTGCTTTACCTAGACAGGCCCTTACTCTCCCATCACCCCTCCAGGCCTGCGCACCTTACCCTTTCTTCTGCTTTACATAGACAGGCCCTTACTCTCCCATCACCCTTCCAGGCCTGCACACCCTTTCCCCTCTTCTGCGTCACCGTCCTAGACAGACCCTTACTCTCCCATCACCCCTCCTCCCCTCTTACCCACACCAAGGCCTGCACACTTTCCCCTCTCTTCTGCTTTACCTAGACAGGCCCTTACTCTCCCATCACCCCTCCATGCCTGCGCACCTTAACCTTTCTTCTGCTTTACATAGACAGGCCCTTACTCGCCCATCACCCTTCCAGGCCTGCACACCCTTTCCCCTCTTCTGCGTCACCGTCCTAGACAGACCCTTACTCTCCCATCACCCCACCAATGCCTGCACACTTTTCCCTCTCTTCTGCTTTACACAGACAAGCCCTTACTCTCCCATCACCCCCACTGCCCCTCCAGACTTGCACACCCTTTCCCCTCTTCTGCGACACAGTCCTAGACAGACCCTTACTCTCCCATCACCCCTCCAGGCCTGCGCATCTTTCCCTTTCTTCTGCTTTACAAAGACAGGCCCTTACTCTCCCATCACCCTCCTGACCCCTCCCCCAGGCCTACATAACTTGTTCCTCTATTTTGCTCCATCTTAACAGTCTTTCCTTCCATTTAGCACCTTCTGATCCTACCTCCCCCACACAGGACTGAACAAGCCCCCTCCTCTTCTGCTCCACCTAGACCAACCAGAACCCCTTCAACCCCTTGTGTCCCCCTTCACATGCGCAGTTTGCCTGGCTTCTTCTTTCTAAAAATAGCCTCATCTCCTGCGGTGTTCTACAGAGCTGATCTCTTCCCCGCTGTCCCAGACTGGCCCGGACCCAACCCACACGCCCTTGTGAGCTCCCCCCAGGCGTGCATCCTTGGCCCTCCTCAGCACTGACCAGGCAGGCCTCATGACCACCACCTCTCCAGCCCCCACCTCTGCGCATGCGTTGGTCTTCTCCAGGCCTGCCCAGTGCCCTCTGCTCTGCTTATTGTAGGAATGCCCCCACACCCCTCTTAGAGGGGTGCCCCCATGTGACGTCAAGCCATCGCCAGCTCCTACAGACTTCAACCACACAAGCAAACCATGTGCCAGACCATGCCAACAAGGCCGCACCTGTAAACAACCCTGGGGAGGTTAGTAGCCATGTTCATGTAATGAGGCCCTCTGGTTTCCTGCAATACTGTTCACACTTTCGACACCGTGCCAACCACACATACCGAAATATTACACACTTTCTCCTTTTCAAGGAATGTGTGTGTAATATTAAAAAAACACTGCCTTTATTACAAATTCCAGGTCATGACTACCTTCCCACGAGGGGGTGTCCACAACCTCGCCACGTCCTACTTAACATACCACCAGTACCAAACCGACCACGAGAGGATAAAAGGCAGGGTAGGTAAATCTGTGAGCTTGAGCCGCATGCAAAGCTCCCCGACAGGCACTCAACCCACCGAGCTTGCCCATAAGCCACCATGGCTTTCTACAGGAAATGGGCGGAATGGTACATTCCGGTTACTATGGAAAATCCACGGAATGCATTAGCGCATAAACTGTCGGTTCTATTTCTGCCCAGGAAGTCTGGCGACCCACGGAAAGTTCTCTTTCAGGGCGGGTAAAAGGGCGGAAAGTTGGGGGGGTGGGTGGGGGGAGGTCAATATTTCACACTGCCATGCCCCTCCAATAACTCATGATCTGTGGTCGCGAGACCCGCTGCATTCCTGGCACAGACTGTCAAAAACGTCATCCACAACAAAAAATAAGTGTCGTGCAGCACGAAAAACCAGCGGTTGGGGGGGGGGGGTCAAAGCACGAGAGCAGAGGAACGTACTACAAATGTGTGTACTCACGGTGGAGACTTGTGTGCAGGGGTGTATTTTTCCCCCGCCCATCCCAGAGGAGAGCATACGTTTATCCAGCTTTCGTCCTCATTCCCTACTGTGCCAAAAATATTCGTTTATAATCAGTGTAAAACGTGCTCGTGTCTCTGGCAGGGTTTCAGGGCGCTAGAACGTTTACCACTGGGTCAAGTACGCACTGTTACTCTGTAATGTATATGTGGGCGGCATTTCAGTAGGTCTCAGACTACGGAGCAATACTTCCTTCCGGTGGGGTACCCTACAACACCGCAAGAGCCCTGGAAATGTGTTTACCTACAATCGTGCACTTCTCACTGCCGATGACAGACTCAGCACAACAGCTTGACACGTCTATTTCTTACTAGCTTCTAAGGCGCTGGGCAGAGGCGGCGAGGGGATGTTCATGCAAAGAGGTAGTTGCGTTTCCAAATATTTCTACACTAGAGAGTAACCTACACAATGAAGACAGGGGTTTTACACCTTCTGGAACCGGGGTGCACGCACAGACGCAACAGAGAGGTACAGAAGGTTGCGCGCACATTCATAGAGACAACGACGTAATACGGCAAAGTAACTACGTCTGATCGAAGTTTTAATTTAAGACAGTCTGGTTGGAGACCTCATCCTGAATGGGAAATCTGACTCTGTCCAGCCACCTAACAGGGTTTTGAGGGTAATGGGACATGTGACTGACTCGGCACCCGCCCTTTTGTCCTTTAAGAGGCCTCAGCCAGACACCAGCTGGGATCCAGCTTTAGGGACCCTTCATGAGTAGACATGAGCCACATAGGCCCATCAGAGGTGAAAGCAACGCGTGACTGAGACTACCCCAAGCCTATTGTTCCCTCATTGCAAAGCTACCCATGTGATGGACTCATCCCCATCCCTACTGACACTGCAGAGGTTAATTTGACACACGCCTGCTTCTAGCCTAATTTTCCTCCACAGAAAGGTTTGACAAGTGACTGACTACGCCTTTGCCCTACTGAATTTACCTAGAGAGGCCAGTAAGACCCCAGCATTCGTCTGCTTCTCGCCCCCCCCCCCTCAGCCCCCCCCCCCCCCCCGTCTAAGAGCACAACTAGCCAATGAAGTGCTTCAATACACACCGTGGTGAACTTCTACATACGGACTAAGTGATACCGAGACGAACATTTTTTATATCAAAACTAAAAGGAAACTGACAAAATATATTGTTTAAACCAAAGTGCAAAGTGTAGGAAGCCTGCGGATCAAACAAAGCAACAGGGCGGTTTGTGTAAGGCCTCAACCCAGTAAAAGCCACAGCACCGATTAAAATATCTCTGAAAATCGCATGCCCATCTCTGCTTCCCTTCAAGCACAATTGCATATTTATTTCTTCTTTCCTCTGACTACGAAGGAGAAGCAGACGGTACCAGGTTTGCTTAAGGAGTGGGACCAGCAACCTGTCCCAGAATGCACTGCGAGCAACAGAGTGCCGCCACAGGCTATTAACATGATTGATGTTTCATAATAACACCCTGCTTTTGTATAGCACTTGATTCCGCGGCTCTGTTCCTAAGCACTGTAGTTAAATATTTCATCAACTCCATTTTGAGACCTTCACCAAGGGCAAAAGGCAATTGACTATATCACGTTTTAGTCGCACGTAGTAAAAATATCCTCATCTTCAACATGCCTCAGAAAAAAACACTTTCTATAGAAACTATAGCCAACGAAGCTTGCACAGTCCCCTGCTCTTTTATGTCATTTTAAAAAAGGGTAGAAGTTCGCCCAGTCTCTTCCTGTTTTATGGCACCCTAAGAGGGTAGAAGCTTGCCCAGTCAACTCCCCTTTTGTGTCGTTACTAAGAAGAGTAGAAGCTTGGCCATTCCCCTCCCCTTTTATGATGTCACTAAGAATGGTAGAAGCTTGGCCAGCCTCCTCCCCATTTATGTCACTAAGAATGGTAGACGCTTGGCCAGTCTCCTCCCCTTTTATGATGTCACTAAGGAGGATACACTCTTGGCCAGTCTGCTCCCCTTTTATGATGTCACTAAGAGTAGACGCCTGGCCAGTACCCTTCCCTTTTATGATGTCACTAAGAATGGTGGAAGCTTGGTCAGACTCCTCCCCATTTATGTTGTCACTAAGAAGAGTAGAAGCTTGGCCAGTCTCCTCCCCATTTATGATGTCACTAAGAATGGTGGAAGCTTGGCCAGACTCCTCCCCTTTTATGATGTCACTAAGAGTAGATGCTTGGCCAGTACCCTCCCCTTTTATGTCACTAAGAAGGGTAGAAGCTTGGCTTGGCCATTCTCCTCCCAATTTATGATGTCACTAAGAATAGTTTAGAAGCTTGGCCAGTCTCCTCCCCTTTTATGATGTCATAAGGAGAATAGACTCTTGGCCAGTCTCCTCCCCTTATGTCACGAAGCAGGAGCAATCGCTTCCTGTTTTTTCCCCGATACAAGTGACAGCAGAGTCCTGTATTCAAGGCTGAGATTCACAGGCAGAATATAATGGTGTGAGTGCGCTGTGGTTGGAGGGCAGAGTCTAGACTGGATTCCTCTTGGAATGGATTGCAAATGCTCACAACATTACTTCCAAAGCCACCTACGATTGGATAATTTAAACTCCCCAAAATGTCTTGCAGCACTAAGTCTTCAACACACCAGAAGCGTAAACGTAACTCTAATTCTCAGACCACAGCGCTGGCCAGAAAGTGCCTGGAAGCCACCCTTGACATAGGTGCAATCCTCTTCATGTATAGACCTCACACCTAGTGTCCCCCTCACCTGCACCTCCCCACACACACAATATGCCCCAATTAACTGGGTATGGCCAAGCATGTGACGAGGGTGTCACTTGCCCAGGTCACCAGGGCCCAGTAATCCTTTATTTTTCAACACTTGGGGCCAGATGTAGCAAAGGTTTTTACCCATTCTGTGTATATGGGAAAATGTGTTCGTACATATGGCCCTCGGTCTGATACTGTTGTAGGTTGATTCCACGCCGAGACTTCGGCTCAGAGACCTCCCCAGATCCAGACTCCGGCCAACCTGCCTCCATGCCGGTCTTGTTTTAAAGCCTGTGTTGACATATAAGATCAGCCCATGGTCATTTCTGTTGGGTCTACACTAAAGGTGCGGCTTTTCTAAGGCATAAAAACTCAAGACTATACCGGTTTCCAAGGACACCTAATGTTGTCAGATAAAGGAATATTTATATAAAGCAATTTGACCAAGATCACACAATGTGGCTAGATAGGAGAGAGGTGTGGATCACTTGGTTTTGTAGCATCGACGCTCATGAACGATTCATCTCCCACTCGCCTCAAAATCCGTAGACGCCTGCCTTTCAAAACAGGGATATTAGCTTGAAAAAAAGTGGGAAAACTCGACTCCTCAAATCCGGGGAATATCATTTAACACTGTGGGGGCAGGAGGGGTTGGGGGTTGGCAAGAATCCAAGGCTGGCATCTTTGAAGTCACAATTAAGCCTCAGACAGCCCTCGGCTGCTTGTCTGCCCATAAAAGTGAATTCTAAAGCATCCGGACCCTGGTGACTGGCGGCTGCTTTGTTAAACAGGGTTTTAATACCCAGCAGTGGCCCCGGGCAAGACAACATCGGGACACGGCTTAGAAAATGTCAGACACCCCGCCCCTCCCCCAGAATATCAGTATCTGGAGTGCCTTGGGGATGTGTGTGTGTTGGGGGGCGTGGGGGGGGGGGGGGCAGCGATCATGTGTGTGTGGGGTACACACGGTAGGAGTGTTACAAAAAAAAAAAAAAAAACCTAGGCCGCTTAAATTACACATCAAGACCTATGTTCTCACAGCAAATACCCCCTGTCAATCAAATAGTTTCAGAGACACCTGAGTAAGTGCCAGAGTAAAGGTGGAGACTGGAGATACACAAGGGGGCAGATTATCCAATTTTTCCGCCTATACTGCAAATTTATGTGCACCGCCGCATGGAAATTGAGTTGAGCCTGGCACTCTTCCTATTTAAAATACATCTTTCAATGGCACACCTCACTCAGCCATACAAATGGACCGGGAGCGGTGGGACGTGTGTTCCTAGGGGAACCGGCAATGACACTTGTGAACTTCCATAAACACGAGTGCTTCCCCCCAACATCTGCCCTGAAACGACTTCTATTCCAAGGCCCCACTCGGAAGCGACTCGGCATCAGCTCCTTGAGATCATGAACCTGAGCCAGGGAGGCACTAAGCGCCAAGGGCGTAAAGATCCAGGGCTGGAAGCGCTTTACATAGAAAGAAATACATAAACCCAAGATTTGTAAAACGCTAAATGCCCTGAATTGTAGGGACTGAGAGAAGTGATTTGCTCATTATCACAGGAGGTTGAGCAGACACCTTGACTCGCACCTGGTTCCCACAATTCCGAAATCGGCAGCTACGGCCATTACGCCACATCCTCTCACCTATTGGGTAGCGTAAAGGCTGGGAATGTCTGTAAATCGAGGTAGAATTCCTGTAGCGCGTTTTTTAGGTCGACCGCATAAGCGCTCTGGCCTGTTATCTATCTGTGGGCTTTTGGCCACGCCCACCACACGCCCGTCACTATTACTCGTTCATGGGCTTGCCTTTAAAAAATCCTTTGTCATTGGTAAATGCTTTACGTTTCTCCCTCCTTGGGGCTGTTTTGTTACTGCCTTGGCCATCATGGATAATTGCACGTTTGCCTACATGTTTGATTGCGAGCAAACTTCTTTTTCGTTTTGTGTCTCTCCTTCGCGATCATGCTCATGGCGGCCCTGGAGCTATGAATAGGCTCTCTTAGGTCAACTGTTTTAATTTTCAATTTATGTGGCAAGAAAAGTCCAGTTAGGAATTTACAACGCTAATAGCTCTAACTCAAGCAAACGCGAGCCCCATTGCATTGCAAATGCTTGTAAGAATTAGGCATAGAAACGGGCAGGCGAGAGGGACATCCTAATGCAGCAAATTCACATCTATCGTTGTAAATGAAGCATATATTCTCTGAGCGCCCACGTTTCCAGGGTCCACAGTTCTTCCAGTCCAGGTTTTTTTTACATCCATTATGGGCCTGGAGCCTGTACTTCAACCAATGTCACCAGACAATTTGTGAGCATCCCTACAGAGGGGCCATAGCTTTGCCTACATGTTGAGTGCCATAAGCATGTTGTGATTGGAGAAAAGTTGTGTGCTTTTACACAAAAAGTCCTTTCCCTTTAAACAACTGTGATCATGAGCTCCAGCCACACGCTGGGCGCTAGGAGCACCTGCTTTGATTGGGCAGAAGTTGTGTGCTTCCGCAAAAAAGTTCTTGCCTTTCACAGAGATGTGATCATTTTGTTTATTCTGATAGCTTCAACTTCTAGGGACACACACAACATTGTAACACTATTAAACTATCTTAGATAACTTATGGCATTTCTCTCGGGCAATAGCCCTGATGGGAGGAGGGCCATCAACACACATGGATTTTTAGGTCTGGCTTGATAGTCATTCATAAGCCTGATCTATTGGCACTGCCAATGCGTGTTTTGTTTATCCAACTGCCTGAGCTTAAACTTTCAGGCACATATACATGATGCTGGAATGCTAGTAAATGTTTTAGATGTCAAGATAACTTACATTGCTTTGTCTCTGGCAGCAGCACAGATGGGAAGAGTGCAGTCATTAACCTACATACATTTTTGGCCTGGCTTGACTGTGCAATTGACACCTGACCTTTTAACCTACACCAGTATTATGCTCCAGTTAATAGCTACCACACACACACCCATTCCCATGGTATTTACTTGTAATGCTACATATTAACATTCCTTTAAAGCCAGACCTATCGGTACTGCCAAAGCTTGTTTTGATAATTTGGGGACCCAGTCCAGCACCCAACTCCCACAACCTAAAATTACCAGTTTAGATTTTCTCCACGCATGGCCACGTCTGTATCTAGAAGGAGAGCTGACACATACCAGGCCACGTTTTTAAAAAACAACCTTCCACTATGGGGTACAATTATATAGAATGATTAATTATACCCCCCCTTCAGAAACAGCAGGAAACATCGCCACCATGCGCCAGAGTCCAAGGCCGGAAGTTCGTCATACGCCCCAAAGAACTACAACATATCATATGCCTAAATTAACTCGGTGCCTGCAGCACCCGCCGCTGAGATCTGAGTGTAACATGCAGGCCATGGTTTGGAATTGTACCAGGGTCGACTCAGCCTGCCATTCTTCCGAGGCCAATAAAGTGCATATCCCTGCGTTGAGAAGTTAACAATGACTATTCAGCATCAATACACACTTCAATGTGTGTGCTTTATAAGATGGATCAACACAGTTATACAGCGCATCATAGAAAAGGAATTATTCATTATCGGTGAAAGTATCTCTGGTCACAATCTCTTTATAATTAGCTTTATACCACCCTATGATTAACACACAATTCTAGTGATAGTGCAAAGTCTACAAAAAGATGCACACTGGCTTTAAAGCATAGTTCATACTGCCTTGTTTACAATGTACAGCTCCTTGAAGACCCGTCTGACTGCCTCCGCATTGAACACTATGGAATGTCACTTAGATATCACAAGTCATATAGAGCAGCCAACGAGCACATATTTACTTACAGGAGGAAACTCGATAAACGAGTTGAAAAAGCACCTAGCTGCCAGCTCTGGGACGAGTACACGATTCCACCGTGGATCAAATGCAATGCTTAATTTGTGCTTGTGGTTTCTGGGTCGGGCACAGGCACTTATTTTTGAGGGCCGGCACTTATTTTTCTGCCTAAAGTATTTACTGCGAGCAAAAGACACTTATGGGAAAGATGAAGGAAGAGAAAAACGAAAAAGCGTCACAATGGAGGAAAACTAGAAAGCTGCATGAGTGAGCTGAAGGGGCAGGGAGTGGCTGTAAATGGGTTTAAGAGGCCCGAGATGGCTTCAGGATTATGCTGCCTCAGTATTCAGCGCTCGCACATTTAATTGCAGCAGCCATATGTTTCGGAGGAGGGCTTTAGGCACCAGCACGTTTTTATTTACAAATTAACCGCTGCTCAAATGTAACATTGGGCCCTCAGCCACAAACGCAAATGTGCGGGGCGCTAATTTAGCCACAGACGCAAGTGGTGGGCACAAGATCACAGTGCCCAAGTCAGCTGAGTCAGGCATTACACCTTAAGACTTAAGTTCTACAAATTTGTAGGCCGCGCATTTCACCCCGAGGGTGTCCTGGCACAATAGCACTGGCCCTCTCAGAGGGCATACTGGAAGGACTAGGTTTAACTAACCCCGTCCAGCCGTTCAGGCGCATTTCTAATTGCACGTGTAAAAAAGCATGATATTTTGTGATCTTGCCCCATAGAACCCCCCACATTCCAGCGAGAATTCTAAAATGATTGTGTGGAAATCTGACCTTGCAGCCCGGTTTATTCGGCCACCGTAAGGCATTAATAGGTCCCAAGTCAGCTCTGCCGAGGAGCTCTGGCCACTTCCCATAAAAGCGCTTCCAGAAGGCACTAGGCCGAGCTCCGAGAGAACAACACGCGGGGGAGACAGTTTATTGGGGCACGAAGAAGATGAGAGGCCGCTGTTAAAAGACCTGACATTTATGGTGCGGCGCTCTGTGAAGGTCTTAAAAGGACGCGGGGCGCTCGGGACCGGCCGCCGCGCGGCTGGCGCACTTTTACGGCGCCAAATGCTACACAAAGCTCCTTTCATGGATCAATTAATCGGAGATAACATTTATGCTAAAAACAAATCCCGGCCACTGGCTGCAATGGACAAAATGCGGAGTTATCAAGCAAGAAAACTGCGCTTCGTTCGGGGCCAAGAAAAGGTAAAACAAACAACTGACTTTAGACTCTAAGTGGGTATATAGAACAAAAAAATGCTTCTGAAAATAGGAGATGTGCACGGCCATTTCCTGTGTCGTGCTTAATTTTCCAGGAGTAATGCGGGAAGCGAAAAATTGAAGTAAATTGCTGAAGATCACACAGTTGGTCAAATACAGAAGCAGAGAGTGGCAGGTCGGTGTCTGCTTCCGCTGTCGTCGTGGGCCCTACTAATTCAAATGGCACTTCAGTGTCCCCTCCGCCTCAAGGATGTTATTTACAGGAGCCATCATGTGAATAATGTGAGAAGGCCTCAAAACTAAATCTGCCTTCATCAGAGAAAGGAACCTTTTGGAATGACTGTTGTTGGAGATAGCGATGCAGGTCTTGGTAAAGAGAGAGATTTATTTTCTCTACACCTTGGGAAGTATAGTCTGAGCCCGACAGTCCCCAGCAAGGCTTACTGGATGGATGCTGGTATTACCACTGCATGCAGAAGATCCCAAGAAGGCCCATTCATCCTTCACTTCTCAGGGCACACGGCCTGTCTAACCTGGCCCCCACCCCGTGTACAACGCCCAAGGGACAGAGTAGACTCTCAGGTCAGGAGTGTGTGACGGGCCAGGGTACACGGGGCTACGGGGCACAGGAAGTCCATAGAGGGACAGAAGAGAGAAGGCATTGAAACTGACCAACAGGGTAGGTACATGGAATGCAACACATGAAACACGGGCCAGCCTTATTTACCAACATGTGTACCAACAGCAGCCCGACAGCATCGACACCAAGACGCAAAATAAGCGATAATTAGTAGGCCTGGGTGAAGTTCCGCTATGCAGAGTTCCGCAAGCGACGGAGTAGGTTAGGTTCTGCCGTTTGCGCTGATTTTTAGCGCCAGGTGTTTGTCCAGTGATTTTTCAGCATCGCGAACGGCTACCCACGAAGCACAAGAGTGCAATGCCTCTTTTCTGCTGCTCGATTTTCTACTCGAGCAGTCGCAACCATCCGCAACCACCCGAGTTGAGAAAACGCCGGAAGGTGGTCTGGAGTAAGATTTTCCTTGCTAGGGCTATCCAGCTCAACGTTGGCAAACGCGAGCAAGGAAAAAAAACTCCAGTCTGCGGAGTTTCAGAACTCTGCGCTCTAAGCAGAACGCGAGTGCTAAAAACTCCGCAAGCGGAGTACACCGTCCACCCCTAGTAATTAGCGAAACACTGTCATATAACAGAGACATCCGTGTGTGGGCTTTAGACCTGGGAGGGGCGTATAGGGTGGAGGGGGTTAATTCCAGCAAAGGTCCATACATCCTGGCAGGGCTGGTCTGCGCATGCGCAGGTCTGGCTCATACAAGCCCATCGATTGACCAGCGATGTCTGCCCCAAGACAGGAATGAAGGAGCCCTTCACATCCCCGTGCCAAACTCTCACGTGGAACAGTGCGGCCCCCGGGGGCGGCAGGAATGCGCACAGAAATGCCAAGCACGCAGGGAACGTTAAGTTCACAAGTACCAGCTAGCACGGCCGGCCAGGGGAGAGCAAGGGGGGGGGGGGCGACGGTAGGGAGCGAGGATCGAGAGGAAGGAGCTACCTGGCATCAATGAGGCTCTTGTGTACATAACATGGCTGGGTCATGCCCAAGGTCACAAGGAGCGACGCTAGCACGAAGGCTAAACAGAACTAGGCGCCCAGCTCCATTAAAGAGCAAACTAACATGCTCAGCGCGCCCCATTCCCTCTCATCAAATTTCGTGAACCGTCAGAGCACGCACGGCCTCTAGGCACCTAGCACACAATATAATAAAGCGAACAAAAACTTCTCAGAGGGCGACGAATGTCAAAAGGTCTCAAATAACGCATTGTTAGACTAGTCTAAATATTTAAAGTCTGCAGGCTGTGGTATCTTTTATAGAAATAACTGGAAATTAAAAGCATAAATGGCAAAATGCACGTATTTTAACAATCTGCGATTCCGAAGGAGCGCGCGCCAACCCTCGGCTGTGCCATCTGCTTATTGGATTTTGTTACTCGCAATTAAATTATCACTAACTGTGGAGTTCATATGCAAACTTAAAATACAATCTCATCTTGCAACCGCACCTGTCTTGTTTGTTTTCTATACACGCCATAAAAAAAAGAACATTTAAAATTAATAACACATTTTCATCTTTTCGCCACAATTTATAATTAGAGTTGTCACCAGGGCTGAATTCGGAGTTAAAAGCGCCTTTGAATAAGATTTAAAATCAGCTCCATATCGAGCAGCAAGCAAGGCCGTTTTTGTGTATGTGGGGTGGCGGGGGAGGGGGGGGGGTGTGAGTTGTGGTTCTCCTACCGATGTGTTTTTTTTTTTTTTGTTTTTTTTAAATAAACGTGGGTCAAAAGAGGCGTAAATAAGGTTTGCCAGGCTGCTTCAATTACCTCAATGAAAAATTCAATTTTTTGAGGCCCTGACAAGTTATAGATTTGATTAATATTTCTCTGCATCAGCAAACCATGCTAGAGTGTCTACAAGACAAGTGTGTGCATATCGCCCTCAGGCATCTTTAAGTGTGCGCTGAAAACCTCGCAGTGTTTTCAGCCTGGACCTTACCGGGGATGTACCCCGAGTCTCAAAGCCCAGTCTCCAAACCCTCTAAGAGTCTATTTCTCTCGTATGTTCAGCCCCTTCTCCAAAAACCTGCCGGTGGCCACTCTTGTGCAGTAACCCTGTCTGTACACTGCCGAGGAGATACCCTGGGCGTAGCTACAACCACGTCTCATGTCCACAAGGGTATTCTGTTCCACGCAGTCAGTCGAGCCCTGGTTGGCATTTTTTTTTTTTTTTTGTGTTTTGAGAGGCAACAGAGTTTGTTGATACCTTTACTGCTATTAGGGGTCACCTGATTTGGTCAATAGCTGGTTAAATAGGTTATACTTCTTTAAAATAGTCAGCGATTGGATTGAGAAATTGTCAATCGCATCTTGGATCAGCCCATCTAAGTATTTGTGTATTATTCTGTTTTGGCTGTACCCTTCCACCTCCATTGAAAAGCAGAAGGAACTATCTTATATTTGAAATGTACACTCTTAACATACATTTATTTAAGCCTTTCAAAGCCACCCTCAAGGATGCCCATGCTAGGAAAGTGCCAGGGGTCTCCAACGAGTAGCTCTCCTTTGTGAAGCCCAGCCTACAAAACTGAAAAGTTATATTTAAAACAAACATGTGAACTTGTCTAATGTGGTCAGTATTAAAATTCTAATATTTGAGCCCTGGGTGACTTTCATCAACATAAGTTGCTTTTACTACAAAAAAGGTTGGAGAACCCTGAAAGGAACAAGTTACCTACTTTTACTAAAGCTGTTTCGGGTGGATACTCTGAGATTCCTCACCTTTAGAATATCTCCAGGCATCATAGAAGATTTAATGGCTGTGTTCCCACAAGCCACTACGTGGCATCATACGCTCTGCGTTGGCATTGCTCTGCTCCGGAAGAGACCAAGCACACATATCAGTGCTACTCTTGCATGTTGAAGTCATATTCATTTTTTAATCTGTCCAACAATTAAGAACACCGGGATGAAGATCCCCAGATTTGGACTTTTTGGATGGAAAGAAACCATTCCACAGAATAGAGAGGAGGGAGGGCTGCCAGGACTCTCGTGTTAAAGTATCCACCAGAAAGAGCGTGACCGAAGGTAAGAAATGCGTGAGCACCAAGTGGTTAGACTATTTGCAATCTCCCCTCATATCGCCTTTTATGCGTTTAGTGTTAAAGTCTCCACCTGCGTTATTTTACATGGAAATGTGCACCAGTTACCAGTGGTTGGCAATGTGTGATGCTGGACTTACTTCAGGTCTAGTCTGGAGTACATTTACTACTGTTTCGGGCCATTAACTTTAGAAGTGTGGTTTGTGAATAGGGCTTAGCTCTTTTGATGTTTGTGCATGTCCCTCCATAATTCGGGTTAGAGCGCTCTGCGGTCAGGCCCGAGATCTCCATGCACAGGATAGGAGGTGGAGGCCTTTGCATGGAGGCTTGTGAACAGCATTTTGTACTATGCAAGCAATACTTCTCTAGTAGCACTACAAATACTACAAAATGCTGTTAGTGAATGGATCTAGTACCACCGAAGATTGAGCTTGCTCCGAAACGTCGGTCAAGACAATAAAAAAACAACAGGGGGCAGTATTCTAGAGCCACCTTTACACTCACTGTCGGGCCACCATTTATTCTGGAATCCCAGGATTTGGGCTACCATTTATTCTGGAATCCCAGGATTTGGGCTACCATTTATTCTGGAATCCCAGGATTTGGGCTACCATTTATTCTGGAATCCCAGTATTTGGGCTACCATTTATTCAGACTCTGGCTTCACAAACTATATCTCCGGCTGGAACACCGGGGGGGCGGGGGACCAGCAACAAAGCAGCTGCTCTGATGTACTGGGGTGTGGGTAAATATATGCGTAGATTAATACACTTATGCAAATATGTGTCTGCGCAGCATTGCCAACTAAATCAGAGAACGAACCAAAGTAAATCCCCGGGGCTGCTAACCAAAGCAGCAGTGAGTCCCAGGCGTAATGTACACCCTTCTTCAGGAACTGACCCCCTTCACACATACATGCCACTGAGGTACATATCCAGCATGGGGACCTCAGGACCGGGCCACAACTCATGACTTGGGGGGCAGCCTGGAGACCAGAAATCGTGGCACTCTAAAGCAGCACATGCTAGGTTTCTGCAAGTCATCCTTGCACTTCGTACAACATTTCTGGAATGACAGCTTTCGTTAGAATTCTTTAACACCATAGTAGGTGTTCCCCTAGACTTGTTGTGATCTCATTTATTTTAGTTTTAGCTACATCGCTGGTCTAGCTCCAAGAAGGAACAGGGTGCTTTACAGAGAAAATGGTTACTTACCACATGCACCGTCAACATGTCCGCTGTGGTGTCCAACTGAGGTCAGATTATAGAAAACGACGTCTGATGGAGTGTGAGAAAGTATGGAAAGTATATAACATTTCTGTTCATGCACATATATGTTAAGGACAAAGTGAAAATGATTTGCCAAAAATCACAAGAATTGTCTGGTCAAGCGTTGAAAAGTGAATCAAAACCCAGACTCCCCCCCCCAATCGTCTGTTTTTGCATTTGTTGCACTAAGTGGGAAGGGTATGCCCAGACGTGGGTCCCTGTGCTTGCTATGCCACCAGATTCAAGCTAGCCTGGCTGATGAAGGGTGATACTCTGAAACCGGTCCCAAGATGCTTGTTTCTAGTCCAGGGAGGACCGAGCAGTTCCGGCTGGACTGTTCCCATGAGGAACGGGGTCAAAACTGACTTGCATATGGCTGGGCCCAAACTGGAATGGCATGGCAAGCAAAACAACTGATGGATTAAACCAAGATCTGTGACTGGGGGTGAATAGTTGATTTGTTCGGCATTCCGCCCATCATCTGTTTTTGCATTTAAAACCTAGGCCCACAGGTTCATATATTTTGTTATTGGATCACAGACCTACATTGTAATGACATTGTTATGGCTGGCTCTATTTTTAACCTCCAGAGGTTAACAGTAAGTATTAAAAACTCAAGTACCACTTTGGCAATAACACCATAGCCTCAGGGCCACCATTCTTCTAAAATCTGCCCTTGAATTTTTTTTCCCCCAAGTTTCGAACCCTTCCCTTCCACAAAGGCACCAACCCCTACATTAATGTTAATTTTACATAAATGTGACATTCATTTGATATCGCACACAAATCACCTCAACAAGGGGTATCTCGGCGCAGCCTACGTAGCAGTGAATGTGACAATTAGAACAAGGTTACTGATCCCCACACAGCAGCATAATGCCTGAGTAACCCGGTCTTCGAAGTTTGGGGGATTTTATACTCATATCTGTGAGGCCAAAAATATGGCTCCCGTGAAGTTCTGTTTCTGGTTTAAAGTGGCTTTTTTTGTCATCAAAGCAGGCCGTGATTATACTACTTGACAGTTGATATCTTTGTTAAGGTTAATGGTCCAATGAGAATGAGTATAAATTAACTTCTCTACGAGGAGGCGTGAGTCTGACGGGAGGAGAACAGGTCAACCCAGGATCTACTGCGCTTCCTTACATTTAAGGTAGCGCCGAGGCTCACAGGGCCACGTGGTCCACATTCAAGTCCCATCCACACAAAACCCACTGAAACCAAGACTTGTGTTACTGTCACTTTTCATAAATGTAGAAAGATGTCCCTATCACCTCAAATTAACTTACACAATGGGGCATATGTAGGCATCCCCTTGACTCAACTCTGGCATCCCTTAATTATGTATTCAATGCCACCAGAAAAGACCAAGGAATGGGGTTCAGGCAGATACTCCTTAAGAGATATGGGGTCATCACCTGTACTAGGGGACAAGAGTGTTCTTGGGAAGCACTGGAGCTGTTTAGGGCCCCTTGATTAAGTATTCCTAGAACACAGATGCAAAGGGAAATCTAAGAGGAACGTCAGAGGACAAAAGTGAAAAGAATGCCGGGATGGAACAGCTGGTATTCAAAGAAGCGGAATTTCAGCCTTGAATTTGCAGACAGGAAATCATCTTAATTTTAATTAGATAAAAGTGGATATAACAATTTGCAGATTTGAGGTCACGGAATAGATTTATCAAATGACTCAATACTTGGGGACAAACTCATTGTTGAGATTCGGTTGAGGTGTGACACAAACGTGAACTTGGCATAAAAGAAGAAGTCAATCTGAATTGTGAAATGTCAACGCATATTCTTTTTGGTTTCAACACATGACTGCTTGATTAATACTAGGGATGGGCGAAATATTCTGTTCCGCTTGCCGAACTGGTGGAGTTTTGGCCACTCACTGTTACTTTTTAAGGCAGAGTTCCCTGCCCATATTCCACCAAATCGCCATGTGGTGGAATTTTTATCCTGTGAGACTCCAGTAAATGCAAGCTCGATTTGATGTTCCCTAGCATGATTTTCTAACACAGGTGGTCATCCACGTTCGCGGTCAGAGGTCTGTTCCACTAGATTTTGTACTTGAGCAGCAGTAAAATCAATTCAAACAGCGGCACGCTATTACGCACTGCTTCCACTACAGATGCTAAAATGTAGCACAAGCAACTCGAGTTGCATATTTTCCACACGTTTGCGGAAACCTGCTGAATCTCAACTAGTTTTTCCTGTAACTTCGCAGAACTCCCCAGAGTGAAAATCTGCGAGTTCCGCCCACCCCTAATCAATATACACTGATCCGTTAACCGACTTAACATTTAGCAATGCAGCCAAAGATTGAGCTACAAAATATTTGAAAACCAAAATGTTTTTTATGGCCTCGAACTATAATGGTAAGCATGTTCAACAGCAGCCATATTGGATTTGCCTAAACTCAAGCACTGAAACAGCGCCGAGTTTTTTGTGTATTAAAATGAACACGTGCAAGTTGTCTCCACAGCTCTTTACCTGTGTGGGACCTCCCCTGCCATCCCCGGAGACTTGCGGCCTACCATCCGGGTGTGTCTACGGTGCCACAGGGCCAAAAGGAACCTCTTGAGAAGGCGAAACTCAAAACAGGTTTGGTCGCGTCTGAGACAGACAAGTAATCCATAACCAACAAATAAAGACATCTGTCAGGATTAATTTCTCAAGAGCTGAGTCGTAAGTCGCTCTCTGTGCGTCTTTATAAAGGATCCTTAATATCAGATCCTGTCATGCCCCCCTACCGCAGTCACCGCAGTTCACACGAGTCCTCTTGCGGAGCAAACGTTACTCACAAAAATAATAAAAATGCAAATGACGCCGCCACGAGCTTGTCTCTTGCAAACGTTGTAATTAACAGGAGTTACCTCAACAACTGTACTCTTATTCTCTTGCTCGGGGGATAAAAGGCGCAGTTAGCTCTGCAGGGGTGGCGTACGTCTTTTGCAGCTCAGTGGCTGACAAATTCGCATTTTTAGGCGCTGCCATGCTAAACAGAGTGGTCCATATTTTTTCCTCGGTGCTTAATACTGACGTCCAGTCTGTTGGTAGGTTTCTCAGTTTAGGCCACCTTGAGCACGGTTATAATAAAATATAGGGTCATGTGTGAAAGATCACAGTACTTTATCAGGTGCAAGACCACCATTGAAACCCATGTATAGCGCACCGGCACCTTAAGCGCTAAACCGCACCTCTTCCATTGGAGGTGACACAGATCTCCGCAGCAGGTGCTCAAATGACTGAGCTGTCTTACCAACACAACTATAAATGCTAGAATAAAGGGGGCGCTGTGGCTTAGTGGGTGATTCTCATATAGTTGAAGTCTTAGCTACACCCACATAAATGACAGGTGTGATCCTGGCAAATTACTGTATATGCCTCGCTTCAACCTACAAAACCGCAAATGCTTAAAATACACTAAAAGCTGATAATGTTGGCCACTATAAAATCAGAAAATGAATTGAGTACACTGTTCCAAAAAATCTATCTACAGGGACAAAAGGTGTCAGTACTCAAGTAGGCGAGCCCTCAAGCATTGTGTTGGACGCTGAGCATCATCATTGTGCTAACTCCTCGTCAGACCGGCACTGCAATGTCTGGCGGACCACCACACATGTAGTGGTGGCACTCAACCGAAGATGGTGTCGCAGATCCAGAGGGGTCTGCAGTTCGTACTGACAAGGAAAAGAAAGGATAGTGAAAAATAGGTTAAAATTAGCTCTGAACCCCCAGTATCTCAATTTAATCACTCAAAGTGAGGATCAGGCCAAGATAAAAAAATAAGCAAAGGAGTACTTGAAGGGAATACTCTCCCCCTGCACTCCTAAAAAAGGGAAAGGAGGAGATGTACTCGGTCCTAACACTGTATGGTCGACATGTTTCGCGCCTCTACGGTCAGAAATTGATCCAGTGGCGCTTCATCAGGACCGTGAATTATAACTTCTCCTATGAAAACAAATGGTAAGTGCTAGAAGGTCACTTACTGAACGTGGACTAATTGTCACTGTCAGTTGGTTGGTAGGTCGCCCATCCCAAGTGGAGAAAAAGCATCATAGGGACGCGTAAACCTCAGACCAAAGGAGAGTTCATTGATTTCTTCCAACGGTCCTGCGGACACACCTACCCAAGGTCGCGTGCCTGGAGACTATAAAATCAGACAAGTGCCCAGCTTCCTCCAGCTGCTGGCCCTCTGAGCACCCTTCACATCGGGTTCTCAGGGCTGAGCGAACGATGTTGACCCAAGGCCGGCACCGTCTGATAAATCCTCGGCGGAGGAGGGCTTGCACACAGCATTCATTTGCTGATAAGGCCTCTATGAAGAAGAAACAAATATGCATTTCCCCTGGAAGCAGAAAGCTGGTGCAGACTCCATTTACAAACTGAAGGACAGGCTCGTCTAAGTAAAAACCCTGCGGTGGAAGGTCGGTGCCGCACAATTTATTTCATCAGATGGGAGCAGCGCCTCGTCGCAAGGCAGCAGCAAAGTGCCTCGTGAAGGACTTAAAATAGACACGTACCTGGCAGCCAGGTCTGCGTGACCCAGGTACACACAACTGCACTGGGCCCTGTCGCAGCCACTGCTGACGATGCTAAGCGCGGTTGGGGGTTCAGGAGGGGGCAGCTGAGGTGTGGGGCGCCCAGGTGTAACCAACTATGTATAAAATAAAGCCAGGAAATTTAGTTTAGGTTCTCTTTTAGTTTACTTAATACGTTCCCGAGAGATCCTGCGCCTGATGTTTATAACAGGTCAGGGACATCTTAAGGATTTTGGGGGCCCTGGGCCAAACGTATTTTGGAGGGGGGGGGGCCTCCTTGGCCAGGTCACTGACGGTGCACAGACACTCGTCCAAATTCTAAATGAGGGCTAGCGAAGTGTGTTTTCAGGATCGTGACACACCAGCAAGTAACAAATATTAATGCAAATCTCCGTGAAACATTCCCATTTCTCGTGTATGACGTTCTGTGTTGAACTAAAAAAAAATATTTTTACGGATGTTACATGAAACAAGCACATTTCTCCCCAAATTTCTGTAAAAGACTCATCTTCCACACTAAAAATAAAGTAAACAAAAACAATATTTGAAACAATCTGTTAAATAATTATTCAAGGTCATCAGAGCAAGATTGTCTGCAGAGCAGAGTTGTCTATCAGTGGGGAAGGGGGCTGGGACCCTGGCCAGAGCCCCCTTTGCCCATGTGTTGAAAGTCTCTGGGAGCGGTTTAGAGACCACTTTACCCGCCGCACAGTCAACCTCCTCTGACCTCCACTAGCCACGTCCCGTGCCCCCTTGTTCTGGACCTAGGAGTTCTAGGTAACCCTAGGGCTCCCTGTGCCTTGAAGCCACCCATGATCTATATATGTCACATAACGATAATATTCCACCTCTCCCCACCCCGACCACCTTCCAACGCATCCTAACGCCTACGACTCCATCCTACAATTTCAAAATAAGCGTCACCTCTTCAGCCCCCCCCCCCCACCAAAAGGCCAGCTTCAAAAGCAGCCGAGCGCTGGCTGGCCAAGCCACAGGGGCAAACACGTGACTGCAATGCAACTAAAACCCCGCCTTAAAAATCCATTCCTCAAAAAAAAAAAAAGCACTATTTTTAGGACTCACGGCTCCAAGGACAAGTTAACCACTAGACGGACTGCTTGGCAGAAGTGAAAAGAGCAGCTTTGCCTTGCTTGGAGTCTTAAACAGTATATTTGACCGGGCTAAGCCCGGCTCGCGTGTAGCCTGCCCACGAGAGGCCTCTTGAGACTACCATGGCGAGTAGTCACGAGTTTAGGGGTCACACGTATGCCATGGACGCTTCCTCAATTGTGGTGGTGAAAAGCCCCGTAGTGATTCACTGACGCCCTAGAAACGCGCACACAGCGGGGCACATCCTCACCGCAGTGATATCTCACTAAGCCACTGCACGCACGGAGCGCCTCGAGGGCCTCACTTCACAGGCACGCGCTATAAAGCAGCCTTCAGTGCCCAGAGCCTGAGCTCTGCAGGTCGGTCGCGCACAACACAAGGGAAAGGAGGGTTTTTCACTGAGTGCTGGGAGGGAGGTATCCGATAGCGCCGGGCTCCCCAGGAATATCAGATATCTGCTGAAGCAGCACCCCCACCTCCCCTTCCACTAGAAGCGCCAGTTGTTTCTTGCAGCTCAACACAACTCCCCAGTGCGGCGTCATCACAATGAGGGCACTGCAAAGCAGCATTACCCAGAAGCCCCTGCGGGGCACGTAAACAGCGGCCCGTGCAACTTTAGCAAGCCGGGTAGGGTCGCTGGACCAGGTTTAAGTGCAACACACATAGCCAAGGCCGCTGGAAGTACGCAGCACTTATGCGGCATGGGAGGCCCAAATCATGTACCAGGTTTTGCTAAATTATGCAGCATCTCATCAGTACCCATTTAAAACCGAAATACACAGTACATTTTTTGTGAAGGGCCTTCCACCTTGTGACAACACGTTGCCGCGTTTTTTAACTAGAAACAACTTTTTTTGTTAAAATCTGCAGATGATTATGTGGCAAATCCACAATTTTGCAGACAAAGCCACAGCTGCAAAATCGCATAATCCCAGTGGCCCTGCACACAGCCCTTTGTGCAAACAGTGTAAATAACAGTTTTTCCCCAAAGCTAGCCTTCAAGAAAGTGCCTCGGCAGACAGACGAGCTGGCTACGATACACCCAGAGACAACTCTGAAATACCTTCCCTCCACCCCGATGCAAAGACCAGCCCACCACAATGGAACACAATGTCAGGGGAGACCCAATATTAAACACACCCCTCTTTATACTGGCCATGGTCTGTCCCATGGATCAACTTGCTTTGGCAAAGCCATAACTGCAAACACACCTTTCTAAACAAAAGCGCCCAGAGGACACGTAATTGGAATGTGTGCGCTATAAATGCAAGCTATGGCAATGCAAATAGGTAAGGCTTGCGTTTTTTAGTCGTGACTAAAACATTACAAAACACTGTTGCTATGGAACATGAAACAATTCGCTTGCAATGCATCAACGAGGCGTGCGGATAAATTCACTGTACTTTGAGATGCAACACTGAGCCTCGCACATTTCAACGTGAAGTCGAAATGATGCACCAAAGCCCTAAAGCATGAAGTTAGAGCTGCGCCGGGAGAAACCAAAGCTCACTCTACTTAGACGTTAGAGAACTGGTAACAATAGGTCAAGAACTGGAAACAAAAGGTAGGCACAAAGCTGTGAATCAACCCGGCCTAAAACCTCTGCATAAGGTAACATAACATCGACCAACTTTAATCCAAGGTTGGAAAAAGCGCCCTACAGCCCACAACAAAAGATCAGCAAAATACAGGGAAAGAACACGTGGTTCAACAGTAGAACGATGCTCACAAAGGCAGAAACATCCAGCACTACCCAAAGATTTTTTAACTGCTGGAAAGCTGTGTGGAACTGACCTTAGCGACCATCCATGGTCTAAGGAGATTAATCACAGAAGGGTTGTAGAGCTGCCAAAAATGAAGGATTTTGTGTGACCTTCTTCAGAAACCTGTGTGAAACTCCAGAAGCTCAAATGTAACCTAAATGCCTCCCAAGACAAGGCGGTACAGAGCCTGCTTATGGGGCATGATTGATCCCTATTTCATGGCCAACAATGGACTTGAAACAAATGTTTTTCGCCTACAAGTGACAGTTTTCAAGTGTGCGTCTTGGTCCGATGCAAGCAAAACAAGCCAACAGCGCATTAAGTTACCACACAAAAATAAAGGCTGGGAAGCGGTGTCCATATAATCACAGAGGAAGGTGGTCGCAAGACCTACAACAGACCGTAGTCCAGACCTGCGCTGGAGCTAACGGAAAAGCAATAACACGGGGGATGTGCAATGCAGGCACCCTAGCAGAGAACAACAAAAAAACATAACTCACCTTGGTGATGGGAAAGAGAAAATTCTACATGACCAGAACTGGGCAACTCGCACCCAGGCCTGGCACTGTACAAGATTCTCAAGAAAACATGGCACAAGGTGCTAGCCATAGACAAGCAGCCCTGGCTACTAGAGTGTGGAAATGTGGACCCGCAAGGTTTCTACCCATAAAGGTACCCTAAAGATGATGCAACCGAGTAAAAATAAAAATAAAGAATACGCAGGATCCTTTAGTACGGTGGATATCAATAAGTAGTTTTAAGAGGAGGTTAAAGACTTTCTAGGTTATATACGGTGTGTGCTTACATTATCTGGATATGGCACCCAACTTTCCCAAGCTGTCGTTTGTTCACCTCATTGCACATTTAAGGGCACAAGCACACGCGTGTCTTTCATTCCTTCCCTAGGAGTAAAGGAAATCCTCAGTGGCCACTCTGCCCTTTCAGCGAACAAACCATCTCGCTCCACAAAAACTACAAGTCTCGCCCATCTAGAATTACTTGATAGTTTATTACAAACTGAGCAGGCAGACCCCTGGGTGAGAGGGATCTACTTCTGGGTGCAACAGTGCCACGCAACCCCTCCAGAGCAGGCCTAAGTCATCACCTTGAGCTAACAAGGCGCTGGGTTTCTCATCCGCCATCCCTCACTGGACACTTCCTGAATCGGACAACCAAAGCCCAGGACAACCCCAGGCAGAAAGCCTACTCATGTGCTAGGCCACAATGCGGTGGTCCAAGAAGACACCCAATAATTGCTGTTCTGGGTGATGACACCCTTGTAGACGACGCACGTGATGTTCGAGGTGGTGGGGAACTAACCTCCAGGGGTTAAGAGAAGCCTTATGGTCCCCCATCCAGCTCTTAGCCAACCCTAAAGCCTCATGGTCTGGAGGTGGGTTTTCAGCCTCCTACACCCCAAGGAGGGCACACCTTGCGGTGCAGCGGGAGCACTTTATATTCCAGACTAGAGGCCTTACGTTTACTCGCCTAGCCAAGAGTCAGGCGCTCTAATGTCCGCCTACTTTGCAGGTTTAAGTTTGTCTGTAAAGTACACCTAAAACACATGGGGTTTCTTGGCGCTATAAAAGGGTTTCGGTACTCCCTGCTCATCGGACCTCAATTTGTCGATCTCAGGCAGATGATAGAGAGCACGCTGCAGATATTCAAACCTATGACCGTGAACCTATGACAGATCCTAGAGGCGGTGCAACAGACCACTGAACCTCAGACCAAAGAATAACCACTATCTCAAACTTAAGCAGTGTAAATGCAGTGTTACCCCACTATGGGATCAGGGGGGGCCTCTGGGCACCCACCCTCCCCAAAAGAGGAAGGGCTGTGATCTGGTACAGATTATATCCACCTTTCACCCTTAGGACACTTCCATCAAGAGGGTCTCCTACAGATGTGACTAGGGCTAATCAAACCACCAGCCACTCGTCACCGTCTTAATCTCCATCTCCAGAAATGGTGGTAAAGGTATGGGAGACTAAACAAAGAAGCTTGGACCACTATTTGTGTGGAGGGTCCAAAAAGTTAAGTAGGTGGTTAAAATGCGAATTTCAGAAAGAAATTATGTAAGGCAACATGATCTGAAAATACCACTCCCTACAGCAGAATTAGGAGTCCTCGTTTCCAATCAGCGCCCTGCCCATCGAACATGTTTTGTGATCCTGGGCAAATGATGACATTTCCTTGGACCTCGGTTTTAATATTTCCGAAACTGACAACTTTCGGAAACCGACTGTAAGCGGATACTGATTGCGGATAATAAACGGGGCATCTGCCGGAATAAAATCTGGAATGGAGACATTAAAAGTCAACACGATGCAGGCCAGGCGCACGGATGCGATCCAAGACCAGATCTGAGACTCTCGATAAAGCCCGGTCAATTTGTCGTCTTCCCGCTCGTTTTACGGTGCACTGGGTGGCTTCGCGTTACAGCTTTTCATTAGGCAAGCCGTGTACGGTTCCCTCTGCGCCGGGTAAAGTGATCGCAGCGCCTACACCGCCCCTTTCTCGGCGCTACGCTGGGAGAAATGAACCGACAGTAATCCCATCGGCTGGTGGGGCCGATCCATGCACAGAACTCAGCAGAAGGGTCAGTCAAAGACCACCCCTTCCCCCCCAAACGTTCTTTTACCGTCCTAGCAGTAACACCTGCTATGACCGCTCTCTAAAGTCTATCGACTCCAGTCCAGACGTTCCGGGCCCATCCTACAGACTTACTAGCCAAGAGCCTGAAAGAAAAGAAACATTTCAATAACATATGGAAAGCACAGCTGGGGGGGGGGGGGGGGGGGTTCCAACATGGGTGGCTGCTGCTGACGTTTGCTACCCGTAGCCCCGACCTTGCGTCCCCTGCTAAAGCTACCTCTGAATTCAGGGGTCACCGAGGGCAGAGACAATAGAGGAAAGGAGGCCAGGGCAGCCCGGCTACTTTCTCTGTTCTTTAACCCCCCTCCCCCCTCAATCACCACCAGTAGCAAGCAGAAGGCTGCTTTTTTTTTGTGGGGGGGGGGGGTGCAGAAGTAAATCCTGTGATGTCATCCGAGGTCTAAGGGTGAGTCAAAGGGGGTAGTACTGAAAAAGGAGGGCCACGGAACAGGGGTGGGAAGGCAGGGGCTGACCTGGGGTTCGTAAATGCTCGGCATGTTTACAAACACCAAATGCCCAACCCTTGGCACCGCGATGGTATGGTCCAAGGACCTACCTTTAATCAATCCTGTGCAGATCCGTTCCAAACCCCTAACTTCACTTCCTAGTCACCCCCAAACGTCTATGGGCCGGTTGGTTCTGGTCGTTCTGCTCACTGGGACCCTCGGAGTGGGACGTTCACCTGAGATGGAGCGCGCTCATAGTTCCACCAGCCTTCTTCAGCACCTCTCGGAAGAATCAGGTCAAGTATGGAAAATCTAAATTGAGCATCTTCTCTGTTAGCTACCCAGTTTGTTCCATGACTAGGTTGGGATCCCTGCTGGGGCATGATGGACAGACTGTAGGAAGTAATTGGGCTGACAGTGGGTACATCAGTACCTGGGCTCAGCCACTCCACAGTACTAAATTAACAAAATGAAGCACATGGACATGTGAACTTTGTCTTTTGAGCACGTTTCAGTTACACAACTAGACTTGCGCACTGGAGTAAACTGGGTAGTAGTGTTACCCAAGGGTTTGCAACCAACTTGGGCCTACAAGGCAGCTAGAAGGGGACTAGGAGCTGTCCGCGAGTTGGCCACAAGAACAGCAATGACACACAAACACACACCTACACCACTACGAGGAAGGCGAGCAGGTGGCCATGAAAGACCCATTCAAGGAGCCACCATGAAGAAAGACCCATGCCCATGGTGTCACTCAAGGGGCCACCACAGATGTGGACCATAATGGCAAGAGGCGACAAGGCGTACGAGCAGGTCACTTTTGTCCCGCCACATGTATGGAACGCCACAAAGCGGGTGGTAAGGTAGGTGTTATAGGTCGTGGAGGATGGGTTCTACTCTAGGAGAGGCCACCTTGTGAGGTGACTATCTGATGGAAGGAGGGCATTAGGACGAGAACATGGAGAGGAGCAAGTCCGGAGCATACGAAAAGACATCTAGAGTAGTGACAAGCCACTTGGAAGGAGGGTACGGTGGGATGAGAACAGGGAGCTCCTGCAGCAGACGTGGAATGCTACACAGAATTAAGAAATCATAAAAATACTCCTATGAATAACACATCTAGCAAGCAGGGCACAAGGAAGAATGTAATAGGCAACCTAGTGGAGTGACGCGCTACTTGGAAGGAAGATGAGGGCATTAGAAGAGTTGGGTTTTTCAAGATTCTGCCACAAATGTGGAATGTCACGTAGAAGTAGTATATAACTTCCTAATCCAATGAGTAACACTTAGCAAGCAGCGCACAAGGATGCACAAACTATGTCACCAGGTGGAGTGAGACCACATGGAAGGAGGACGGGGGTGGAGGGGATTTTTTTTTTTTTTTTTTTTTCAGGTTACCCCAAGTGATGTGGAATGCTACATAGGATTAGTATAAGATTTCCTACTCCACTGAGTAGCACGCCTAGCAAGCAGCGCACAAGGAAGCACACATAACCTGGTAAAGTGACATGCCACAAGGGAGGAGTGGGGAGAATAGGGAGATTTTCAAGTTGCTGCGACAGATGTGGAACTCCACACAGGAGTAGCGATTTCCCATTGTAAAGAATAACATGTCTAGCAAGCAGCGCACAAGGAAGCACACAATACGTCACCTGGTGTAGTGACAAACCACATACGAGGTCAGGGGGTAAGAATAGGAGTTTTGAAAGTTTCTGCAACAGAAGTAAAATGGCACGTGGGAGTACAATATGCTTTCCTGTTCCAATGAATAACACTTAGCAAGCAGCACACAAGGAATTTGTCACCTTGTGGAGTGATGCACATGGAAAGGGGGGGGGGGGGGGGAAGAAGAGAGGTTTTTCAAGTTCCTCAAACAAGGAATGCCACATAGGAAAAGTATAACAAATTTCTATTCGAATGAGTAGCACGCCCTGCAAGATGCAGAAGCGCACGAGGAAGAATACAACACATCACCCAGTGGAGTGACATGCCACATGGAAAGGAGACAGGGGGGAGAGGTTTTTCAAGTTCCCGTGACCAACTTGGAATGCCATATAGAAGTAGTATATGATTTCTTATTCCAATGAATAATGCGCTTAGCAAGCAGCGCACAAGGCAGCACAGAGTCACCTGGTGGAGTGACATGCCACAGGGGAGGGGCGAGAATAGGGAGTTTTTAAAGTTCACACAACAAACATAAAATGACATATACAGGGAGTGCAGAATTATTAGGCAAGTTGTATTTTTGAGGATTAATTTTATTATTGAACAACAACCATGTTCTCAATGAACCCAAAAAACTCATAAATATCAAAGCTGAATATTTTTTGAAGTAGTTTTTAGTTTGTTTTAGCTATGTTAGGGGGATATCTGTGTGTGCAGGTGACTATTACTGTGCATAATTATTAGGCAACTTAACAAAAAACAAATATATACCCATTTCAATTATTTATTATTACCAGTGAAACCAATATAACATCTCAACATTCACAAATATACATTTCTGACATTCAAAAACAAAACAAAAACAAATCAGTGACCAATATAGCCACCTTTCTTTGCAAGGACACTCAAAAGCCTGCCATCCATGGATTCTGTCAGTGTTTTGATCTGTTCACCATCAACATTGCGTGCAGCAGCAACCACAGCCTCCCAGACACTGTTCAGAGAGGTGTACTGTTTTCCCTCCTTGTAAATCTCACATTTGATGATGGACCACAGGTTCTCAATGGGGTTCAGATCAGGTGAACAAGGAGGCCATGTCATTAGATTTCCTTCTTTTATACCCTTTCTTGCCAGCCACGCTGTGGAGTACTTGGACGCGTGTGATGGAGCATTGTCCTGCATGAAAATCATGTTTTTCTTGAAGGATGCAGACTTCTTCCTGTACCACTGCTTGAAGAAGGTGTCTTCCAGGAACTGGCAGTAGGACTGGGAGTTGAGCTTGACTCCATCCTTAACCCGAAAAGGCCCCACAAGCTCATCTTTGATGATACCAGCCCAAACCAGTACTCCACCTCCACCTTGCTGGCGTCTGAGTCGGACTGGAGCTCTCTGCCCTTTACCAATCCAGCCACGGGCCCATCCATCTGGCCCATCAAGACTCACTCTCATTTCATCAGTCCATAAAACCTTAGAAAAATCAGTCTTGAGATATTTCTTGGCCCAGTCTTGACGTTTCAGCTTGTGTGTCTTATTCAGTGGTGGTCGTCTTTCAGCCTTTCTTACCTTGGCCATGTCTCTGAGTATTGCACACCTTGTGCTTTTGGGCACTCCAGTGATGTTGCAGCTCTGAAATATGGCCAAACTGGTGGCAAGTGGCATCGTGGCAGCTGCACGCTTGACTTTTCTCAGTTCATGGGCAGTTATTTTGCGCCTTGGTTTTTCCACACGCTTCTTGCGACCCTGTTGACTATTTTGAATGAAACGCTTGATTGTTCGATGATCACGCTTCAGAAGCTTTGCAATTTTAAGAGTGCTGCATCCCTCTGCAAGATATCTCTCTATTTTTGACTTTTCTGAGCCTGTCAAGTCCTTCTTTTGACCCATTTTGCCAAAGGAAAGGAAGTTGCCTAATAATTATGCACACCTGATATAGGGTGTTGATGTCATTAGACCACACCCCTTCTCATTACAGAGATGCACATCACCTAATATGCTTAATTGGTAGTAGGCTTTCGAGCCTATACAGCTTGGAGTAAGACAACATGCATGAAGAGGATGATGTGGTCAAAATACTCATTTGCCTAATAATTCTGCACTCCCTGTAGGGGTGGAATATGATTTTCTATTGCAATGAATACCGTGCTTAGCAAGCAGCGCACAAGGCAGCACAGAGTGACCTGGTGGAGTGACATGCTATGGGGAGGGGCGAGAATAGGGAGTTTTTAAAGTTCACACAACAAACATAAAATGACACATAGGAGTGGAATATGATTTTCTATGGCAATGAATAGCGCGCTCAGCAAGCAGCGCACAAGGCAGCACAGAGCGGCCTGGTGGAAAGACACCGCCCAGAGTAGAGAGCAGCGCACATGAAGCCTCCCAGGCACCCACCACGAGCGTGGACCACCACAGAGGCGAGTAGGCGGCATGCCACAGAGGGACGAACAGCAGCCCGGTGCGCCAGTGAGGAATCTGCCAGACAAAAAGCAATCATCGGGTTTTAGGGCTAAATAATTGGATGGATCATTCTCCCCCCTCTCCTGCAGCATCGATTTCCTCCCACACTCTGCCTCCGAGGCTGCGCCGCACCACAGGCCTATTTAAAAACCTGCAATTTGTAGTTCAACAGCAGCCGAAAGATTCACTGCAATGTGATATCAGACGCGGCTTGTCACTTTAGATCACTTATCGATCCCTGGCCCCCGCCGCCTTCCCCGGGAAGAGTCGGGTTTCCTCCAGAACGCAATAACAGCGTTTTATTTCTCAGAAGATCTTTGGGGGTGGGCGTGGGGGGACGATAAGGTACTTCGATGGCCTGCTTCTCAGCTCGTTACATTCAAGCTCACCAGGCGCATGCGTGTTTTTTTTTTTGCTCAATCTTTTTATTGGAAATTTTGTCAAAATACAACTTAAGGCGATAGTGCCACGACAAGGCACTCACAGTTATATAGGGGTCGGATCTGCATATATTATAGAGAAGGAGCTAAGCGCTGCAAATACCAGGAATGAAAGCATTTCGTGAAGACATGTGCTAAGCGTGTCCTGTAGCATGTAGTGTCACCTACAACAAGGAGGAAATGAAGAACAGACTATAAAACATTAAAAAGCAAGGCATGATGTACTGCCGGACGAGAGTGATGTCAAATCAGACATCTGTAGCTCTCTCTTGGCTTAGATTGAGAAAGTGTGTTCGACAGCAGGCTAGTCAAAGAAATGTAGCGCCCAGAGTTTCGGCGGGTTGAAGCAAGTCAGCTTCGAGCTGGACATATATTGAATCAAGGGGCGCCACATAGGCTGAGACTCATTTCTGTCCCAGGTAGGTTGAGTGACATTTGACCCTTCGCCAGTACTTGCCAAAGAAGGGTGAACCACTGGGCGACAGGAGGGGCAGTTGCCTCTTGCCAGGCTGATGCTAGGGAGTTTCCCCGCAGCATTTAACGTGGCTGCCAGGTTTTCAACGCGCATGCGTCATTGTCTCCAATGCAAGTGGGCAAATGCCCAGGGCAACACTTGAGTTTGAGGAGGGGGGGTCCTATCGTGGCTGTAATGTGGCCCAGGACCTCCTTCCAATATGTGGTGGTAATGATACAGGACCACCGGGTGCCCATCTTTACACGGGCTGCCAGGTGACTTTGACAAGCTACCAAAGGACCTCAGTCACAGGCACTGACGTCACAGTAACCAGCTCTTATGGCTACTGAAGAATAACTTTGGTTGCCATTTAACGGCTTTAGAAGAGGAAGAAACCGGAGGGGGTACGAACCCACCATGTCACTTCTAAACCAACATTTTTCCATTTAGAGTCAATAACTCCTGCCTGTACCCAAGATGGCGGCTAGGCTTCCCAACTCAAGGCGCTCGATTAAACAAGGCATGGATCACCCACACGCGCAGTACTGCCTGAAACTAGCAGGTCAATATGCTACTTTACACAGTTTGTTAAAAAAAATAAAAAATAATGCAGTTTCGTTACTATACGTTCTGCATCCGTGCAAAGGTAATTTGCATCCCTGCAAACAATTGAGAGCGCTTAGAAACCAGCAGAACGGCTGTATTAAACGCTACGTGAAACAAAAATATATATATAAAAAAAAACAACTAGGTACCTCCAGAGACAACAAGTTGCGAAAACTGCTGAAGGCTGCGGTGCGGTGTCCTTTTGAAATGAACTAGTCACCGCGCTAGCTATTTAAAGATTTAATTTTTATAGTGTCCTTAAACAACAAAATCAAATTAAGGGCTGGCCAGATAGCCATCCACGTGTCTGTGGGAATTACTGCTCCCTCTCCCGGGAACAGGACAAACCTTTCAGATGATTAAACAGTCACTGCAGCAATCAAGGGCGGTCCCCCAGGGGGACGTCCAGTGCCGTGTGACGGCATCTCCAGGAAGCCGCAAGGACATGCGGCAGCCACAGACAGGGCACTGACACAGGGATGTCATTTAGGGTGGCTGCGACCCCCTGGCACTGCCTTTGCGACCCCTGGACTCCGAGGTGGCAAAACCAGTGCCAGGAACATCCAGACAGCACCAGGGGCTGATCCTCTGCAACGGCGAGGGGCGCCCCGCTAGCTAAGAGCCAGGAGATGAAAAATAAAACAATAGCTTATTATCATTTTATCTTTCAGCTGCTGGCTCAGCTAGCAGGGAGGGGCAGGGCTTGGCCACGGGAGGTGGATGGGGAGAGAGTGCGCGTAAGTGTGCATGTGTTTGGACGGCTGTCTTAGGCCAGCCAAACACACATGCGCACTTAGGTTTCTCCAACAGGAGAAACTGTACCTACCCCAGGCTTGTGTTTGAGCGGCAGCCCGAGACGCTCAGACCAATCCTGATGCTGCTTTCATGCTAGTTTTAGCATGAAAGCTGCACCAGGATTGCTGAGGAACATGTGCTGGACACCAAAAAAATAGAAGCAATAAAGGAGGCGGTGGGAAAGGTGAGTGTTTTTTTTTTCCTCCGATGATTTCCCCCATCGCGTCCTTCCCCCCCTCCCCTAACCCTTCTCGCCCACCCCCCATTGACAATTGCAGGGCCCACCACTGGGCAGCAAAGACGTCGGTTCGGGCTGCACTTTGTTTTTTTGTCAATTTTGTGTGACACTAATGGTGAACAGTATTCACTATGAGTGTACCAAAGAATTGAGTACAATTAGCTGAGATATGACCCTCCCAGGCAGCTGAGGCAAGTAAAAAATGCTTTTAAATGTATGTTGTGTGCATGCAGGAGAGTGAGAGAGTTCATCTAAGAGTGTGTGTGTATGTGTGTGTGTAAATGTGGGTTTAAATGTAAGCATATGTGTGAGTGAAAGTAAAGGTCAAATGGCATGTGATGTCACTTCTGATACCCCTGGGACTTTGGTGAACTGTCGCTCATGCACTGCCAGGGACTGGAACCCGCACAAGCAAAATAAAAGAGGACTGAAAAGCAAAATTAAGTATTAGGAGAGGCAACGTAGGAGACAAGAGGCCAACAGAAGCGACAAGCGTCGAGAGGCCAGAGACGAGAGGCCAACAGAAGAGACGGGAGGGCAACAGAGGAGATGAGAGGGCAACAGAGGAGACGAGAGGGCAACAGAGGAGACGAGAGGGCAACAGAGGAGACGAGAGGGCAACAGAGGAGACGAGAGGGCAACAGAGGAGACGAGAGGGCAACAGAGGAGACGAGAGGGCAACAGAGGAGACGAGAGGGCAACAGAGGAGACGAGAGGGCAACAGAGGAGACGAGAGGGCAACAGAGGAGACGAGGGCCAATACTATGCGCGCTGCTGACAGGGAGTCTATACTGGTGGAAGCTGGTGGCGGGAACAGGGCCAGTAGGAGTGCTGCAGTGTACATTACTTATACGCTCATGATGCCCTTCTAAGATGCAGGAGTAAATCGTGCATTGGCGGCACGGGCAGGCATGGCACAGACTGCACACTGGTACAGAAGTGCACAGTACTGAAATACTGGGACGCCATAATATTGACTAATCGGGTCACACAGGAATGCACACCTCTGCACCTGGGCCAGCACATTTGCTGCAGCAGACCAGTCATTGAAAGGTGGGTGTATTAATCACAGTACTTAGGTTTCCCACAATTCTTATGGACACAGACCAAGTCGGTAGGTATGGGCCAAGGCTTGTAGAGCATGGTCTGTTCTGCAAGATAAGGCTGTTAGAACTGCGTAAGGCAGTGACTCGCAAAATGCAAAAGCGGTTCTATAAGAAAAAAAAAAAAAAGAGACGTAATTTCTGTCCGAGATGACTTTCTAGACTGCAACGGGTGTCAATATTACTTTATAGGGTCCGAACGACCAGAGTGCAAAAGGAAACAGCCGACAGTGGGCACCAGGGAATGACATGGGAACACTACACAACACTTTCATTGTATGGCCCGCAGTGTGTACAGCTGTTTTTGTGCAGCAAATGGACTCGCAAACAGTTCACAAGCTATAATTAAACACTGCAGCCCTCAGTCCGCCCGCAGCTGCCGTCTGCGACTGGTATTTATGAACAGTCCCTTTAAATCCAGCTGCAGGCTGCGACTGGTATGCATTCAGTCCCTTTAAATTTAGCTGCAGTCTCTGCTCGCTTTTTCGCTTCATGTTCTATTTCATAAGAAGCATGCACAAGAAATAAAAAAATTGGATAAGGAATGCATCACATTCCTAGAAGTGATGTAACAAATGGGTAGAAATATTCGACAAACTGAGCAGCTGCACTCAGCATTTTCTGACCTTTGTCATTGGCAAAATGCATTTAACAGACAACTCGACCAAACTGCAGCCAGACCTAAAAAGCAACATGATCTTTAACTAGGGTGACCAGATTTTGAAAAGAAAAAAAAAACAGGCAAGGTTAGACATAAAAGTAGGACTAAAGCCTTTAGTCTCATTTATATCTGGCCTATCTCGCGAGCGCGACACACACACACACACACACACACACACACGTATTTAAGACTCTAGAGGGGCACGTGAAAGGAGAGTACACCTCTCACTTTTGATTCAGCAGGTTGACCTGACCTTTGTACCAAAAAACCGGGACATTTATTTCAAATTGACAAAAGCATTGCGACACCCGGACACTGAAACCCGGGACTGTCCAGGGAAATCCGGGACGTCTGGTCACCCTACCTTTAACCCTCGGGTACACCATCGCAACACTCCCTTGGCCAGGTGTGGAGGTACAAAACAGCTGTCTGTGTACTTACTCTGCCTAATTTTACACACTGGGCCAGGAGTTATGAACCCTCCTTCCCAATTATTTCGGCAAAAACATATTTATGTATTTTTTAATAAACTTGTCTCAGGCAGTTGGATGGATTTTTTTTTTTTCAACAAAATCAAATATATTTGTAGGTACTCTGACAAACCGTTTTCCTCTTTACTGAAGCATTGGAAGGCATTATTTTAGTCAAGTAAGCGCCTTAAATCCGTTTACCAACGCCAGACGGGGCGCTTCACAAACCCAATAACCCAAGTACCCAGATTATCATCCCATGAGGGCATCAGCTTTGCACATCTTCTAATCATAGAAGTTCCAAATGCAGAACAACTCAGGACCTTAAAAAAAAAAAAAAAAAAAAAAAACCTGTACCTTCATGGAAAATTCCCGGGTAAAACTATAAGTGCTCTTTAGACTATGGGTCGTGGGAGTGTCGATTCAGGTTAGATTTTCAGGGCATCGACCGATAACGGATAGATATGAAATGGCTCTGAATACAACTCATTCACATAGTCAGTGGTTATCTTGACAATGATGGACATGCCCTTGAGGTGTCAAAGCACGAACAGATATACTATTGTGGTCCCTTTCAATGCCTATGAAAAAACATTTCTGCATAGCGTTGGCACAACTAAGAAGGGTCCACTGATCATGACTAGAAATGTGTGTTTAATTGTGTGGAAAGGTTTTCAGACGTGCTCTATAATGGCCAGAGATGCCAGCCTGTGGTCACCCATTTAAGAACGGGCGAGAGGGACTGAAGGCCATCTTCAAAGCAGGCTGTTCCAGAATTGTCAAAGAAAACTCCTGCCAACTACAGAAAAGTTCACATGGACAGCATAACTTGTGATCATCCCCAGACTGCACTAATATTGTGGTATGGAGTGCCTGGAGCCCACATACAAGAAGCACTATATCGAAAATGCGCACATTTCAATAAATGCAGTTGATCGTTTTAGAAAATGCGCAACATTTATGAAATGGAAAGGGAGGAGAGAAGAAAATGGATAAAAACTTTTGTCAAGCTCAACAAAAACCTTAAGAAAAATAATTTACAACAATTAAGAACGTCCCAGTTGTTCTGGGATGAACCACTCGGATTCCCAGGCAGGGAGAAGAAATACTGAGAACCTGGTAAAAAAATGCAATAATAGATACACACAGTTTTAATGCACAATAATTTGATTTGGGATTTTTGTAAAATGCTTTTCACAAACCCTATACCGTTCCATTCATCTCTCCCGTCTAGCCAGCTTACGCCATCGTAAAGTTCTCTGTATAAAACCGGAAGTCTGCCTGGCGGTGAACCCTACAAGAGCGCCCTTCCAACCCAAATGGTCATTATAAGTAAATGCTTCTTCTGCTCTGACTTTCCCGAAACCGCTTTTCTCAGTTAAAACTGTATTCAAGATGTATGGAAGGGAAAACCTCAGAGAAATCATCCAATGGGAAGCGGTTTAAGTGTCCCCAAGAGGCCACATTAGAGTGGAATCAGTGTTGAAATTGTAACCACTTATTGTGTGTTAAGCTAAAATAAGGCGCCATTTTACAGCTGATCTGTGGTAAGGCCACAAGTTGAGGGTAGATGTCACAGACTAGGTCAACATACCCACATATGACAATACCCAGTAAGCGCCGCCTAACTGGCACCGAGGCGCTAGCAGTACCTCCAGGCACACCAAGACACAGGCCAGGGATGGCAGAAGATGCCAACTAATTATTCCATATTATCTGATTCATTGTTCACAGAGGATGGGAAAGGGATGAGCGGTGAGGGGCCTATGGGTCTATCAGCATGGAACATCAATTAATTCTAACACACCAACACCCAAAACCATAATAAAAAAATAAAAAAATACCGGTAGTATCTTTTTGTCAGTAACTGTGAAACACAGGTTTTAAATGTGCTAACCAGGGTAGGTTACATTGTGTTCAAATGTTTTCCTTCTGCGAGTTCTAAGCAATTATTTCTTTAAGTTCACAGAGAGGCCTTTAACCAGTAAAACGGTGGAAACTAACCCTAAATGTTCTTTAGACTTTTCTATGTGGTATATTGTTGCTTGGATTTGTTGCAATCGTACAGCACTTTTAACAAGACACACCTTCAGAGAACCAATAGAAATACGACATAAATCGGGTACACCCTAGCATCTAGGCGATGTGACACATATATATATATATATATAAAAACACATTAGGTCATAGTTCTCCAAAACCAAATATTTTTCATTCATTTGTGTTTTGCCACTGTTCCACAGGTACCCATGCGGCTGGACGTAGCTAGGTTTACTTGTAAACAGCAAATAAGTCTTCCTGAACCTTGGAAATGCAGTACTGTGGATAAATCATAGTCAGGGGTACAAGTGTACATGATAAAGCATGCTGATTTGCTTGTGTTTTTGTGCGCATGCGTGTCTGAGAGGGGACAGAGCAGGTGATGGGAGATGCTCGGACCTTTTCACCCAGGGCAGCAAGAAATCCAGGACTAGCCTTATCAGTGGCACCATTTATTTTTTTAAATTCAAGGGACACAGCTCGTCCTACAATGACAACGAAGTTTGTAAACCTGAATTTAATGTCCTTGCTGAGCAAGTAAATACGTAATAAACCAAATCGAGGCCAAGGGTCCAGCTAAATGGACTTTAAAAACAAACCTCGCATTCAAGAGTTCAATATGCACTGCAAGGTTGTGCACACACCACCTGCCAGCGCACAGAAGACAAACTACATGGGAAGAGAGCCAGTGCTAGTGTTTTGTGCTGGTTACATGTGTCATTTTTAACAATAAGAAGAGACTTTCCAAGTCTGTTACATTCTAGCATACGCACTTATTTTCCAGACACAAAGTAACACAGGACTTGTCAACAAAAAGATATTAAGTGACACAAGACACACCTCAAGTGTCTAGAGTGTACACACTGGTAAACACATGCACCTTTAAAAAAAAATATCTTCACGTCCACTTGACTCACACCTGCTTTACAAATATTCGCCACTGCCACAGGCGGGGTTTACAGGTCAGCGGGGTATAAGGATACGCAATATCATAACTGCCACCCTCGCCCGCACATAAAATTTACAATAAAAATAAAGATTCATGAGAAGACTAAACAAATAAATAAATAAAAAACCCTCCCAAAGTACGTCCTGTAAAACCTATTATTCACCCACTGCTGGTTTTATACTTCACCAAAATTATATAACTTGGTGAACTAAGTATAGAATTCCGTAAATCAAATTGTGAGCCTGAGTTAAAAAAAAAAAAAAAGTCAAGTGAGTACAAGGGAACTTGTGAGTCTAAGGGAGAAAGTGATCTCTCCAGGAGAGGGTTCGTGAACCACCTCCCCCCCTCTCCCCCCCAAGAGTCTGAATGAAGTATCTGTGCCAAATCTGACTCCTTTGCAAATTCTCATGTTACTCTCAACTGCAACTCCATTCTCAAGGGAGTCAAGACTCCCGTTCCCTCCCACTTTCTCTGTTTTTTAACTCCAGCAACTAATTACTCAGACCATGTAGTCACTGAGAGCAAGAGTTACTTCAATTGACATGCCTGAGGTTTTGCTCAATTTCCCACGCACTTGTGTTTTTTGCAGTTTCCCTTTCAGTCATGCAAAATTGTGGAAGCACTGTAGCGCCCAACTTACACGTTGATTATTTAATCACATTCACCCTGCTGCCAAGCACCAGTCTCTGGGCAAGCTGCTTTTATGTGCATTTTTGTTAACCCTCGTGGTGCCAAAAAGTCAAATTTAACTACAAAAAAAAAAAGAAAATTCGAATTGTTCAAAGTTCTGCTTGAAGACTGAGCAGCGCACGCTCCAGGTGACTCAGTGCGAAGTGCCCAGCATCAAAATGGGGGCATCTCAGAAAAAAAGGCACTACACTCAGACAAATTCACACATCTCACACACAAGCAGCGCAGAAACTGCAACACCAACTTGAACAAAGGCAGAGATGACCTAAGGATGCTGCACTGATAAGTCAACCAAGAAGCGAAGCAACAACCATGTCAAATTTCCAAGGACAGAAGAGCATCCTGGCCTTGCGGAAGCCACGACTGACGAGTACCTGAGGTCCTAAAAGCAAAACCCCTTCAGAACCCATAAAGGACAAAGACTGGTCTCGCCTCTTGGGCAAAGCTGGAGAGACCAGGGGAGTAAGATTCCACGTACGTAAAGACTTGAGTAAGGGCTCCATATGTCCAATACTGCCCAGGACGACAAGGGGTCCTTATTTCCATATTAAAAAAAACATTAACAAATATTTTGAGACCATAGCGCACATGACACTGAAACTATTCATTTATCTACCCATTGAAAAGCCTTGGACAACTGGAGCAATTCAAGTGCAACAAACCAGCGGGCCTAGGCTACATTATACATAGCTGAGAAAAAGCATTAGTTAATAAAAAGGACACTTCGAAAACCAGCTACGAGCCCTGAACAAGTCAAACGCTCTCACACCACAAATGGTTCCCATTATGCAATGAAAAAGTAGTTTTAGGAGACTGTGGTCATTTCAAGGTTCTCGCCTTTTATTTCGGTTTTTATCATCTGTATTATTTAGGTGGTCAATACTAAGGCAGAAATGCTTTAAATCGGGGTAGTCATATTTAACAGAACGTGAACACCAAGGATGTAGCAAATACCAAACAACTGTCCAAATGGGGTAAATCCAGTGTTTAATTTGTAAATAAAAATGTGCCGGTGCCCAAAGCTCTCCCTTCAAACACGCGGCTGCTGCATTTAAATGTGCGAGCACTGAATACTGAGGCAGTGTAATCCTGAAGCCATCTCACGTCTCTTTAATCCACTTACAGCCACTCCCTGCCCCTTCAGCTCACTCTTGCAGCTTTCTACTTTCTCCCTTTGTGACGCTTTTTTCCCCCGTCTTTCCCATTAGTGTCTTTTGCTCGCAGTAAATGCCTGATACAGAAAACTAAGTGCCGGCCCTCAAAAATAAGTGCCGGTGCTCAGCATTGGAAATCACTGGTGCAAATTAAGCACTGGGTAAATCACAGTTGCACAGTCAAAGAGAAACAAGGCTTGTATTTTTACCTTGTGTGTGTTCAGAATTCGGAACTTAAACTGCAACAAGTTTGTTCACATCAGAAACCACGTGCTCCCAAAACAGATAATCACTCTTTGGAGCAAAAGTCCCACTTCAGTCAACTCATTCACGAGCCTCTAAACTTGTCTCACCGCCCCCCCTTCGGCATGTACAGCCTAGCTCGATCCAAGAAACTCAACAGTCTTGAGGACCATGGCACCACAGCAGGTTACTGGCACTGCCCGCTGCTTCCAGACCTCCTGAGAGGGCAGGAGTAAGACCTTCTGCTCCACCAAACCCTGTCCATGGTCTCTTACCCTTCTTGATCTTGCCGCTCCTCGTGCCGGCGAAGACGACGGTGTGTCCCCGGTAGTCATAGGCCGCCACAGAGGTCATGCCATCCTCCTTGTCCAAGAACAGCGGCATCCCATCGATGGTGACCGTGCCACCCAAGGGTTGGTTGAAATCCTGCCCACAAAAGTTGCTGTCTATCTGCAGGGGCTGTGGAGAGAGATGGAAAACTTCAATGAAACCAACTGCTGACCAATCACAGGACTGAGTGATTTACACTCACGTTTATAGGCTACAAAGAACAGCAAACCATAATCAGTAATCAGGAAAATTATGACATTTGTTCAAGGCAACAATTTGATCTACGCTGGACTTCAGACATCTAATTCTGGGGAGGAACGGCATGTCTTTCACCATCGAACTTAAATGCTGTATGTTCTTGCTTCTAAAATGCTGCTTTGGAAACTGGAAACGCTTTTTAAGGTTAGGCCACTAAACAGCTTTAGCCTTCTTCAACTTAATAATTTAAAACAACAGATGTCATAATATAAACACATACATATACATTTAAGAGGGGCTTGAATCAGCTCTCTTGATTTATTGGTCAGTTCAATTGTCATTGGCATTTTCTTCCACCGATCACATCACACCCAAGGTCACTGCAAATAATGCACTGTGGTGATTTTCGCCACAATTTTAGGTATGTTGCATTTAAGAGATAATCTATTTTTTTGCAGCACAATGCGCAGATTTTAATAAACAAAAAAGTTTCATGGGTCTGTAGGTGGCATTTTTTCCAGATCACATTAGCACACCTACCTTCAACAATGACAGGGCTGTCAATCAATCAAGGCCAATCACATATATATATATACTAATTATATATATACATACACACAATTTAGTGCTTACTACCCCTGATGGGGCGTCTGAGCGCTTTGCAGTGAGTAGCACGCTACTCAGCCTAGTTAGTGGTCAGTCAATTGGTTATTGGGTGTTAGTGCACATGCTGTGCGGGGGCAGCTTGTTTCGTTTGATGTGGTTATTAGAGAGGCTACATGAGGGCACAATTACTACCTGGAATTAATATTGTTATGGTTTCCAAAGAGCTTTATGCAGATAGGCATGAGATTTTTAGAGTAACCTGTGTACAGACAGAAGGTACAAAGAAGCAGAGGTTGACTTAAAGAACATAAGTGATTGGAAGGTCAGTTTTTCATGCAGGAATTTAAGGGATACAACAGGTTGAGAATGTTTGCGTGCAATTTGTGGATAGAAACCTGTTGAAACAGTTTCATTTACATCCTATGCCATATTAAAATACTATAAAGTATGTGCACCATAAACAATATATTATAAAAATCGTTTGTAAACATCCATAAACTTCAAAATATATCAAGGCGCAATTAATATAGACACATTGGAGTAGCCATTAGTATATTCAGTGCCAGGTTTGTCACTCATTCAATGCCTGGTTTGGAACGTGCCTGAACCTGAAGAGCACCCTAACGGAACGGACATGTCCAGCAGAATAGATGTGTCTGGTCACCCTGCCCCTTCTATGATCCTCCGTGCCTCGCAGTTAACGCATTCGTTTGAAACTCATGCTTTCTATAGTGTATCCTTGCAAAAATTATACACAAAAAACTCACAGCGCACTTGGTGAGGTCTGACTTACTAACTTTGCCAATCTTTTCCTAAACTTAAGCGCGTTACATATATATATATATATATATACACATATATATATATACTATATACACACACACATATATATATTATATATATATATATATATACATATACACACACATACATACACCACACATTTTTCACTCTGTCTCTGTGACAATTAAAATTAAGATTTACTGCGTTATACTTGCAGGACATCAACTCACCAAACCTCTTGATAAGGATGTCCCATCAGTTACAGGATGGCGCACTTGGAGAGGAGAAATATAAAACATCAAATGCAACTAGTGGGACATCCTTATCAAGAGGTTTGGTGAGTTGATGTTCTGCAAGTATCCTGCTACAACACCACAACACTGATGCAGCCCTGACTGAATATCGATTTAGGGTAAAGGGCCTGAGGCAACGCAGTAAATCTTAATTTTAATTGTCACAGAAACAGAGTTAAGGGGCTTGGAAAGGTGTTATTTTGAACAACATGCCTGAACACTTTACTGAAATGTTTGAGCACACAGTCTGTTAAGAAAGTAACTATGTGAATGTCGTCTCTATAAAAGTATGAATAAAAGAGCACGGAACATAAATGTTAGAGACTTTTATGACCTCTCATAGTGTGCGTGTTTTTGATATTAGCAGAACGCAAAAGCCACAGTGAAATAAGGACTCAGAGCGGCACTTTGAACTACAACTTCCAGGATGCCCCTGTGACTATATGAGGCAGGCAAATGTGTGCCTTCAAACGGAAACCACTGAGGAAGACATGAAATGCGTTGTGGTGTTTAATAAGTTACTCTGTGAATAAATGGAATCTGCTAATTCGTACCTCTGGGAGTGCAGCAATCTTTTGTGAAAAATGTTATGAGGGTCGTGGTTTTAACCCTGTGCTGGCACCGGCAGTCAGCGTGCTACGCTTTTCAGACCATTTGTGTTGCAATACATACATATATAAATATTTTTTTTTGTCACAAGATGTCAGTAAAATTCCAGGGTTCCCAGGATCCCCTCCAAGCCCATCCGAGAATGATGGATCAGAGGTCAGTTAAAAACATTAGTGACTATCCACGGGTAACTGCACAATTACTAGGAGGACCTGAAGTTTCACTTTCACTCCAGCTCTTTGGAGGCGCTTTACCTCGTTCGGTGGAATTAATTTTAAAACCTGCAGGATATTTGCATAATTATATGCTGGAATAAACATGTACGGAAACGCACAAAATGGCTACAACTTTATAGCCAAATGATTAATCTAGAAAGAGGGTCTGGGGCACCCCCAATTAATCCGGGTTCTTCTTCGCGAGGGAGGCGGCGGCTCAGGTGAACGCCGAGGTTTGCGCAGAGGGTTCACGGACTGTACACGGCGCCTCCTCGCCCAAGGCCCAGGGGGGCCCGGCTGCGCCGAGTGATGGATGGGCCCATCACTTGGCAGCCTCGGAGCCCAGAAAGAGCGGGTAACAATGTACTGCGGCTCCCTGGCATCCCCGGCACGGCCCTGGCCGATATGAGCAGCCGCCATCTTCCACTGGAGAGAAAGAATATTAAAGAGCAAATGCGGGCGCCCAGAAACCGGAGCAAGCGCCTAATGCGTCTTGGCAGCAGCCGTGTCCCCAACGCGCCCGAACAAGCCCCCGAAGCAAGAGTCGAGTCAATCCATTCAAATGAACCGGTCAGGAAACCGTGACCGCAGCTGGGCGGTGAAGGGCTGTGTGGCCTCATACAAATTAAAATAACATGTCTGCTGGGCTTAGTTAAGGGGTGCCTGGGGTGCCGCCTCTATGCCGGTGATGGGAGAAAAGTGACAGGGTCCTTGTGCAAGCCAGAAGAATGGGCCTAATTTACCCTTCCAGGGAGGGGGGGTGCAAAAAATCCACAAATATTTGGGGGGGGGGGGCAGTAAGGTAAGCCACTTACACCCCTGGGGGCTTTCCGTAGTGAGTGCCAACTTTCAAGCGCTTTCCCCCTGCTCAGGCGGTGAGACAGACACACTGAACATTCGATCCTCAGCGAAAAATACAGGCCTGGCTGACATCTTGGCCTGCTGTAATGGTGGGTTTGTGGGATTGAGTGCATCGTATTAATGGGAACGGCACTGATGCTCCCATAAAACCCAGAAAAAACATTAGGCCATTCACAGGGGCTGCAAAACAAAGGGATTGGTGTGAAGTTTACAAGCAGCCGCCGGCCAGTTCATCTCCAGAAGCAGCTTCCATCATTAATAGGTTTCAAACCCACAGCTGCCTCTGGCCACTTCGGGTTTTGAGACTTCATGGGAGGGGCGACGCAGCTGAAGAGTGGCAAAGTCAATAGGCTGTGCTTGCAATTTCAGGTATAAAACAGACTTACAGCTTGTCTATAGCTGTCAGGCCCACTCAGTGTGTATTACTGGTGGGTCACCAGCTGGTTTCTTCTGGGTCGCAAAAGTACATGCAATAAACACAAAGAAGCCTTTAAATTGCATATTTATCTGGTCCCCTTTGCTGCTGTTTTAAATACAGAGGTCAGGTGTCAGGCTACTTATTTTGGCGTTTATAAACCTCTCTCACTTTGGAGTCTGAGAAAGTAAAGTTAATTATGTGACAATCTTGCTGGGGTACAGGGAGAGTGAAAGGAAAGGCTGTATGATGTCATTTTTTTGACACAACAAAATGTAAATAGCTCCCAAATGTCAACTGTACACATTCAGCAGTTAGGGAAGCAAAAATGAAGCACATTTTTTGGGAATTCTTTAGTGTGCTGTACACAGACTTTAATAGGCCCAAAACGAATCGCGACACTTAACTTGGCACTGCACAAATGATATTCACTGAAACCAGATTTACCCCATATTACCATTTGTGTGCATTATTATTTTATCATTAAAACCCTATGTCTGTGCATATGTAGTGCCCATTTCAGTGAACAATGCGCTATATGCATATCTGTAAATTACAGTTCTCTACCACATAATGCTTTAGTTACATAAAAAAAGCACAAAAAAAAACCCGCCAGCTTCATGTCCATTAAAGATAGGTGGGTCGCAAAAGTTTGTTATTCTAAAAATTGGGTTGCGGTTTTGAAAAGTTTGAGAAGCACTACTTAGAAGCATTAAGATTTTGGCTTGCAGCCATCTATATATCTGAAGCCAATGTATAGGTAGTGGTAACTCACAATACATTCAAGTAGTAGTAAAAGAAAACACCTAAGTACTGAATGAACTTTACGAAGTCTGGAACATGGGGCATCTGCAGCCAACTGCGAAAATCCCAAGAGCTGCACTCTCAGCAGCCTGCACCATCCATTGCGGAGCTGCACTCTCAGCAGCCTTCACCATCCATTGCAGAGCTGCACTCTCAGCAGCCTTCACCATCCATTGCAGAGCTGCACTCTCAGCAGCCTTCACCATCCATTGCAGAGCTGCACTCTCAGCAGCCTTCACCATCCATTGCAGAGCTGCACTCTCAGCAGCCTTCACCATCCATTGCAGAGCTGCACTCTCAGCAGCCTTCACCATCCATTGCAGAGCTGCACTCTCAGCAGCCTTCACCATCCATTGCAGAGCTGCACTCTCAGCAGCCTTCACCATCCATTGCAGAGCTGCACTCTCAGCAGCCTTCACCATCCATTGCAGAGCTGCACTCTCAGCAGCCTGCACCATCCATTGCAGAACTGCACTCTCAGAAGCCTGCACCAACCATTGCAGAGCTGCACTCTCAGCAGCCTGCACCAACCATTGCAGAGCTGCACTCTCAGCAGCCTGCATCACCCATTGCAGAGCTGCACTCTCAGCAGCCTGCATCACCCATTGCAGAGCTGCACTCTCAGCAGCCTGCATCATCCATTGCAGAGCCGTCCGCTCAGCAGCCTGTACCAACCATTGCAGAGCCGCCCTCTCAGCAGCCTGCACCAACCATTGCAGAGCTGCCCTCTCAGCAGCCTGCACCAACCATTGCAGAGCTGCCCTCTCAGCAGCCTGCACCAACCATTGCAGAGCTGCACTCTCAGCAGCCTTCACCATCCATTGCAGAGCTGCACTCTCAGCCGCCTTCACCATCCATTGCAGAGCTGCACTCTCAGCAGCCTTCACCATCCATTGCAGAGCTGCACTCTCAGCAGCCTTCACCATCCATTGCAGAGCTGCACTCTCAGCAGCCTTCACCATCCATTGCAGAGCTGCACTCTCAGCAGCCTTCACCATCCATTGCAGAGCTGCACTCTCAGCAGCCTTCACCATCCATTGCAGAGCTGCACTCTCAGCAGCCTTCACCATCCATTGCAGAGCTGCACTCTCAGCAGCCTTCACCATCCATTGCAGAGCTGCACTCTCAGCAGCCTGCACCATCCATTGCAGAACTGCACTCTCAGAAGCCTGCACCAACCATTGCAGAGCTGCACTCTCAGCAGCCTGCACCAACCATTGCAGAGCTGCACTCTCAGCAGCCTGCACCAACCATTGCAGAGCTGCACTCTCAGCAGCCTGCACCAACCATTGCAGAGCTGCACTCTCAGCAGCCTGCATCACCCATTGCAGAGCTGCACTCTCAGCAGCCTGCATCATCCATTGCAGAGCCGTCCGCTCAGCAGCCTGTACCAACCATTGCAGAGCTGCCCTCTCAGCAGCCTGCACCAACCATTGCAGAGCTGCCCTCTCAGCAGCCTGCACCAACCATTGCAGAGCTGCCCTCTCAGCAGCCTGCACCAACCATTGCAGAGCTGCCCTCTCAGCAGCCTGCACCAACCATTGCAGAGCTGCCCTCTCAGCAGCCTGCACCAACCATTGCAGAGCTGCCCTCTCAGCAGCCTGCACCATCCATTGCAGAGCTGCCCTCTCAGCAGCCTGCACCATCCATTGCAGAGCTGCCCTCTCAGCAGCCTGCACCATCCATTGCAGAGCCGCCCTCTCAGCAGCCTGCACCCCCCCACCCCCCATGGGGAGCAGCCCTCTCAGCAGCCTGCACCCCCCCATGGGGAGCAGCCCTCTCAGCAGCCTGCACCAACCATTGTAGAGCTTCCATCTCAGCAGCCTGTACCAGCCCATATGCACCTGCCCATGTGTGCACCATTTGATGCAGAGCCACCCTCTCAGCAGTAAAGATTCATTCTTTGGTACCTGCACTGCGGCTTAAACTCTCCACCCTGGCAGAGTTCGCAGAGACTGGTCTTTACGCAGTGATAATGCCAAAGTCTAAACGCTTATAGAAGAGCAAACAAAAATATGTGTGGCTTCTAACACAAGCCTAGCAACTTGCGTAAAACATCCAGAGGGCTTTCCAGCAAATTTCCTGTAACTGGTTAGATTTCTTACATTCCCATAAAAATACCAGCCAATGCCACCACACCCGGCAAACCGGACATGGCCGCAAGAACCAAGAAGCAGAAAAGTTGGGTTTATGGGCTAGCAGAATTGGTTACTTTTGTCTATATGTGGAAAGTGAGGCGTGCAAACTTCAAATTACGTACTTTTATTGAAGATGCGGTCTCCAGTGGTATGTACGCACTTATGGGCATTTCTAGAGCGTGGAGAGCTACACAGCAGCTGAGAGATGTAGAAAGGTGGTGGTAGAGTGGAGACGCACGGAAGAGAGGATGCGGACAGCCCTAGGGCACCGTCAGTGGGGGCAGACAGCCCCAGGGGCATCAGGTGGATCCATCACGTCAAGGGATCCAAACGCACGGGTGCGCCTTGGCTTGGAGAAGGGGGGACTTCGGTTCTCATTCAAACCCAAGTGGATTAATGTGCTGCGTGCAAGAAAAAGCAAGAGAGCTCCAATCAGGAGCAGAAAAAGACTTCAACCCAATGTTTACGCTTGGCTCTCATGGACCACCACTAGCATCAATGATTGGATTCTGACCTTGGGTAGGGATGATGGATACTGGAGCTTCTTAACCACTGTTGCCAAGGCAAAGGAATTCCAGGATGCTCTGGCTGGGCTCAGAGCCTGTTAGGTCCACTCTGGGAAGCAAGAAAGACATCTTCTGCAGGGGAGGGAAGGTACGGAGAGGTATCGGTGTAGGAGGCAGGAGGTATTAGTGTTTTTTTGTTGTTATTAGGACAGGGAGGAGAGCCCATGTTATGTGGGACTCTAAAATTAATCCTCTGTCCTTTTGTAGCAGCTGAAAGGAGGGCAGGTGATTTTGGGGGCCATACATAACACACAATTATACATAGGTAAAAAGTTAATTATGGGCATGTTTTTCACCTCTGAATTTTGAGTAACACCAGGGACAACTCAGGCTTCACTCTCATTGTCTATTCAAGGTCAATCAGAAACCCCTGTTGAATAATATTTTCATGATTCACTGCTACCTATCTATAATTCTATATGTTCATCACCCTAGTCTGCAATCGGGCTACCCCCACTCCTCGTCACGTCCCGAGTCATCACCGAGGCAGCTTTGAAAACCACAACAGACTGAAACACTGCACAGGACTGAAGCCATGGAGGAACTCAAGCCCACCCCAAAGCCTGTCAGCCTCCTCGAGATCTGGAGGTTGGGGTGTCACAAACCTGCTCCAAATCCAGACTCATAAGCACCACAACCATTGACACCCCAGCTTGTATTAAGAACCTGGAGAGGCAACAGCAGCCATTCACAACACTAAGTCATCACCACTGCCTCCCAGGGACACCACAGAAAGCCAGTCAGGGGTCTCCCTGCAGCTGCGAGGGTTCCTCTGCCACAAAAACAAAACAGTTGTGTGTAGCGCTATATAAATGACCCATTCATTCTTAAGCACATGCATGGCGAGACAGCCTCTGCCCCCAGACGATGGGACAGTTTGTTGGAGAACAGCCACACGCTTGTGGACCTCAGCCGTGTAATAGACAAAGCACTGCCAATTCAAAGGCACTGAACCCTGTCACAGACCAACGTACATCTTAGAGGCATTCATACAAACATACCACAAGCACGACAGTGCACAACAGCTAAGCAGCTGACTAGGGATGCAGAAAGCAGTCTGCATCGGGCAGGCCAGAGACAATCACCCAGGTCAAGGAAGAACACACGGCCTTCAGCACACCATCCACACACAACACACTGCAAAGATCTTTAGCCCTAACCAACTCACTTACTTCCACACTAACCAGCAAAGACCACTGCACAACTAGACAGGTGACAAATCTCTACCAAATCAAAGACGCATGAGTGATATGTAGAAACCTCAGGACAATATGAAGGTGGCAAGACTACGAAAGAACCAGGGTGCCATTGTGAATGTTGATGATGATATGCAAAGGTTGCTAAAGACCACCAAAAAAGATGCTCATTGTCTTAGACGACCTACAACAACTTCTTTTAAGGTGTTGAAAGCCACAGCTGCCAACATGTCCATCTAAACCCATCGCCTCCTTTTTCACAGCCTACTTGGGCATAGAGTACCACCGTCTGCCTCCAGCTAACCACGGATACGGTAATCCATTCCCACAGTTAGGTTGTATGTCAACTTCAACGCATTTTTCTGGTTTAGGCGTGCCCACCTCCCACATGCCACAGTAACAGTACTCACCTGCCACCCGCCTGGCACAGTGGTGCTCACCTGCCACCGCCTGGCACAGTGGTGCCCAACTACCACCCGCCTGGCACAGTGGTGCTCACCTGCCACCCGCCTGGCACAGTGGTGCCCAACTGCCACCCGCCTGGCAAAGAGGTGAACTGCCACCCACCTGGAAAAGCAGTGAATAACTGCCACCCGCATGGCACAATAGTGTGCAACTGCCACCAGTCTGGAAAAGCAGTGCCCAATTGACACCTGCCTGGCATAGTGGTGCACAACTGCCATGCGCCTGGCATAGGGGTGCCAAGCTGCCACCCACCTGGCTCAATGGTACCCACTTGCTTGGCACACTAATGTCCACTGGCCACTCCTCTGGCACAGCTGTGCCCACATTCCATGCCCCTGAGTCAGCAGTGCCCATCTGCCTACCTCAGGGGCGCCGTATCCACATGGCCCCAATCTCCGGCTTGTGACTAACTCTCACTGAAGTGCTGTCCACTCCTTAGATGTACAGATGTGAGCTTGCTCAGTGGGTCAACCCGGAGGTCAGACTAGAATGCAAGAAAGTCCGCCCTCCATTCTTCAGAGGTCGATAAAACACGACCAATGGGGTTTGACAGTAACTTTTTCTGGGCACTAGGGTATGATGTGGGATGCATCAGATGCATCAACATTTGAGTTATTTTATTGTGTGACGTCAATGAGCAAAATCTGCGATAGGATACCTCTAGGCAAAACCCGCACATCCTTTGGGGTGGTACACTGATGCCTACTAGCGTGACAAATCCGATGTAACGTTTTCAGATTCGAGTTTGGAATAACAAATAAAAGCAAAAGCTAAATAGATACAGCAAGATCACTCTCAGGCCAAATTTGAAGTTAAATCACAGCAGGGCTCTGCCTCTTTGTTGCACAGAGAAAGTAACTTCCATTAAAGTTTATAGAGTACCTTTTCCATTCATATATATTTTTTTTTTAAAAGTAAATTAAGAACATTTTCTGCCACTTTCTGGGTGTTATACCCCAATTAGTATAGGCCACCAAATAAAACTGCCATGACAAAGGAAGGACTGCACGTACAAAGGGTCTGGCCAGAAATTTCGTACCAAAAATGTCAAGATGTTTAGTCTATTGTCAAGGATGGGTAACCATGGTGATGTTAGTTTCTGTTGAGGGAATTTTTGGGCAGCCAAAGACCTGAGAGCCTTCCAAAAAGGCGCCCAATCACACTGAAGCAATGCAGTCCTTGCCACAAAGAACTGGAGTCCACATACATGCACATGCATTCCGAAGGGGGACTTTAAACTCATGGCGGAGGGCAAACTGCAAAGATCTTTACTCCCTCAGAATGGAACCTTCCGCACCCTCGAAACCGGTGGCGCGCGCTTTATTTCCAAATGTGGCACAGCTGCAGCTTTCCCTTCTGTTGTAGCGAGGATGCTAAAACTCGTGATCAAAACATAAGCTGCCTCGACAGATCTCCAGCATGCAGCCCCGCCAAAGCATGAGAAAATATGGCACCACCAATATGGGCTGCATCAAAACAGCTTTCGACACGTATGCAGTGCAGTGAGAAGCCGAGGTCCTACTGAAAAGTGCCGGATGGAAAGTGGGATTACGTCAAAGCTTCCCTTGGAGGAGGAATCATCACCAGCACCCATTTTAATGAAGAAGAAGAAAAAAAAAGCCTAGGGCAGTGGTTCCCAACCCTTTGGCTTCTGTGAACCCCACTTTATCATTACTGGAGCTCAGAGACCCCCACTGAGGAATACGAGGACCACCCACTGAGTCATTACTAAAGCTGGGGACCTAATCTTTTAATGTTATAAAATTTTCTAAGCAGTTGCTGACCCCCTGAGGGGGCTTTGCAGACCCCCAGGGGTCCCCGGAGCACAGGTTGGGAACCACTGGTCTAGGGACTGCGAGTGCTGGATTTAATACCCTATTGCCTCAGCAAGTCCAAATTAGCTACTCGCCATATGCATCAGCCTTGAGTAATTTACAACATAAGGGAGTTCTTAGAAGCATTAATGTATTGACTAGAAATCAGCATAACCCATTGCAGGCAAAAACAAGACAAGGTCCTCACTTTTGCACGATTTGTTCAACTAGCCGGAGCCCAGTGGAAGAAAGAAAAGTACATGAAATGCAGGAGGGTTCTGGGTTCAAGACATCTCCTGATGCGATGAGGCCAGGCTTGCGCCAAGGCCAGTACTTAACATAAATAAATACATAAAGTAGCTGCAGAGACCCAAAATCTTTCTTGGGAGTCTGCAGACAGGGCTGATGACTGCCAGGGATGCTGAATGTCAGGATTACTGAACACCTCGGCTGCCTCCGCTCGATTCCACTTTATGCCTCGTACTTTAACCACCTATTCTTCTCTTGCGCGGAGTGAAAAGCTGAAAAACAGTCATGCTAGCCAAAAATTAGGGGAAACGTCCTCAACCACGCGTTGGTTTCCCACGCAAGCGTAACTACGCTTGCATAAACAACGCATGGCTGTTTCTGTGCCTTAACCACGCATGTGCTTAACTACGCATGGTTAAGGCACAGGAACAGCCATGCAGTGTGCAGAAGAGGACGCAGTGAGGTAAGTGGGGCAGGGGGTGGATTAAAGGATTGGGATAGGGGGGTCTGGAGGCAGGCAATTTTTTTTTTAAGGGGTGGGGTTTGGGCTAGGGGCAGAAGTGACGCTGTGAGGTGAGTTGGGCTGGGGTAGGGGGGTGGATTAAGGGATTGGGTGGGGGACTGGTTTTTTTTTTTTTAAGGAGTGGAGGTTTGGTTATTTTTTTTAAGGAATTAGGGTGGAGGGGTTGGGCTAGAGGTGGGGGTGACATGGTGAGGTGAGTGGGGCTGGGGCAGGCTTTTTTTAAGGGGCGGGTTGGGTAGTTTTATTTTTTTAGGGTGGAGGAAGGTTTAAGGAAGGAAGGGATGAGAGAAGAGGAAGGATCGAGAGGACGCTGTGAGGTAAGTGGGGTTGGGGCAGGAATGGTGGGTAGTTTTTAGCGGTGGGGTGGATTTAGGGCTTAAGGTGGGTGGGGGTGTCAGTGTGCTTTAGCTTTAGTTTTTAGGGGTGGGGGTCGGGGTATTTTTATTTATTTATTTACAGCTCATTGTGAGGGGATCGGGGTAATTTAGTTCTTAAGGGCTGAGGTGGGGGGGGGTCGGGATAGTTTATTAGTTTATTTTTTTTAGGGTTTATGGTAGTTTACTTATTGGGGGGCAAGATTTTAGGGCTGAGGGCGGGTGGGGGATGTCGTGGTAGTTTAGTTTTTAGGGGTGGTGTAGGGTAGTTTTTTTTTTTTTTTTTTAAAGATCTCGGAGTGTAGGGTGGTCGGTAGTTTTTTTATTTTTTAGGGCTCAGGGAGGGTGAGGGCGTCGGGATAGTTTTTTTTTTTTTTTTTTTTAAGAGCAGGTGGTGGGGGTAGTTTAGGTATTGGGGGTGGTATGACAGAACCACGCATGGCGTTTTGCATTCCGCTTCCACACATGCCTTTAGTAGGCATGCTTTTACAAAAAAAAAAATTGGTTGTAAAGGCATGCGTGGTAAAGGCATGCTTGGAAACAACTAGGTTGTTGTTCCGACCGGGTTAAGGCATGCGTGGTTCCATCATACAACCAAAAAATGTGTATTGCTGCCCACCACCTGCAACCACCGGCACAAATTAAGCACTGGGTCACATCTCTCGCTCTGGTACACAGAGAGGAAGAAACATGAAACAACAGAGTTCTGGGTTCAAGAACCCCCTTTCCCATCCCACCATGGTGCGATGCAGCCAGGCGTGGGCCAATGGCTCTCATATCCCATTTAGTTCAGACTAATCTCGTTCAATGGCCCACATTCCACGTCTCTGCCCCTCCCCTGATGCCAGGGTGATAGAGCCCAGGGAAGAGACCACTGCTCGCACGCACAGGCCAGACCATCCGCCTGGGGCACGAGCAGCTCACAAAGGAAAACACACTTTAGAAGAAGAGTGACAAACCGGAGGCTAATCAGAATTTGATGAGGACTAAAAACATCCACAGGCCTCCTGGCTGCTATTAAACATGGCGTCAGCTGACAAACATGGCGTCAGCTGACAAACGCAGCCAAGAGCTCGTGGCGAGAGAGCCTGACTCCATGGCAATTCTGCAGCAGGGCCGTGTGTGACCTATGATAGCTGGTGCCTGGGGCGTAACAAAGGTCCCGCAGTACGCGGAGGGGGTGGGGGCGAGCTCTAGGGGGGGGTCCCCTTCAGCACAGTGACCTGGCGTGAGAGCTCCGGAGTAAGTCAGAAAGGAGGCTCCTCCATGTACTGTTCAGGGCCTAGAGACACTCACAAATGGGTTTAGAAAGGGGCAATACAGACAGCAAATTATATTTCAAGGGGGGAGCGTGTGGTGTATGTCACGTCTGTCATTAATTCTGCGACATTAGCTAGGGTAAACTTAATATGATCATTTGTTTAAGATTATCAATCTACAGAAGATTAACTGGACGGAAGACTATGGAAAGTGATCCAAGATCACACATTGAGTCAGTATCTCAGGGGCAGCACCCCTGCTATGGCGGAGGAGCGTCACCCTCCTGCTAATAAGCCAGCAGGCAATAAAATACAGTATTTATATTTTATTTTTCTGCTGTCTAGGAAGGGGCCAACATCCTCTGTGTCTGTAGGGAGGCAGAGTAGTGGTGCACTCAAAGTGCGCATGTCAGTCCGGCCGGCCACCTGAGGCCGGCTAAACTGGCATGCGCACTTAGAGCTCTCTACCCAGCTGTGTTGCACAGCCGGGTGGAGATCAAGCGCAGGCTCTTACTCCCTCCCAGAGCGGAATTTCAGCCCACTCAAAACAATCCCAGCGCTTCTCTCATGCTATGAACCAGCATGAGAGAAGCGTCTGGATTGGGAGGGGAGGAAAGGAAGCACCGAGTTGGCAGCGGCAAAGTAAGTACTTTAAAAAAAAAAAAAAAGAATTATTATTATTATTATTATTATTATTTACACCCTCCCAGCCCTCTTCCGTGCGCCATCCCACGTGCCCTGCCAGGTACATCTGCCACTGCAGTATCTAAAAAGCGCAGAACGTCCAACCTACCACAATATGAGGCTGGTTAGGCGCTGTGCCCTGTAATTCGGAATTTACTCCACCGGTAAATGAAACCCAGAGTTTGACTTAGCAATAGGCTGTTTTAGGAACCAAGTGCTATTAGCATTACTCGAGTGTTCAACTTTTTTTTTTTTTTTTTTTACGAAAAAGACATCTTCCAACCTCAATCGATCCTTGAGCCGGATGGCTCTGCAGGTCACTGTTTAAAAGTAACCATCCTGGGGTCGCATTGACATTGATCAGAATACTTGCCGGTACCCAATGATAAACCTCGGTTTGTTAAAGCACAAAATTTGAAGTCAAACTTTAATGTTCTTAATCACATAACGATTTAGTATTTTTTCCTCAAATACGAACTCCACTTGCAAAAAAATCAGTGAGTAGGGCAGATTCCCCGCAATCGTAAATGTACATTTACTGGTGCGGTTAGCACACCGCGGCAAAGTTGTAAACACTCAGTCACAACTTTGCGGCTATCCCGGGATCCTTACCGTAATTCTCACTTTTAATCTCTACAACACCCAGAAACCAGCTACCTCTCCCATGTCGTGTGGAATTCGCGCTTCTCTTCGACTTGTAAAGCTTTGTTGCCTTTTGACTGTGTTCGTGCTATAGAAATATCACATACATACATAATCCGTGCACCAGCTATCTTCAAGGCCAATGGACGCTGGTGTCAGATTTCAGTGGATTTACAGATGTACCCCTGGTAACAGTTCCTCAATGCATGGGTGCCGGTCTACGATCCGCAGACCACTGTCCTGCAAACTGAGCCCCTAGGGGACTCGTAGGCAGCTCATCACACCGACACTAATAAAAAGAGTGACTGGTGGAATGCAGGTTAGAAAGAAACTTTGTACTCAATGAGAGGATTACAATTTTGAACTTTTTGCCGTTCTTGAAGAAACTTATGGTAGGTATCTGATTTGTGTTCAAGAAATTGAAAACTAAAGACAAACTATTTGTGGAGCTTTGGTTGCAACTCGCAATGAATTTTGGTTAGAAAACATTTCATATAGGAATACATACCAGTGTCAAATATTTTATAACTTTTGGGGGTCGTTTCTGGATAGTATGGGGCTCATTAAATGTACAATGATTTGCATTTGTGTTGCATAAGTGTTTCTATGTAGTGAAAATGCAGAGTTTAATAACCTAGTTACTACCATTGATTTGGTTCTGGGAGGTGCACTCACTTATGGTAGAACCCACAAGTGTGTCAATACATTCTGGAAATGTGTATACTTTGTTTACGAGAGGCATTTTTTCCATGTGCATTTATTTTAGCAAAAGTTATTTAACCAAAACCAGGATTTAAGGTACTAAATTTGTGCAGCCTTTTAAAATCGCTCTGGAGAGAAATCATGACTATTAAAAAGAAATGTTTCATTGTATAAAGTAATATCTACCTGTAATCTGTGAGGTAATAAATAGCCTCTTTATGTTCTTTTTGCTGTGGCAATAAACAGGATTTGACAAGTTCAATGTGTGAACGTCTTCAGTAGTAAAGCTTCTCTGAAGAATGTGTTATTACCTATATTTATTTTCACAGCCGTGGCATAAATGCACGTATATCATGTTTTATATTTAATGCACTTTCATTAATGTGTTTACGCTTGTAATTAAAAAAGGTTACATTTCAGAACGTCTCTTAACTTATTACATTTTATTTGAGGTTGGGGGCTCAGGTGGGCTCACCTCTACTCCAAATACTTGAACCCCTTCTCAGTACAAGCCTCCTTTAGAGGCCGAAACGAGAAGAACCTCCAATGCCACGTGCTGCCAATGGCTGCTAAACGGAGGGGCTCTCGCAGCCGGGCCCATCTTGCACTCACAGCATCTTTCACAGTGGAGGGGTCCAGGACTCTGCGTAAACAGCCGTACTCCATCTGTGACCATCAGCCGACATGAGTGGCCCTTAGATCTGTTGTTAAGGCTTTAAGTAAAGGATTGGGCCTGGCACCCAGGCGTCTCTAGATGGCACTTTAAGGCATGCAGTCAGTGTGTCTTCACCCCATCAAAGATATCCAGGGGGCACAGAGACCTTCGAGAAGGTGTACCCTGCAGCCGCACACCTCTGCTGCCAGCCCCATGTACTCTGCGTTCCTTGAAACCCTAAACTCAGGTATGAGGGTTCGAGAAAAAGGCGACACTGTCTGTAGAGCTGCCAACCACGCAACATCTTTACACTTTCCTTGCTCCCTGTCTGCAAGAACAATGCAACAAAAAAAAAATCCATATATATTATTTGTGCGCTTTAAAGCTAGGCCCCAACATAGAGGGAAGGGTAGGTTACTTTACATGCACGTAGAGCAAGTCAGATGCCATAAAGGATGGGCTTCGCTCCTACCCCAAATAAATCCAGTTTGCCAGGCTTGAGTCAGCTCAGTCCAGGAACTCTGATTTTAGTAACAGCAGCATGGAGTGTGGTAGGAAGTTCAGAGCCCAACTCGAAATCTTTGACCAAAAACTCCAGGAGAAAACTTTATCTGAAGGGCTCTACCCTGAATACACCCCCCAACACACTACTCATGACTTCATGGATGACGTCACTGAAATTAATCATCTCCATCCGAGCTCAAGGAGCACATCCCCAATAAGTGGAAGGGGAGTGTCAGTTACTGATTATGGCAAGTGTGCCTGGAAAGCTTTCACACTGCTAATAACAAGCATTCCCAACGCATTTAATATTGCGGATCTTCACTGGCTTGATTTTGTGATAAATGGCACAAGAACACTATTTCACTATTTTGTTACTAGTTGACACCTCTTCTCCTCCACAGACTGGCATTTTGTTTAGATTCCTGGGTGAGGCGCTTGCTGTACTCACTATTGTACACAAAAGCAATTACACAACATTAAATGATGTAAGTTATAGAGAGCAATGGAGTAAGTGCCTACTGTTGGATCTGCGGTCCTTGTAAGAGAACCCCATCTTTTGGATGGAGTTAAGGGGAGCAGTCACAGACACGAAAATGGGGGGCAGTCCTAGGTCTGAGTAATGGAAAGATATTTTATATATATCTATCTATCTCTACACACACACACACACACACACGTAGCCCTCCAAATCACTCGCTCTCCCTCCAGATCGCTCGCTCAAGACCAATGAAAACAAGACTTCAATTGCGCATTCAGTGCAAGAAGTGCAAAAACCAACACTACCATGTGCATCACTACAGTGCAAAAGTTGAAATCAATGTTATTACCACAGTACAGTGTAACTGACTTGAAAAAGGCACTGTTAAGGGCTCTTCTCCCATCAAAGGATCACTTTAGAGAAGGATAGAACTGGGTGTCACACACAAACCTCGATTTAATCTCACTGAACAGAGTTTACTCCTTGTGCTCAGATCAGAATTAAATAACTGTCATAGATCGACTGTGCATGAAAACACTAAAGCATAAACCATATATGCATTAGCACAGAACGCAACAAGCATCGTGACCTACTCTGAGCTTTGAGTGAATCGAGTCCTTCCCGCTATGCACAATCCTGGGTTCTCCTATTTATGAGAAGCTAGTAAGTGAATCAACCCACCAACTCACTTGAGATACAAAGGGGTTCTATGTCCGTCCAGGATATTTCCGTCAACAGACAACCCTGCCCTGAGACGCTCTGCTGAACTACTTCGGGGGGGATAGCAGAAGTAACATTGCTATACGTTTTTGGAATTCAGCCCTCCTGCACAAACATATTACATTCCTAGTGTACAAGGGGCATTTCCACAGAATCAAACGGAACTAAAAAGCAACAATTTACATTTTAAGTCAGTGACCAAAGTAATCAAGCATTGGCAAAGCCAATATATCTTACCTTTGTGACAAATTAGCTATACCAATTTTTTTAGCCAATGAAATGAAGCATGGCTAAAGTTGAAAAAGCCTTTGACGCAGCCACCCTCATCTTATTGTGGGCACACACGTGTGCCTACGAAAGTGCTTTTTTTCTTTTGCATTATCAGAGATGGAAATGTGCCAATTTTGTTTTGGTGGGGGGGTCCTGGGGACACCAAAACAATATAGAATGCAAAATCAACACCGAGAATGACAGGAGGAGCAGGGTAAGCAATATAGGATTTGGGAGAAGGAACAATGGGAATGGAGGAGGGAGCAGGTGGTGGGGGAAGCAACAGGGAGCGGTAATGAGGGAAGCCCACAGGGGCACAAGAGGGAGGGGGTAGGGAGACCCACTTGAATGACAGACAGGAACAAGTAGTGGAGAAGGACAGAAGTACACACGGGTGGCAGCTCAAAAACAGATGCACTCTCCAGGAATGCATAACAAATAATAGTGCTCCAAAAGCAAGCGGCGGAAGCAGAGATGCCAGCCAATCAAAGGCGCTGTTTGCTGATGGAAAAAAACGGAGTTTACCAACAACAAATTATTTACATTAGGACTTTGAAAAGCTCTGTGAGCTAGGACTTTCTAATACTATACAAAAGATGCATGCCTTCTAATCAAAACCATGCAGAAATGTAGTAAAAATGGAAATCATTACTAAAATGTAATAAGCGGTATCCATCTTAAAACGAAGCAAGGGACGCGAGCCCAGAGGATTGCCGATTAATGTATGTATTTGTAAAGAGCCGGTCCGGGTGGGGCGAGGCACGAGCGGCCTGCCTGCAGAAGGCTGCAAGAGCCGGTCCAGGGAGAGCAATACATTTAAGTGCTCTCTGCTTTGGGGAAACGGGAACGACTGGGAGGCAGTAAAACGCACATCTGGCGCAACCTTTCCAGAACATTCCGGGTCGGGGGCTCGGGGCCTCCTGGTGCTGCCTTGGAAGGGAACGCTTGCAAAATGTCATGAGCGCTTGATAAATCAAACTTCGGTGCCCCACCCCCGCTGGGCAGGAACAGAGCTCACTCGCTGCCCTGGACAAGACTTCGGACTACATCCTGCCTGCTTTCTAGGCAGGGCCACTAGAATTATACGATTGTGCGGCCGCGTTTCTGCGTATTTATAGACTTGCCGCATGTGCCACATAACCTACCCGCTGCCGCACAATATATAGATTTAAAAAAACACAAAAAATTGTTTCAGGCTCAAACGTCTCAAAAGTTAACAAAAATGCAGCGACACGTGTTGCCGCGTGGTGGAAGGCCCTTTGCAAAGCTGAGCTGGTCACCCTTCTGTTGCTTATTGCTAGATTTGGTTGTTAAACGGGTACTTTGTGGCAACCGATGCCCAGAGAGCGTTACCAAGTTTTTAAAAATGAAGAAACAATTAAGTGAGACTATTACACAATGTCCTGCAGTATGCCGCATAATTTACTCAACCCTGCCTTATAGTTTGGCCCTCTCCTGCCACATAATTCCAGTGGCCCTGTTTATAAGTCACAATGCAGGCAGCAGGAACACCAAGCTGACAGCCGCCACGTGGGAGCGAGCTGCAGAGCAATGGGTCCCAGTGAAAGGTGCCAAGACCCGCGAAGAGGTCCGGACCACTGCTTGATGCCCTCAGTAGGGCAGGTGCAGCCAGGCCAGGGCACCCATGCAGGGGTAGACTCGCCATGAGCTCAATCCGGTCCTCTCTGCACGGGCAAGGTTGTAAAGAGCTCCGGACAACCGTCAGATGTTCCGAGCAGGCCAGGGCATCCAGGTAGGGGCAGGAGGTCCATGTTCACGAGATCACTTGGTGGGCTGGGTGGGCCCACTTGTTCACACTCACCCTTAGTGGCCCATCTAAAGTTTCTAAATATGCGTTGCCGGCCCAACCTCCCCGTTTCTGTGCCTCAATTCTTCATTTATTTTTGAAAACAGAGTTACATTAAACACATATTAACTAATGTAAAGTACACAAACAGTTCAAACTAAAGTGTACCAATAATGAATTTCCATAATCATTCTATATTGAATAATAAAACAGATTGACATAATGACTAATTTCTAAGACAAGAGAGGGAGAAATCTTATTCAAATATTAATTTGCAGAAATAAAAAGTAACATTCAATAATTTAAGAAACGTAATATACGTTTGTTCACTACATTCTACAAAAATAAAAAAACATAAAAAAATCAAGAGGTCATCCTTTGCACAACAAGATGAAATTTATAAAAAGAGAAATACAACTATTCCAAAATAGGAGCCCAAATAACATCAAATTGAGTTAAATTATCATTCAGTTTGTATATCATTCTTTCATATTGCGGCCTCCCTTTTACTGTGTAACGAAACACAGGGCCTTTCCTGTGGGGGCGTAACACAAGCCCCCAGGGGCCTGGGGGAGGGAAGGGTATGGGGAGGGGGCAGGGTGGACCCCTTCAGCCCCCCCCCCACCAATCCTCGAGCGGGGGCCCCCCATCAAGGACAATGATTATCTGTGAGACGGCCTAGACTCAGGGGCCCCTCATCACATTCGGCAGTGGGGACATATTTTGCGTCACACCACCACCTCCCTGCCCTAGCTGCACAACCCATGCCCACCGCGCCTGGCCACCGGAAGGAAGCCCAACCAGGCACCTTCAAGGGAAGTGCAACCTGGTTTGCTCGAAGGTCTTCTCAGTGCACACCTGCTTCCAAGCCTCGTTAGCAGCCATGCATGCCCCCCTACGAGCACCCCCAAGCATAGGCACAAGTTCGGACCCGCAGATTAAATTATTTTGAGCTGTAGGAGACCCTACAGAGAGGGCCACAGGCCCAAAAAAACAAAACCTGCAGGCAAGTTCAGGGACCAAGTGTCACTCATGAGTGAGACTCGCCATCTAAAGGTTGGTTCTTTCACAAATGACAGTAAGGGCCAGAATGTCACCTACAAATCTGGCTTTGTTCAGAGCAAAGCTGAGTGCAGCTTGGGACTGGGTGGTGAGCGGAGAAGCTTGGGGCTGGGTGGTGAGGAGGAGGAGCTTGGGGCTGGGTGGTGAGGAGGAGGAGCTTGGGGCTGGGTGGTGAGGAGGAGGAGCTTGGGGCTGGGTGGTGAGGAGGAGGCGCTTGGGGCTGGGTGGTGAGGAGGAGGAGCAGCTTGGGACTAGGTGGTGAGGAGGAGGAGCAGCTTGGGACTAGGTGGTGAGGCGGAGGAGCTTGGAACTGGGTGGGGAGGAGGAGCTTGGAACTAGGTGCGGGGGAGGAGGAGCTTGGAACTGGGTGGTGAGAGGAAAAGCTTGGAACTGGGTGGTTGAGAGGAAAAGCTTGGGACTGGGTGGTTGAGAGGAAAAGCTTGGGACTGGGTGGTTGAGAGGAAAAGCTTGGGACTGGGTGGTTGAGAGGAAAAGCTTGGGACTGGGTGGTTGAGAGGAAAAGCTTGGGACTGGGTGGTTGAGAGGAAAAGCTTGGGACTGGGTGGTTGAGAGGAAAAGCTTGGGACTGGGTGGTTGAGAGGAAAAGCTTGGGACTGGGTGGTTGAGAGGAAAAGCTTGGGACTGGGTGGTTGAGAGGAAAAGCTTGGGACTGGGTGGAGAGAAGAGGAGCGCCTGGGAGGGGAAATCTGGAGGGGATGATTGAGTATTCTGTTCTAGACTAACTACCACCCACCCAAGCAGGCACCGCTTGGCGCCCCACTCACCAGCATCTTATGGTCAACCCCACTTCTATGAGGGAAGACAAAGAAACTGGTTTGCTGAAGATCACACAGTCCGTCAGTGTAGTTTTGTGCTTGGCATTTCTACTCGCTGCTCAAGGCTACTTTCGCTGGCACCCATCTCTGCTGCTCGTGCCACAAGCTGGTGAAGTATTTCCTTCCTGTAGACCATGGCTGGGACTCCTCGGAGCTGGCAAGGGTACCAGTGCCTTCCAAGCCTTCCCTCAGGCTGGAAAGTCTGAGCACAGCTACCCTGAATCCCCAGTACTCCTGTCTCCTTGGCAGCAGGTACGCCTTGCAATGCAGATGCGAGGCCGGGCATGGTACCAGGAGGCCTGGCACAGCCACCATTAAACCCTTAAGGCTGAATTAATATTTGTACACAGTCCTTCGGACGCGGCCCTAGCCAGCAGCTCCACTGACACCCCTCACCTCTGTGCTGTCGGGCAGAAAATCAGACTTCATCGCCAACGCCAAGCATAACCGAAGTGGCGGGAAATCCACTTGGAGCGCACTCCCACTGATGACCTGAGCTCCTCCACGGTCATTAAAATTAAATATTAAAAGAGCTTGCAAGCTGGGCACACAATGTTTGTGTGCGCCAGCGCGGAGGCTTAATTGTCTGTTCCAAGACTGTTGAAAACCTCTGAGTGGGCTTAAAAGTGGTTATTTTGAGCCGTTGCTGGTGCGGGGCACTTGTTTTTGATGGCAAGCATTTATTCTTCTGCCTCACATATTTACTGCGAGCAAAAGACACACAGAAAAGGCGGAGGAAGAAAAACCCGAAAAAGGGTCACAAAGGGCGAAAGCAGAAAGCTGCAAGAGTGAGCTGAAGGGGCAGGGAGTGGCTGTAAATGGATTAGAGAGGCCCGAGATGGCTTCAGAATTACATTGCGTTAGTATTCTGTGCTCGCACATATACTTGCAGGAGCCACGTGTTTAAGAGGGGAGCTTTGGGCACGACATTTTTTTTTAATTTTTTTTTTTAAAGCAAATTAAGCACTTACTATACCAATAATTTCTGGCCAATGTTTAGCTCAGTAGACTACTGAAGGTTCACCTATTGCACCAGTGAACTGAGGTGACGTAAGCAACCGAAGGCAACACTGAAGGGTCATTACAGGGCCCGGGCTTCTCAAAGGAGTCCTCTTCTGTATGGAAGGGTGAGGGAACTATCTATATACACTTCAGTCAACCCAGCTAGGTTACTAACATTTTGGGAATTTTAGCCAAACCCTGGTGGTGTAGGCCAATCCTTATATTTGTAATAGTCCTCTGTTGATCAACAGATGAATAGTTTTGCCTCTGTGTGTATTGTAAAACGTGTGTCCAAGATATGTGCTTCATTGAGTCAGGTAACTTGGAGCATAGTTAAACACACGTATGCATTTTACAACTTATGTCTGACCAGCATGTTTGATTTCTTCTGGTTCTACCGGCAAATTCAACAGGCCACAAGACCATCTTATCAACCAAGGTAGACTGCAGACCGCATGCCCACTCAAGTATCAGGCTTCAGGCAGGTCAGAATAATCTTCCTGAAAAGCCACCTATGGTGAGAGGAGGCCAAGGAAGAGCTGCTTTTCTCCACCATGACAAGGAAATCCAAATACAACCCACACTTCCTTCATCTGCATGCCCTGCCCCTCACATTCCATGACTCAGAAGGTGGCCATTGGCTCTCGCCACAAGGTCATGTATGGAGTTCCTCGAGGCTCCACCCTCTCACCCTACTTATTTATGTCAGACCAGACATCCAGCTGCACATGTTCTCAAAGCCTGCAATCCATCTAAATCTTTGATGAAGACAGTCGGCCGCTCTTTAGACCTGGTGGCCGCTCCAAAGATGCTCTCTTTGGAATTGTCTATACCTATAAGGCAGAGAATGGATGGGTCTTCAATGGTTAAATTGAAACCTTGAGAAAAACAGAACTTCTACTAACTGGAGGAAGCTTTGATCTGTGGCAGTCCAGCCTTCGGCCTCACAACTTTGGCCTGCGCCCCAAAACCTCAATCAGTGAAAAGCCTAGAGATAAAACCTTGTTCTTCTCTCCAAATGTCCAGTTTTGTGTTAGTTGTCCGAGGATGGCCCATGGGTCACCATTCTGGCACTGTCCGCTTCTAGACTAGATTAACACAACAGGACTTGAGGATCAAGCCCTCTCACACTCAACACCTGCAGTCAATTCAACATCAATCCCTGTTTCCTTGTCTCCTTGGGTCTGCAGATCAAGCCACTTCTGAAATCCTTGCAACGGCGACATGTTCAAGCCGGATTCTCCTTGCCTTACTCATCTCTAGATGGATGGGGTTGGACTTACTTTTGCTCTGCTTGAATCTATATTCGCCCTCTAGGACTGTGCATCCCTCCAAGCTGTTACTTCAACACATACCAAGACATAGGACTGGAGGTCGATCCACCTCTGCACTGGCCCCAACACACACTACCCCTCAGTTCAAGACCTATCCCCCCCCCCCCATACCTGAGCATTCAACAAGAACAGGAAACCTCACTGCTTCTTCAACAGTTCTCAGGCACATCTGATTTCTTCTGTCGCCCTGGTCATTTTTTCAACACCAAGAGACAGCAGGAGGTGTGCTTTACAAGTTCTTAATAAAATAACATTGCCCACACCTCCATACGTATCCAGCGCTTTATATTCTGAGTGGCGTTCTATGTGCTTCAACAGCTGTCCATTAATCCACTCACAAATTGACCAGTCTATTAAGTGTCTGCAGTGGAAACCAGTCCCTGCCAGGCATGACAGATCTCCATACATCAAGCAGGTCTTTCAAGGAATGAAGTGCTTAGATTACACAAAGCAAGCCAAAAAAAAAAAAAAAAAAATGAATTAAAAAAAAAAAAAAAAAAAACACAGAACTTGCTTATACCACTGGAAGTAGATAGAACATGTACTTCAGTTTTTTCCTAACCTTACTTGAAAATGGCGCACGGAAAGGTATCCTGGTTTGATGGTATTTCATTGGGGGGGGAGTCCAGGAGAGACCTTGCAGGGGGGGTCAGGAGAGACACCTTGCAGGGGGGGTCAGGAGAGACACCTTGCAGGAGGGGGGGGTCCGGAGAGACACCTTGCAGGGCGTCAGGAGAGACATCTGGAGCAGTGTCATCTTAATGGTTTTTGGTGCTTTGGGCCAGATACTTTGGGATCTTGCTTTACATCAACTTTGAATCTATTACCTATTTTCTGCTCACTCAAGCGTGAGCAACACCAAACAATATTGATTTAAACGTTAAATGAGTATGTTTTTGCTGGAACACTAAAATCTTAAAAATGAAACTGGAGAGCGAGAGAACATCTGAGGCAGCGAGGAGGAGACCGAGGGAAGCATGAGAATAAGAAACAGAAGAGACATTGAGAAACAGATCATTTTCACAGGGGCCCCCGCGTGCCCTTGGCAAACACCTATTTTGCACATGCCTTAAAATGTTTTGGACCTGGAGGGGGTCGGGAGACACAGCTGGAGGAGGGGTCGCGAGACAGACATAAAGACACTGTCAGGAGAGAAACCAAGAGGGTGGCCGCAGACGCACGATGAGACACTCAAGAGACAGTCAGGAGATAGAACATTAGACACTCGGATTTGGCAGGGGAAGACATCTACAGACAGTCAGGAGACACCAGGAGACATTCAAGAAGGGGGATGGGGGGAGTAAGGCGGAGTCAGGAGAGACATTGCATGAGTGGGTCAGGAGAGACACTGAAGGGGGGCCAGGAGAGACACCTTGCAGGAGGGGGGCCAGGAGAGACACCTTGCAAGTGGGGGAGGAGGGAGGTGTCAGGAGAGACGCCTTGCAGGAGGGGATCAGGAGAGAGCTTGCAAGTGGGGAAGAGGGAGGTGTCAGGAGAGAGACCTGGCAGGAGGGGGGTCAGGAGAGACACCTTGCAGGAGGGGGGGTCAAGAGAGACACCTTGCAGGAGGGGGGGTCAAGAGAGACACCTTGCAGGAGGGGGGTCAAGAGAGACACCTTGCAGGAGGGGGGGGTCAAGAGAGACACCTTGCAGGAGGGGGGGGGTCAAGAGAAACACCTTGCAGGAGGGGGGGGGTCAAGAGAAACACCTTGCAGGAGGGGGGGGGGTCAAGAGAAACACCTTGCAGGAGGGGGGGGGTCAAGAGAAACACCTTGCAGGAGGGGGGGGTCAAGAGAAACACCTTGCAGGAGGGGGGGGGGTCAAGAGACACCTTGCAGGAGGGGGGGGGGGGGTCAAGAGACACCTTGCAGGAGGGGGGGGGGGGTCAAGAGACACCTTGCAGGAGGGGGGGGGGGTCAAGAGACACCTTGCAGGAGGGGGGGGGGTCAAGAGACACCTTGCAGGAGGGGGGGGGGGTCAAGAGACACCTTGCAGGAGGGGGGGGGGGGGGTCAAGAGACACCTTGCAGGAGGTGGGCCAGGAGAGAGCTTGCAGGAGGTGGGCCAGGAGAGAGCTTGCAAGTGGGTGAGGAGAGGGGGTCAGGAGAGACACCTGGCAGGAGGGGGGCAGGAGAGACACCTGGCAGGAGGGGGGCCAGGAGAGACACCTGGCAGGAGGGGGGCCAGGAGAGACACCTGGCAGGAGGGGGGCCCAGGAGAGACACCTGGCAGGAGGGGGGCCAGGAGAGACACCTGGCAGGAGGGGGGCCAGGAGAGACACCTGGCAGGAGGGGGGGCCAGGAGAGACACCTGGCAGGAGGGGGGCCAGGAGAGACACCTGGCAGGAGGGGGGCCAGGAGAGACACCTGGCAGGAGGGGGGGTCAAGAGAGACACCTTGCAGGAGGGGGGGTCAAGAGAGACACCTTGCAGGAGGGGGGGTCAAGAGAGACACCTTGCAGGAGGGGGGGGGTCAAGAGACACCTTGCAGGAGGGGGGGGGTCAAGAGACACCTTGCAGGAGGGGGGGGGGGTCAAGAGAGACACCTTGCAGGAGGGGGGGGGTCAAGAGAGACACCTTGCAGGAGGGGGGGGGTCAAGAGAAACACCTTGCAGGAGGGGGGGTCAAGAGAAACACCTTGCAGGAGGGGGGGGTCAAGAGAAACACCTTGCAGGAGGGGGGGGTCAAGAGAAACACCTTGCAGGAGGGGGGGGTCAAGAGAAACACCTTGCAGGAGGGGGGGGGTCAAGAGAAACACCTTGCAGGAGGGGGGGGGGGGTCAAGAGACACCTTGCAGGAGGGGGGGGGGGGGTCAAGAGACACCTTGCAGGAGGGGGGGGGGGGTCAAGAGACACCTTGCAGGAGGGGGGGGGGGGTCAAGAGACACCTTGCAGGAGGGGGGCCAGGAGAGACACCTGGCAGGAGGGGGGGCCAGGAGAGACACCTGGCAGGAGGGGGGCCAGGAGAGACACCTGGCAGGAGGGGGGCCAGGAGAGACACCTGGCAGGAGGGGGGCCAGGAGAGACACCTGGCAGGAGGGGGGCCAGGAGAGACACCTGGCAGGAGGGGGGGCCAGGAGAGACACCTGGCAGGAGGGGGGTCAAGAGACACCTGGCAGGAGGGGGGTCAAGAGACACCTGGCAGGAGGGGGGTCAAGAGACACCTGGCAGGAGGGGGGTCAAGAGACACCTGGCAGGAGGGGGGTCAAGAGACACCTGGCAGGAGGGGGGTCAAGAGACACCTGGCAGGAGGGGGGTCAAGAGACACCTTGCAGGAGGGGGGGTCAAGAGACACCTTGCAGGAGGGGGGGTCAAGAGACACCTTGCAGGAGGGGGGGTCAAGAGACACCTTGCAGGAGGGGGGGTCAAGAGACACCTTGCAGGAGGGGGGGTCAAGAGACACCTTGCAGGAGGGGGGGTCAAGAGACACCTTGCAGGAGGTGGGCCAGGAGAGAGCTTGCAAGTGGGTGAGGAGGGAGGTGTCAGGAGAGACGCCTTGCAGGAGGGGGTCAGGAGAGACACCTGGCAGGAGGGGGGCCAGGAGAGACACCTGGCAGGAGGGGGGCCAGGAGAGACACCTGGCAGGAGGGGGGCCAGGAGAGACACCTGGCAGGAGGGGGGCCAGGAGAGACACCTGGCAGGAGGGGGGCCAGGAGAGACACCTGGCAGGAGGGGGGCCAGGAGAGACACCTGGCAGGAGGGGGGCCAGGAGAGACACCTGGCAGCAGGGGGAGGAGGGAGGTGTCAGGAGAGACACCTGGCAGGAGGGGGGCCAGGAGAGACACCTGGCAGGAGGGGGGGGGGGGCAGGAGAGAGACCTTGCAGGAGGGGGGGGCCAGGAGAGAGACCTTGCAGGAGAGGGGGGCCAGGAGAGACACCTGGCAGGAGGGGGGCCAGGAGAGACACCTGGCAGGAGGGGGGCCAGGAGAGACCCCCGGCAGCAGGGGGGCCAGGAGAGACACCTTGCAGGAGGGGGAGGAGGGAGGTGTCAGGAGAGACACCTGGCAGGAGGGGGGCCAGGAGAGACACCTGGCAGGAGGGGGGCCAGGAGAGAGACCTTGCAGGAGAGGGGGGCCAGGAGAGACACCTGGCAGGAGGGGGGCCAGGAGAGACACCTGGCAGGAGGGGGGCCAGGAGAGACCCCCGGCAGGAGGGGGGCCAGGAGAGACCCCCGGCAGGGGGGGGGGTCAGGAGAGACACCTGGCAGGAGGGGGGTCAGGAGAGACACCTGGCAGGAGGGGGGTCAGGAGAGACACCTGGCAGGAGGGGGGTCAGGAGAGACACCTGGCAGGAGGGGGGTCAGGAGAGACACCTGGCAGGAGGGGGGCCAGGAGAGAGACCTGGCAGGAGGGGGGCCAGGAGAGAGACCTGGCAGGAGGGGGGCCAGGAGAGAGACCTGGCAGGGGGGTCGGGGTCAGGAGAATCAAAACCGCCATCAAGAGACGAGCAACGGAGAGATAAACGGTCAGGAGGATCGCAGACATAAGAACTTATCGCTTCACCGCACGGCTCCTCCACAGGCCACATTTTAGTGTCCATCTGAAAGGGCTACTATTGAAAATGCACCTATGTCACTGTCTCGGTCACTGCTGTCACCTAGCCTAAGGTAAGAAGGAGACGTGCTCTTGTGGACCAAGGTTCTCATCCGGTCTTCGGCCCTTGACCGAACACTGCACGAGACAGGTGTCCTCAGGACTTACTCTCCCCGAACCCAATACTGTGGACACAACGAAGGCCCCTGTATCTGTAATAGATTATCCCACTCTCCACTGGCCACATAACCCACACAGGGCCCAGGAACAAATGCATTTCCCTTATTACTATATGGAGGGTTACTGGCTGACTAGATACGTTATAAAAAAAAAAATAGATCTATAAAGAATAAAACATACACAACATTCAAGGGAAGTGGGGACCATGTTGATGGGCTGGAGAGCACCTACAGCGCATGTGTGTCTAGATGCCCCGAGACGGCCAGGCCACTTGCGCCCTGAGGGGAGTTCTGTGAGCACTCCCCTCAAATGCTAGTCACCCCAATGCCCCACCCCTTTTCAAGAAAACGTAAATAAACACAGTTTATTATCGTTTTCTTGAAAGGGTTTTGCAGCTGCCGTTGGGGGGGGGGGGGGGGGGGGGGGGGGAGTGGGGAGCCCTAACGGGGGAACCGCTTCTGACTGTGGGACAGTAAGTAATGAGACCAGCGTTGTCATGACATCACAAAAAGCAACGCCATGTTACAAGGGATATGTTGTGAAAACAGCAGCGAGCAATTACGCCCCAGATGTAAAACAAAGAGCGTTGGTGCAGGCCACTGGGCCACGGAACATCTACAGTGGCACCCCGAGGCCCAAAACTGCAATTGTTAGCAATAGCTACAGCCCGCCTCTTCCATCAAGAAACCGACATACTCTTGAGGCATTGGGAACCCATCCACCACCACGGATGTTATACCCAAATTATTCCCAATAACTAACTTTTCCTGAAACGTGACACAAATTAGCGTCCAGGCTCCTGATGTCACCAACCTCAGTTCTTATTCTAAACCCAGCTTCCAACTTCAGGAAAAAAAAAAAAAAATCACGTGATCAAAAAAAGAAAAACTACTTCTCCCATGATGCATTGCTTAAAATGCTGACTGGCCACTGCGGCTAATTAAGGGCCAGGAACAATGACTGAAGATGTCGCTTCAGTACAGGTGAGGGGGTGGTGCGGTAGGTTTCCACAGACCATACGAGGATACAGTTCCCTCGCCACACTCTCGGACCCCGCTCTCAACACCACATACACCCATCCAATCACGGATAAGACGGAATGACAGCAACGGAGCCGGCAGTCGGGATGCGCCGCGAACCGTGAAATCACTGCATATCGCCGCCTAGGCAGGATGGTACCTGTCGCCATGGCAACCGCTGGCGCAGCATCCCGCCCAGCAGGTCGGATTCTGGCTGGAAATTTGGAGACTTAGGTAAATAAAACTGTGGGGGGAAATATGGTGGGTTCCAAAGAGCCAGGCCCTAAAGAAGGGGGTGGAACCGTTGGCCCTGCCAGGCGAGGGGCGGCCGAGGCTTATTTCACGGCTGCTGGAGCGAAAGTATTTTTGCAGGAAGCGCCGCAGAAGAAGTGCGTATTATAATGTCATCGGAATGTGACTGCACATTAATATGAAGGAGCCCATCTGCTTACCAGCTCATTAAGATTCATACCGGGTGACCCCTTGAATGCACAGCCCCGCTATTAATTTTTCTTTCTGACTTTAACAGCTTTATTCGTCTATCAAGTGTTCATTAAACGGGTTTGTTTTTGCCCATAATCAGATTCAGCTAACTGGCACTGGCGCACGCAGCTGGCTCCCCCACTTAGTAGGTTCAGGCTCCTGAAGGAATGCCCTAATCGGATTGGACAGGCCGTACTGGCAGGAGGTGGGTGGCTCGTGAAGGGGGGGGGGGGGGATGGGGGCGACAGGGGTAAAACGGGGCTACAATAGAAAGTTTTTCAACCACTCCTTTGAATACCACTTATTGCACGTCATGCGACTTGATTGCCCAATCAGAAGGAGGGAACCCTACAAGTAATTTGAGTTGCATCCGACAAAGAAGTCATCTGATCCAATTTTTTTTAATTTTTTTATTTAATGCGTTTTTATATAGCGCGGACTTTACCCGAAGGTGTCAGAGCGCTTCACAATAGGCAAAGTAAAGATACAAGAGGAGACAAATTACAAGTGAGCCTGTTACAAAAACAAGCGTTACATTACAAGAGGCAATCGTGATAATTGTGCACGTATCAAGAGCAAAAAATAAACGAGGTAGCAAACGATACGTTATGAGAGGAAAAAGTGACGTGTGCAGGTTACAAGAGTAAATAAAGTACGAATAGAGGTAAAAAAGTTGCAATCAATGGTAGACACTCAAAACACTAAAACAATAGTTACGTTACATGAGGCAGTGGTGGCCGTTGTGCATGTATCAAAAGCAAACAAGATATAAGAGGTAGCAAATGATACAAGGTGCCGTGTGCATGTTACAAACGAGTACAAGATACAGGTAGAGGTAAAATACTGCACTAAATGGCAGACACTCAAAACACAAAAACACCCTGGGGCGGCCGAGGCTTATCTCGGTCATCCCATAATATACGTTCCTATAGGTACAGATGAAGTCCCTAGAACAAATAAGGGTACAGTTAAGCACGATTAATAACAGTGGGAGGGGCTTAAGGACAGAAAACTAAACAATGGGAAGAGCTCGTGCCAAAATAAAGGAGTGTGGGAAAAGTTAAGAATCTACGACGGACAAGAAGATATGGGGGTGGCCAGAACGACAGACTTGGGGGTGGAGCAAAGCCCACAACTGACACGAATGAGAAGACCAAAGAACCAATAGTTGTCTGGGAAGAGGTCACAGACCAAAGCTAAATAGGGGGGGAGGGGTGGGGGGGGGGGGGGGGGGAGTCAACTACGGCGCTAGAGACTGAAGACAGACTACAGGGAAAAAAAATTTAAGTGACACCAAAATAATGCAGAGGGATAAATGCCCAGTAGTTGGCAAGAGTGAGGCTGGTGTCTTCAGTGATGTACTGTGGTCGAACCGAAGTTCAAGCGAGCATCTCCTAATAAACTGAGGCACCAACAGTGCCTAGTATTCTAGATGGAGTTTATTTAAAAAAAACTTTGCAGTCATGGGTGGTCTCAGTGTTCACACCAATGGGTCTTTCCACTCTGAAGAGTATGTTACGGTCCATCTTCATCGCGTCTAAGGGCCTTACTGGGTGACTTTTCTGTAGTTAAAACTAAACCTTGAGAGATGCAACATGTTTGGGATTCAAGTGGCGTCTTGAAATACGTGCAGCTTTGAGAAGAAAGTTTGTGAAATAGTTTCTGCCTCCACAAGTGTTTGCATTATAAACGTGAAATAACACGAATACTTAAAGAAATCATTTCCATGTCAAAGAAGGAACCGTTTTCCCCCATTATTCAATTTTTTTTCAAGTTTGCAAGGTTTTTGTTTCCTGCTGCGAACAATGGATTTTCCCTGTCCATCAATAGGGGGCTGTTAACACTGCCTGGGCAAAACTCACTTCTTTCCATCTCTGATTATAGAAATCACCAGATAAGATGCGACTAGTTGACTACTGCAAAGTATCCGGGTCTGCCTTGCATCAGACGATACATTTATTGTTAAAAATAAAATTATCCAGCAGGTAATTAATTATATCTCAAGAATGATAAATTCCCACTGCGTGGAACACCCCACAGCTGCAGACCTGCATAATTCCAGGGCTCTCACCAGGCTAGATTCTTCTGTATTCTCTCAGAAACAGGCCGAAGATTTAAGAAGCGCCAGGATCTACCCTTTAAAAGTCTTGTGTTTTTAGGTCAGTCGTCAGGTACACACAGCAAGGGCAGCACCTCCATCAGAACGGAGGAGCGTCTCCCCCCTCTGTTCCCATGCCCGCGGCGGAGTGCTTTTGCACATGCAAGTTTGGCCGGCCATCTCGGTCCGGCCAAACACACATGCGCAGTGGGCTCTCTCCAGCCCGGCACTGTGTTGCCGGACTGGAGAGAGCATGCACAGGCTCCCAGTCTGCCTGGAAGCACCCTGCTCTGAACAGCGTCGGGATTGGCCACAAGGCAGGCTGGAAGCCTGTGTCTGCTGAGAAGCGGATGGAGCAGTGCGGCGGCGAGCAAGGTGTTATTTTTTAATCTACTTTTTATTCCCCACGAGTCGCGACTGACGCGCAGCTTACTTGACAGGAGTCATGGTGCCATTCTGCCAGAGATAGAATGATGGGCAGGTTGAAACAACAAGCCATGTTTGAGAACTTTTCTGAAGCTACATTGGGTTTGTATCAGATATGCTAGGGAAGCTGGTCCAAAAGTTTACTCAAGTGACGACAGAGCATTCTCTCACCGGGATGCGGATGGGTCAAGTTCTCTACCAGCAGGATGTGGGCCAGCAAACCGCTCTCTGATGAGTAAGGTCAATGGGGGAGGGTGGGGTTGGGGGTAGGAGGGGGTTTACTCGCAGGTCATCTCAACTATGTTGCATTCAATCGGCCAGAGGTACAGCATCCCCATCCACCTCAGGTCACACCAGACCATCCGGCCTATGGGGGACCACCACCTGACACCCCTGGATCTAGCCACCTGGCTGTTGGGACTGCCAGGTGAGTGACACCAGCCTACTCTGCTCCTGTAGATCACCAGCCTGCTAGAACCAGTCTTTCAAACTAATGGTCAAGCCCTGGCCCAACAGATAGCCTCTGCCTGGCCAGGTGCATTCAAGACATCCATCTGCTGCTGGTGGTGGTGGTGAGATACCTGGGCTACTGCAGATTACGAGAATCCGCCAATGACATGCCATGTAAGAGTTTCACACCATAGGGTCTCACTGCTCTCCTTCAGTGCACAGATGCTGCTGCCCATCTCCTCTCTGACCCATGCAAAGACAATTGGTAGTCACTCACCTTCCTCCCAGGCCCAACTAGAGAGAAAATCAATCAGGATTTATAAAGTGCGGCTAATTACCTGTGAGGGTGTCCCGGTGCTAAGTGACTTGGTGATTCAGGTGGGTTTGGTTGAACAGCCATGTCTTGAGTCCTTTCGGAACTCAAGAAGAGAGGTGGAGGTCCTTAGGTGATGTGTGTGTGTGTGTGTGTGTGTGTGTGTGTGTGGGGGGGGGGGGGGGGGGGGGGGGGGGGGTTTTGCTCCAGGATTTAGCAGCGAGGTAGGATGAGCCTACTCCATTGGTGCCCAAGTGACTGGTGGAGGATGGTGGGGCTGCAAGGGAGGCAGAACAGGTGCCTGGAGGGTTGGTGGAAGTTCACGCAGCAGAAGATGTATGCTGGTCCTTAATTGTGTAGTGCTTTGTAGCATTATATTTTCTGTATGGGAAGCCAGTGGAGTTCAAAGGGGTGGGGGGGGGAGCGGGGTAGTATGGTATTTAGTCCATGGGTTCTGAGGATGTTGGCCAAGGGGTCATGTAGATGTTGGACAGTTTGGGGCTATGACATGAGCCTCGAGGGACTCCGCAGATGATGTTCTTGGCTCCAAGGTGAACGGTGGAAGGCAGATTCTCTGGATTCTTCAGGTGAGGACTGAGGTGATCCAGTTGAAGGTGTCTCCTTGGATTTCAATGTGATTAATTCTTGATTAGGGTGTGATGGGATATGGTATTGAACACTCCTAAGAGGTTCAGGAGGATCAGGGCCACTGTTTCTCCCCTTCAAAGAGGATTCTGATGTGGTCTACAAATCAAGCAGACACTGCAGAAGCAGGAAACTGGACATCTAATCCTGGCCTTTCCATCTGGCCAGTGTGTGATTCTGGGCAAACCACTAGCGCACTTTTCTATGACAATTTAAGACCATGAGAACTATATACATGATTATGCTAAGCGCTGCACAAAAAGATGACATTGGAGGGCGTTGATCTTGGTGTGTTTCCAGCTCTCCGGGAAGGTGGCGGTCTTGAAGGATCTTTTGATGATCTTCCGGAGTTGGGGTGCGATGACGGAGCTCGCTTTGTTGAAGATGTGGTGAGGGCAGGGGTCAGATTATGAGCCGGAGTGGATGGTGTTCATGATTTTTATGGTGTCGTTGACGTGGGTCCAGGAGAGCAGGAGGCTGGTGTGGCTGGGGGGCCGTGAGTCTATGGTGTCTGTGGTTGAGGGGGGGGGGGGGGGGGGGGGGGGGAATCTGGGTATTGAAGCAGTCATGGATGTCTGCGATCTTGCGGTACAAGAAGGTGGCTAGGGAGTAGTAGAAGTCTTGTGATGGTGGGATGTCTATGTTGGAGCCGGGGCTGGAGAGTTTTTTCACGATGTTGAAGAGCTCCTTGTAGCTGTGCACGTTGTTGTCGAAGCGTTCTTTGAAGGCGGTTCTTTTGGCGGTTCGGATGAGTTGGTGGTGTCTGCAGATGGCGTTCTTGAAGGCTGTGTGGTTATCCGGTGTCTGTTCTTGGCGACACAGTGACTAAAAGAAAGAGCACCCAAACACTATCAAAGCACACGCTATTTCCCACAACAAGATGGGGCTGGGTGGGTGGGGAACAGCAAAGGATCCCCAGCAGAAGAATCTACGGAGGCTTTCTTCAGTGTCATTTGCGACGCAGTGATAGGCGGTCTTCAGGCGAGAAGAGGTAAGGCAGGAAGTGTAGATTGAATCTCACCTGCCTTTTGAACACATCCTTCCCACTGCCCCGCCTCTTGCAACCCCCAGACCCACTAAGCCATGGGGCAGGGCCTTACAGGGCAGCAGGCCACGCCCCCCCAAACAATTTTTAGCTCCATGAAAGGCAACTACTGAAGAGATCCTTTTCCTCTCCTATGCATTTGTATCTTACATTCGTAACATGATATTTTTATCATTCCTAAATGCTCCCCCTGCTTCCTTTGCCCTTTCCACGCACTGGCACTTTCCATTTTTGTATGTTTGGAACCAATAAGGACAATTACTGAAGAGATCTTCTGATCCTGGTGCGTTTTTTTTATCTGTTTTTCTTTTACACTTGCAAAGTGCTCGTCAAGGTTGTAAGTAGCTGTATCATGATTAATAAATCCAAATACGGCACCCCAACAGAGGCGAGGCTTACAAAGGAGCCCGCCATCTTGTAAGGGTGCCCGGTCCCGCCGTGGCTCCCCATTACAGTCTGCTCGCCCCAGTTGGGGCGGCCCAAAAAGCTGCCATCAACGCCAGCACGTGTTTGTTTCGTTATCAACTTAAGAAACAAGCATTTTCAATGCAACGGGTCTCGCATTTGCTCGAGTTAGAGCTATTAGCGTTGTAAACTCCTAACCGGACTTTTCTTGCCGTACAAATAAAAAAAATTAAAACGCAGGCCGATCGCTCTGTGTAAAATGCAGCGCAATAGTGCTGAAATCGAAAACAGAAAAACCGAGCGCGATCGTGCTATGTAAACCCCAGCACGATCGCACTGCGTGGAAAATAAAGTAGTCCGGAAACCATGCTAAAAACATCGAGCCTCGTATGTTTTTGGTAGTTTACCGGTGCTGTGTAGGTCGGCTAAATACTGGAAAAGGCATGACGTATACATGCCTTTCACAAATGAAAGCAAGCAGATTTTAAAAGACAAGCCCACGATCCAATGAAAGTGACTGATGTGACATGGGCGTGGTTGGAAGCCCAAAGAGAGATTACTACAGGGGATGGTGCGCTTCGCACTCCCCCCTAAAAAGGTGTCCACACCTGTAGGGCACAAGAGTTAAGAGCATGGTCAGCTGTGTAAAATAACCACTACACTTGAGTGGTATATACATTTTTTTTTTTATCAACATGGACTACTGTGAAGAATCAAATGTTTGTGTTGGCATGAAGAGCTTGTTACCATGGATGCTGCGTTTCTGTAATGCCATCAATAAGAGGTTACACACCTCTCTGGCACTCCATCACTTCAGAAGGAGGACCAACAAGTATGTTAAGCCTGTGAACCAAGTAGCACACAGATGCCTGCGGACCAAGTCGTCCAGACCAAAACCCATCCCCACCATGTCTTCATATCACAGAAGACTGTGCTTAATTTGTAAATAAAAAGGTGCCGGTTCCTAAAGCCCTCCTCTTAAACATGCGGGTGCTGCAATTAAATGTGCGAGCACTAAATACTGAGGCAGCGTAATCCTGAAGCCACCTCGGGCCTCTAATCCATTTACAGCCACTCCCTGCCCCTTCAGCTCACTCTTGCAGCTTTCTGCCATTGTGACGCTTTTTCGTTTTTTCCTTCCTCCATCTTTCCCATATATGTCTTTTGCTCGCAGCAAATGCTTGAAGCAGAAGAATAAGCCCCAACCCTCAAAATAAGTGCCAGTGCTGAGCACCGCAAACAACAAGCACAAATTAAGCACTGGTAGAAGGCTAAAACCAATTAAATTCGCTGTGCAGCCATATCCTCCTTTCAAAGGCAATACCGGGCGGCTGCCCAGGGCACCACCATATCAAACACTAGTTTCTCCTTCAACCAGAAATTCTTGCACCCCAACATCAAACCTGCCAACATTTCAGAAGAGGAAAGAGGGAATTTTTGTAGAAAAATTCGGGGGAATGCATTTTCCCCATTGCCTTCCATTTAAGTGAATGCAATTTCAGGTGTGAAGAAGCAATAATAAGGCCTTTTTTCCCCCTTTAAAATCGGAAGTGTCCCGCCTCTATCGGGTATGTGACATTAGAGGAGGGAGGGGTGTCCAAATGTCACTGTACCTGTGGCAAGAGGTCTCAGGCAGGGCCCGGTCATCACTAAAGAATCTGTAATTTAAAGTCTAAGGCAGGGCAGTCGCTGAGCTTGGGAGGGGTCCTGTTTGACTTGGAGAGCCCCTCACTTTCCCTTTCGAAAACAGACTTTATCGTAGCCACGAGATGTAGAAATAAAAATACTGAACACACTGCCTCTTCTGGACAAACTGGAAGTGTAAGCAGTTTTAAACTGATCGCACGCGTGAGAAGGCAATGCTACGGTAGCCTGCCACAACCATAAATGTAAAAATCAATGCAGAAGGAACCCCACCCCTCCAACCTCAAAGTACTAAACATCTTGACTTCAAGTTGATGAAACAAGGCAGCAGCAGCTTAGGTGCAACCTTCAGCACAACTTCTCTATGGCACTGAATGACTTAGTGTGCCCTAAACCTTCACCCATCCCTTGGTTGAGGCTTGGCACGTTGTTCATTCACATGCCGACGGCTCAGTCAGTACGGTTATGCAGGGGTGGCTCCTCCTCTATGGCGGAGGAGCATCGCCCCTGCCCCCTACCCCACCCCCCGCATGCAGCAGCACATTTTTTACAGTAAAAACCTAATAAACTGCAAAAGGGGCGGGGCCACGGGCGTGACAGGGACTGGAGTGCACAGCACTCCCCCCCCCAGTGCGCATGTATGTTTGGTCGGCCAAACATACATGTGTAGTAGGCTCTGTCCAACCCAGCAACACAGTGCGGGATTGGAGATAGCAGGCAAAGGCTCCTACTGCCTCAGAGCGCCCAACCAGGGCACTCTGTCCAATCCTACCGCTGCTTTCATGCTGTCGCAGCACCAGCACATTTTTATTTACAAATTAAGCAGTGCCTTGAAGCCTACAAATAGCATGGGTCCATGCACAGACAAAACAGACAAACACTTAATGCCACTGCAACGTCACAACATGATAGGCAAAGATTTAAGGTTGAAGGTACTGAATCAATATCCAGTGGGTCACATGAGCAGCCATGTTCTTTAATAAGACGTGACATTTAACGTAAAGACAACATAAACAGACTTAAGTGTAGACACCTCATTCGGGAGCGCGACCCGGGGTAGGAACAACTTCCGACGGCTGGCCGTGACAATCGTGTTATATGGACCAGGCCCACGGTCTGCGTGATCCCATGAAGCCCTGTCTCTAATTGGGAGGGGCGACGGATAGGATTGACATACTGGGTCCAATTGGACTTATGTAAGTGACTGACGATACTAATTTCCCTGCTTTCGCTTGTCAGCATTTATAGGCAATAGCACTTTGAGTTTGTATGTGGAGAAGCATTATTATATTAGGTCCTGAGGAAGCGTCATAGGATCCTTTGTGGACCGGACATACGCGAAACATGTCGACCTGATTTTTGAGGGGGGTCTTGTAGTTCCTGACTACCCATTTCGTGTGAGAATGGTCAAACATTACATTGACCTAACTCTCCCGGTAATTGTTTTAATCTTGGCCCGCTCCCTGCACTAATAAAGATAAATCTCAGAGAGTTTTTGAGCCAATTTTACCCTTTGTTTTTTCTCGCTCTCCTTCCTTTTCTTTCCTCCCGACTCATCTGCGGGACAGTGTGGCATCATCGAAAAAGAACTCCGGCAAAGAGCCCCCCGAAAGGGTGGTGCCCGTCAGACATTGCAGCGCCAGTCTGACGAGGAGCTGGTCCGATGATGAAGCATGACACCCATTTGGGGGTGTGAGGACTCTTGCTCCTATTGAATAGGACTCCCTAGCGCTCTCCCTGTTTGGTTGTTTGTTTTTCCTGTCCTTTAGGAACAGTGCATTTCATTATTAGTTAAGTGTAGACACCTACAACTCATCACAAATACTTCCGCCTACAAAATACTGATATGAACCTACTTCTTACATCCAACTGTTCGCTAAATATGTTCAGATTGGACACGGACTAATAATTTAATACAATACAGCGGATAGGTGCGTTTTGAGCAGGTTGAAACTTTTGCAGTTGGGGTGGTTGGGTCAATGTTCGCAGTTTGTATTTTAGAAGTCTGGAACTATCAAATAGCTTCCTTTTTTTTTTTTTTAAACATGGTTATCTGGGCTCTCTTTCACCACATCTCCTGAGTCCGCTTCTTGAAAACAGGGTCTTCCCCAGAAAAGGCTTTGCCAATTCCGAAAATCTTCCTCCTCAAGCCACATATTAGAGCCAAGATTTTCGGCCCCCTTATTAAACAAAAAAATAAGTCACTGCTTCCAAGCCTCAGGGATGAAGGCAGCACTCCAGAAGCAAAGGGAATTCCAGTTCCACCCTGAAACTGGCTCGAAATCCAGCAGAGGTGTTCCAAGCTGGCACCCGGTGCCACCTTGCTGCGTCGTGCCAAGGCATTCGTATCAGCGAAGGCACACTTGCTCTCAGCAGTTCAATCTGCAGCTTTCTTCGGGCTCTTCATCTGCTCCTGAATATGCAAGAGGATAAATGTTTATGGTGTTTACTCTACTCTGCTTTGTCTCAACAAACTCTCTACGAAACGACAAATACAGCTGTGCGCCGGGCGCCAGCGACAACCCGCTCAGGCAGCACCGCGGCGCAGCGAGCGCCTTCCCTGGCGTCGATAAATAATTACGCTGACAATTAGCTCATTAACATCAAACCACCTCGTTAGCGATTCTTAAATGAAGCACTTCCTGGCGGGTGAGAGGAGCTCAATCCATAGTTAAGTTTGCCAAGGACTGTGGTGCGTACTTGAACTCATGGTTGGTGAGGCGACATCCGCTAGGCCTCTCCACCACAAGTCCACCAACCACACGGGTTTGTGTTTTTACTTGGTGCCAGGGCAGTGAAGGCAACTTAAGGGATGGGTCCACTGTTCATTCTTTCAGCAGTCCAGGATTGGTTGGTGTTGTTCATGCCATTGCCGGCCATCAAGCTATACATACAAGATGAACTAGAATAGACCAGCATGGTCATCATGAGAACCTATCATGGGTCCCACAAGCTTCCATCCCTCAGTCAAACAACACAACAAGAGCTTTACCCGTTAAACCACCAACCAACACCTGTCCATGCAAGAAGGTAGTCCTAATCCTCCAAGAATGGGGTAGGCCCCACTAACAGTGTCACCACGGGTATCTCATGGCAGACATGCTGCCCCACACTTTTTGGGTCAGATAGCCAGCCATCAGACTAGCCTTTCCTGCAGGCCACCTTCAATCATCTCCAAGGAACACACTCCAAGAGGGGACCACTTTCTAGAACACGTTAAAGTTTATTCAGTGTTTCTGGGCGCACGACATATGGAATAAAGGACCAGACTCATGGGTCCAACTGCACCGGTGCACACTGAATGAGGGAGTAGAGGGCGGCTCGGATATGGATGAGAGAATAACCGCTCTAACACCAACAGAAGTGTGGTACCCAGAAGAAGCCACGCTGATCCTCGAAGACGACGACTGACTCAGGCTTGAATGTAGGGGGTTCCTCTGACTACACAGCTTTACTTAGAGGCCTGAAACACATCCTGATGGAGGGAGGAGGTGGGGAACCAGTCCACATTACAGAACTTGAGTGCGCTAGTGGTGCGGTCGGTATTACAAGTCTACAACACACCAGTTATGTCGACAAATCTGTACAGCCTTTAGCTTGGCCTTGCACCACTGTTGAAGTTCCAAAAACTTCACACCCTGGTTTCCAAAATTCCATTATAAAAACTGTAGCTTGTTTATGTAGGACCATCAGTATTGTGGGTGTGGTTAATATTTTGCAAACATGTTTGGTCGTCAGCCTGGCCTGATGGTTAGTGTTGTTTAAGGTGTAGCTGGATGACCATTAAAAAATATATGTATTTGTTCGACTCCAAACACTCTGTAGTGGTAGGAGAGCATCAGAAGTCGACAGATTACATAAAAGGGATGCTCTGATGAAGTCCATATGGGGAAAGACTGGAGCAAAGAAAGAGTGGAGCCAAGAAAAAAGGCCAATTTCTGTTTTTGAAAGTTCTTGCTGTTCTTGGCCAGTGGACGGAACAAGACTGGATGCCGGTGAAGTGTGGAGTGGCGGAGCTGCCAGGACCTGCCACAACTATTCAAAAACACCACCAACAACTTCGAAACCGGGCACTGATGTCTCCGTAGAAACTGTACACCGATGAGCCATGCAAGACCACATGCAGGACCTCCTGGTCCGTCTTGTACAATGCTTAAGATTGGTCTTCGAGACACATGAAGGTCTCAACCACAGGGTAGCCGGCCATGTGATCAATGACGCAACCTATGGTACTTATAGGAACAACCGGAGAATGAAAGGGGACAGAGCCTTTGCTGCAGGTCCGAAATGATGTCCCCACTCTACATGCATGTGGAAATGGAACATGCAACCCTGTATATGTAGGTGCAGGAAGAAGAAGAAAGAAAGTCGAGCCCCCTCTTCCTGTAGGACTATTGTAAGAAAAAAAGACCCAATTTTCCTGTAGATGGAGACAGGGGAAGGTGAGAGAACCCGCCCTACGCACCACCTGTAGGTGCATGTGGACAAGGAACGAGGGTACTGCCCACATGGTGGTGCACAAAAATTGAAGAGGGGCTGTTCAAACCATTTGGGTAAATAAAGGAGGACTATTGCTACCTGTTGGCGTTGGCACACAAGGACGTTGGATCCCAGACTACCGAAGCAAAGAAGGATGGAGAAACCTACACCTCATGAGCATGTAAGGCTGAGATGGAACAAAGATGCCAAACCACCACCTGTAGGTGGAATAAAGATCCCACTCCTCTACCTGCAGGAGGTGAGGAAAGGAGGACCATGTCTACCTGTAGATGTGAGGGATGATGGAAAGACAATCCACCCCCATCGCTACAAGCAGACTGACCACAACTGGGTTCTACAACTGCATCTATATTGCCCACATCCGCATGGAAACAAAAGGAAAGTGAGTGCACTGAGTCAACTCAATGAAGAGGCTCGCTGAGAGCCCCAATGAAGGCTGCTTGAAGACACACCAACTCCAAAGCCTACCCACAACCGACCGGGCAAAAGGAAGGAGGCGAAATCAAAACAAGACTTGTTCAATTCTAAGCGGCAGGTAATTGAATTCTGAATCCAGCGGGGAAACCGTGATTACTGCCCTGAACAGGGAGCGGACGATGCATTAGAAGAAAGACTCCGGGAGCCATGACAGAGCGACAAGGGCTCCCTGGGACACGCAGTCTGAGGCTGCATCTCATTGACTCCCCATCTAGCCCGATTTAACTCCACAGTGATGGAGGTCAGCGGCAAAATGGATGATTAACAACACTCAGCTTCATTAACATCGACTAGGAATTCACTCCTTCACATTACTAACTCACAAGAAATCCTAAAACAAATTTTCATCTGAGCACTATACCCCCAACATACTCCTTCAGCAATTGCAGAGTTAAACATACCAGGTATGTGATCACTCCCACTAGGGAATGCAATAATGTCCATTCCTAAATTTTGATTACCCGCATAATGAAGGAGATTTCCACCTTGGATCTTCTCCACATTGCAATGAATTTGCGATTTCAGAAGTAAGCTCAGGAAAGGCAGGGGACAACCCCAAACTGCACTGGACACCTTTTGGCCACTTTGCAAACTCAAAGGCCAAATGATGGACAGACTAGATCGTTTTGCCAGATATTCTGTTTGCCTGCTTCAAGAAACCACAATATCTTACGAAAACAAAAACAAACAAATGTGGTCTCTTCCAGAGAATTACAGCTCTTTAAGCACAATACAATTAAACACAGATACAAAATGTTTTCAAGTAAGTAAAACTCGCGCCCTTTCATACTCTCAATGCAACATTTGCAATCAACTTATTTATGAGACAACTCTGCATGATGAAGGCGCGAGTTTTAGTTACCTTAGGGCGCGAGTTTTAGTTACTTGAAAGAACTCCAACTTTAAGTGCTGAATTTTTATGGTTTTGTACCAGTAAATTCAGAACCTAACAATAACGTTTCTGTCACCTTTGTTTTTTTTTTCAGTGAATATATAGATTTATGAACAACCGCTCACCTGCAGGCTGCTATTTTCATATTTTGGTAATTAGTGCTTAGATATTGAATGGAACGAGTCAACTTCTCAGGGCCGACACATACAGGAATCAAGACATTTAATTCTAAACTCGACTGAGCAATCAGCGTAATCCTGGTTCTCTGGAAAAGTAGAGCATAAGTGCTGCACATCCCTCCTGGGACCCCTGGTGAGCAGAGCTAAGGGGCCGCAGAATGTTCATGGGTCGTAGACACCTTTACAGATGTTCAAAGAACCAGAACTCACTCAGAGAATCTCCCTTTAGCGCTAAGAAGCCAGGATGACTGCAACCATGCCTGGAATTTGAACATTAGAGGTTACAGGCCAACTGTCTCACGTTTGTCCTAATTCTTACAACTCCATTCACATTCAGCACTTTAATGTTGTGTGCACCAAAGACCCCCATTTCCTCAGATAAAGAAGCCTGCCTACCTACCTACCATTATTTCCAGAACCTCTTACGCCTACAAGTCAAACATCACAATACCTGGAACAGAAAGTTTCATTTTCACTTGAACCCAAGAAGGGAAACGCCCTTGATCGCCATCTAAGGCAAAAATGTATCCAGACCAATTGTCACAAAAGAACCTTCAACCCCACTGGGTTTAGCTACCCCATTTGACAATGCCCCAACGCATCTCCCACCATCCCCTATATTAGCTGTTGTCCTATCTACAAGTATGAGCAATTTATGAATTATACAGGAAACCGGTAACCACCAAGTCCCTACATCAACAATCAATCATGAAATGGACTCTTTGAGGAAGGACCAAAGATGACCCAATGAGGACGTCCTGGATCATCCCTCCAACATATTACTTGTTGGCCGCGACTGAAAAAACCCCAACAACTACTGGCCCAAAGCAGTACATCAAGACCATTCCTTCGTGGTCCCCTCTGCAATGAAGCTCAACTCCTTACACGTCCTCCAATCCTCCGAGGCCCAGTAATCCCACACTGGCTCCGCTCCAAGTCAGATCCAGACTCTGCAACTACGTGCTTTCCACCGTCGCCATGCCCGACTGGCAAGAGACCACCATCCCCGTCTCCGGCACATATTGACTCAGCGAGCTAATGATGCCGCAGGGACGGAGGCCTCCTTGGAAGGCTGATGTCAGTGTTGAATGCTTTCCAATGCATAGCAAACACATCAGACCAGCTCGCGGCCACGATGAAGTGCCCCCGGACAGACATTTCAATCTCTTTGGTAAACACGGCTACTCTCTGGAAGTCCCTTTTCAAGAGTCATTGGAGGACAGCGGCAGCTGCCTGCGACGGATGCCAAACAATGGCTTATATAAAGAAATCCAAGAACGCGGTGTGCGCCATAGGGCTGTGAACCCCCATTGGGGCTTGTATGAACTAATGCCTCTCTACAGTGGGAGGGGTGGGGCTTGCTGATTGGAAGGATAGAAATAGAGTCAAATTAATTCATGGCCGGGGGAATAATCTCTGCACTGGCCATTTAGAAAACCCTCCAAGCCCCTTAGTAATAAATTAGACCACATTATTTGTTTCTGGAAATTGTTTGGGAATCTGTTTCCATTGCACACAAAAAAAAGCTATGAGTTACAAAAATGCAAAGGTTAAAATAGGAAGAAAGCATTGGTATGTCCCCAATACATTGAACAGAACATAGCAGGTTGGTCAACATAACCAGCCAAAGCAAATATAAAGACTTTGGTGAATCAAGAATTGGGTGGTGGGGGGCAAACCACCCTCCACACCTCAAGAACCCCATTTGGGTGACCACACAAGGTCAAAGAAAAGCCCTAGATAGATGGATGGAGACACCTACCCCCTTCCTCCACCCAGTCCCACGTACTCCAAATGGCACATGTGAGAAGCCTGGAAAACTCAAGGAAGCAACAAAGCTTTTTGGGAATAAAACAACCGGCCAGCCCCCACACACACACACAGAAAAACTGTTTGCAAATAATACATCTTCTACAACCATAACTGCAATGTTTACACGCATAAACCTGGAAAGATGCTCCCCATAGCATCTACCCAACACATCAAAATAGTGATACCACCAAGACTACTAGGCTAATCACAAACTCTGAGCTTAACACACTATGCACCGAACTTAAGGATTTGGGAAGGTAGGAAACTGGTAATATGGGATCTTTGATTCCACATTACCTCTTGTGAAGGGTGTCTCATGGGGTGTGGGTGGGTTCTAACAGACTACAGAATCCTAACCTTGAGCAACAATAGCCCACAAGCTGACCTGTGAGTTGCTGGCTTCAGCCCACTCATAATTGCCACTATACGAAGTATCTACCTGGACAGGGCCAAACTGAAGCACAGCCTTCCCCGCCCCGGCATGGCCTGTGTACACTGCTCTGCATTCTGGAATAACGTTCTATCTGAACAAATACACCATTTCATTCTCCTATTGATCACCTCGCGCCTGGGCTGGACTGGGAACCCAAAGCTGCCCTGGCAATTTTATCAGACCAGCCCCCGCACGGAGGCTGGAATCGAGAGTGATTGGATTTTGCAGACTTGCTGTTTTTAGGTCGAGCGCGCAAGTGCTTTGACCTGTTGCAGGTATTGTGGTCTTTTGACCACATCCACTGCACACCCATCACTTTCAGTCGTTCCTGGGCTTGCTTTTCAAAAACCTTTTGATTGGAAAATGCTTTACGTTTGTCCCGCACCCGGGCTATTTTGTCACCGCCTTGAAAACTGCCTCTGTTACATCAATGATTGCACGATCTCCGATACTTCTGACTGCAAATGAACTACTTTTTGTTTTTGTCTCTCTCCTTGGCACTCCTGCTCATGGCGGCCGTGGCGCTTTGATTTGGTTCAAATGTGTCAACTGTTTTACTTTTCATTTTCAATTTAAGTGGCAAGAAAAGTGCTAATAGCTCTAATTCGCAAACACAAGAACCATTGCATTACAAATGCTTGTTGATCCTGGGGGCTGATATTGCAGCACCCTTGCAAAACCATCCCCCAGTAGCAAAACCGGACCCCCACCCTTTCAGCCTACGGGGGAAACGCCGAATGCACGGTACAGCCAGTACCCAGATGGTGGCAGCCCACACACCTGCTAGCCTTGTTATGTTAAGAAGTCCTTGATATAGCACAAACGACTCGCCTCCAAAGGGGCATCTTGCCGGTGTATTGGCAAAGAGATGGAATAGCCACTCACCAGTAAAGGATGTTTGAAAGGCAAGCCCATGAACAAGTGATAGTGATGGGCGTGGTTAAAACCCCAGATAGATACCAACACGTCAGAAATGCAGTGCTTTGTGCTGCTATGCTCTACCAAAAAAGGTTTACATTCTATATAAAACTCTGAAAGGGGTCAGTTTCTTTTTCAGTCCTATTTGGAAATTAAAAACAATTTAAATCAGGGGTCCCGAGTCCCCCTCCCCAAACCCCATCTCCTCAAAGAAACACACACTGGGTTTCAGAGTCCTCTTTTTCATCTGTTTTCTGGTACTTGTAATCTTGTTTTTCCAAATACAATAAAAGACTACATGTCCCAGAACGCAAAGGAAACTGGACTGAAAGTTGCTTACGTGTGAGGCGAGGCAACTTGAGATCTTTTTTCCCTTGGCTAATAAGTGTTTTGAAACGGAGCAGCATGCACATCCTCTGAAATGATAGTCTGTTTCACCTTTTATTTGAAATCTTTTTATAAGCGTGTGGCAGTGGCAGTCTAGTCCTATGTTGGGGAGTGCCTTGTAGCCCTCCGGCGTCCCTGATCAGACCATTTACTCCTTTTAGGACTATGGCCGTCCCAGTTTTTGGTTCTGAAAATTTAGTCACACTACTCTAGTGATGTCAAACTTCGAGTGGAAAGAGGCAGGCTTGAGGACAACAGAGCTGGCCGGCCAAACACACATGCGCAGTGTGCTCTCTCCAGCCCGGCACTGTGTTGTCGGGCTGGAGAGAGCAGGCACAGGCTTCTAGTCTGCCTGGGAGCGCCCTGGCTGGGCACTCCCAGCCAATCCTGACATGGCTGTGAGCAGCATCAGGATTGGGCACAGGGCAGGCGGGGAGCCTGTGCCTGCAGGAGAGGAGTGGCATGGGCAAAGGTAAGTTCTTTTCTGTTAAATGTACTTCATTTAATGTCTATTCCCCCACCCCACCCCCACGTAGGCCGCCGCTCCCTGTGACTGGAAGTAAGAAGCCTGTAATACATATTTGTAAGTACATGTGATATCAATGTGAATTTTAAGATATCAGAGAATCCTCATCGCCGATTTCTTAGACTACCCCTTCCCACACCCGCCCCTTTAAAACTGTTTCTTCTGATATAGTGTCCCAAGGTGACACAAACTAGAAAAGGCGACGTGATGCTAACAGGAAGCAGTTTAAAATCATCCATTGTCGACTTGTTTCAAAGAAGCTTAGCACATCTGGACAAAAATCGCATCACTGTACTCAACCTTGACTGCAGATGTTAACATGGGTTAGGCCTCGCCCAGATCAGCAATGTGAGGACCAGGTGGGCAGGCTCGCCCTGTTGGCTCTAACCTAGCACCAGTTTTCATGTTCCTCACTGCCAGGTCTCAAATACTTGTTTTTGACATCTGCACATGAAGGTAACTTAAAAAGGCCATCTCACCAATTTCAAGCCCTAATAAAAATTACAAAAAAATATGCACTGTCAAAAACTGGAAATACAGTTATATTTTGCAGCCCAAAATGTTAAGAGGGTAAAATATGGCCAACCTCACTGCTTAACAATTGCTCACAAATGAGCTAAAATCTGAATTCAAACTGTACAAAAAAACTAGAAGAAACCCCGCTGGCAGGGACTCTCAAATGGTTAATGCACATATTTTTGGTACCAAGCTACTGGTGCGTGTCTGCACTATTGCGTTTTTTTTGGGGATTCGGTATTTGTGTTCTAGCGATTTATCTTATTTTTTGGACTTGGAACATCTGGAAAGCAGAAGTGGAAAGATCTATCGCGACAGCATGCATAAGAAACAGCCCTCGAGGCACCTGGGCCAGAAGAAACACGGTTGTGGGGCAGAACCGAAAACCACAGGACTGGAAAACTGAGGCCGCCACAGTGGCCCCGGAGTCTAGCAACGCACGGCCGGGCTCAGCAGCTAAAAGGAACGCTGTCCTCACCCGAGGTTCACTGCCAGGCCCCTTCTACGCAAGTTGAGTTTATTTTCTCATTTCTTTGAAGCCGCGTTGTTGCGCTCAGGCCTGCAGTGGCGCGCGTCTCGGAGGAGCAGCACGCGGCCTTCGGAGCGCTACAAAACTGCAATAGCAGGCAGGACCGGCTGACATAACCCCGAGGCGTTTCCTGAAAATGCCACTGGACGCGGAATATAAGATGTGAGCTTTGATTATCACCAAAGACCTTCAACTAAGAGTGAGTGGCTTAAAATAGCCAGATTCACTAGACACGCAGCGCACACGTGAAAAAAATATATATCAGGACGAAAAGTAGGAGACTAATTACACAATTATGCAGTCTCAGTGCTGTCTGGTTTTTAAAATAACTGCTCTCTACGAGAATCACCCATGAGCCAGGATAGGCCTCGCTTGTTAAAGTTATAAACACGTCTATCCAGGTGGCTGGACTTCTGAATTTTCACACCTAGCGCAAGGGTCGTGATCTGCGTGGCTGAATGCGTCCTAGCTGGCGCTTTCACGTAATAGTGAGCTGGTTCACTATCTCACACAATGCTGTCCTGACGCAGGATTGCAAATGATGGTGCCATCTCACAAACGCAGTCTGGGCTCAGGATGTCCAATAAGGGGCCAGGTGTGTCAGCTCGTGAGTTCACGCAACGGTGCATCAATTCACGCCAACGCATGTAGATCCTGGTTTCACATAAAGGTGTCCGGCTTATGGTTTCACAAAACGGCACCCTAGTTCAGCGCTTCCCAAACTTTTTAGAACCACAACACTTTTTAGAACGACATAATTTTGCGCTCCACCAAGCTTCAATGAGCATGAGCCGGGCGATTGTTTTTATTTTAACAAAATCATGGTGTGGTAGGGCACTGACATTTCTACAGCACATTTTCCATTAAAAAGACCAATACATTTGCACAGGCAAACAGTTTTACCGATAAAACTATATAGCACATGATAATACGTGTAAACTGTTTTTTTTAGTAAATATTTATAATTTGTGCATCAACCAAGTAAATCATTTTGATTTGCTTTGAACCTTTTAAATTATTTTTCATCACACTTCAGAATTACCAAAAAAAGTACTTCATTTTTGCTTTCCTAATTGCTGAACGTACACAGTTCATTTACAGGTATTTACCTTTTGTTGCACGTTAGTAAAAAAAAAAAAAAGAAGAACATCCTACATCTTCTACTTTCACACTTAGTACATCCCGGCACGATTATCATATAATTCACTTTACTTTTTGTTTCTCCGACAGCAAAGTGAGAGGAATCTGTAAACGGCAATCCCCATGTTAAAAAATAAGCTTCAATTTGTCAGAAGACATAGGCTGACATTTGACCTCTGCTCGAGTGGGCAAATGTGACAAGATACATACAGAATTTGAAGGCATTTTTATTTATTGTTTGGACTTGAAGGAATCACCAAATCAGGAGCTATTCCTAACCGCCTGGATCAGGCTACCTGGAATATACACAGGTCTCACTAAGCTTGCTTCCTCCAGATTGACCTGAAAAGGCTCTTGCGTGTCGAGCCAGGCTAGGCCCACTTTCTTTTCCAGTCTAGGACAAACTGAAGAGCATCCAACCTAGCTCCACAGACTGAAAACCTGCAACATGTCCAGTAACTCATCAGCACCTTCGCCTAAGGATGAGTTAGTGAAATCCAGGTCCTGCCACCCCCCCCAGGTCACTGGCGCTAGCCTTGACGGAACCACGGGCAAGCAGTAGAGGAAACTGATCAGCTGATGAGCCACGATATCATATTGACCAATGAGAGCGATCATCCAGGTTGGCAGGCTCAACAACAACAAAAAACTTGTCACTCAAGCGTAGCGACCAAGCGAAGTGGGTGATGCTTCGTGAACTTTCATCTCAGCCCTTGCACCCACCACCTCGTAAAAGATACCTCCCCGACACTAACCTGAAAGTCTGCTTCAATAAACTAGGCCTCAACCTTCTGCGAAAGTTGACTGAAGTTAAAAATCAGGGAGCCGCGTCTAACCACAGCACTTCTGGTATTCAAAGTCATGGAAAGCATAAAAAATGTGCACCAACTCTGAACTTCTAGATGCTTCCTGCGCCAAAAGGATCTTCAGGAAAAGTGTGGCAGTTTTGTCTTTACAGAGTTAGGGGTGATGGCTTACAATCATTTGGGAATTTCCCATAATGCTGTCAGGGACCAGGAGCTGGCCAGTCCGAACTGGAATGCATCTGATAATTTCTACCACACAACTACCTTCTAGTTCTGTCTGAAAACAGACAAAATGCCAAGAATAGAACCTACAGTTTTTCCCAAGTCTAATAATGTTGTCAAAGAAAACAAAAAAACATGAAATTGCATTAAAAATATATTGCTGCACTACAAATAAAGGGTTGAGTTTCCGCAAATGTGAGCTATAGTTTATGATGGTTAACTTGCTAGGCCTGTCAGTGGTTATATGCATAGGACCAAGTATGCTGCAGTGTCGCCAAGATTTAAATAAATATTTTTTGGGGTGACAACCATGCATTTTGTTTTTAGCCATGAAAATCTTCAGATATCCTTCTTGAAGCAATGGCAGGAATCCTAGCAATGCTTGAAAACGTTTGCCTCAACTGTGGTGTGCGCACATGATCTGTAGGCGTTGGGAGATCATACCTGGAGAAAGTAGCGTAAATCACCATATACCACCGCTGCTCCATGTTCTTCCCTGATTTTTTTATTCGGACGTGGTTTCCATACATGTCCACCCTCACAGATCGCCTTTACACTATGTAGGACTTAGCCAATGGAATTCTTTTTGATAAAATTGAAACCGAATTTTTTTTTTACATATATATTGTGAAACTATGGTAGCGTACCAGGGTCCAATTTGGACCAATGGGAAAGCGGTAAGTACTCCAGATTGGCTGCTTTGCCACATCATTTGTTCCATGGAAAACAACAACGATACAGAGGCACAAAACATCTGGATTTTTTGACGACGAGAACTTGTCGGTGGCGCAGTGCCCTAAAAATGCCAAGATGGTAGCGCTCCCAGCTTGCCCAACAGGACAGACGGAGCGTGTGGAATGTCTTTGATCGGTTTAGACTACCTGGAGCCAAGATGTTCAGTTGCTCAGCAGTCGAAAAAGAACCGCTAAACATCTTCCAGGGCCGCGGCCAAGTGCAACCGCCTTCCCTTGGCTCCATAGGCCATGGAATTGGACAGGTTGCGTCTATGTCTTCCAACAGTTAGGGATGGTAAGAATCATGTTTGCTGCCTTGTTAGAATAATACTGAACCAGACACAAAATAGGGAATAGAGAAATTGTTACTCAGTGCAGATATCTCAACTGTGTACACCTACAGAAGACCTGTGAGAAAAATATATCTTAGAGTAAGTATTGAGGGGCTTGTGGGTTGGGTGGTAGGTGGTGAAGAACAAATTAAGACCATAACAAACGAACCGAGGTGGTGAACAATGAACTAAAGGAGATGGGAGGTTGCAAAAAGAGAGACGGAGCTAGGGTGATGAAGAATTAGACCTCAAAGGAGAGGGGGTTAAAGAAAACGGAGAAAAAGGGGGGGGAATAAATGCAGCTAGGGAGGGACTATCAGTTTACTGAGTATGTGGGACGGAGACAGAACACAGAAAAGTAGTGCGAGTGGACTTAAGGAGTAGAAGAAATGGGGAGGGGAGAAACGAGCAGAGTGGGGGGGCGAGGAAATTGGTAACTGGAAATGGAAAAGATGGAAAAACAAACCAGGAGATAAATGACACAGGAGAAGAAAGTTAAAACAGGAAACAAAGTAGTGAGAGAGACAAGAGCAGATAATCAGTGCGAAGGAAGAGAAAGCAGGATATTAGGAGGAGGAGAACAATCCGAGACGGTAGTGTTAAGACTTGGTATTTCTAGGTTATGCTTCAGAGGAGGGACAAATACAAGGAAAGGAATATCAATTACTGAATAAACAAGCAAACTAAATAGAAAACAAACATGCATTTGGTCTCGCTTTAGCTCGAGTTTTAAACTCCTAACCAGACTTTTCTTGCCACAAACTGAAAAGTAAAAACAGTTTCACGTAAGCGAGCCGACGGCCACCATAGGTGCTAAGTGACACACAAAAGGAAACAGAAGTTCGCTTGCAGTGAAACGTATCAGCAAAAGTGCAATTATCCATGTAATAGGGTCGATGTTATTCAAATCGCTTGATTACTGCCCAGCGAGATCACACTGCCTCCGAAATAAAAAGAAAAAAGTAGTCCAGAAACCATACAGAAAACATGGAGCCTCGTTTGTTTTCAGTAGTTGGCCGGTGCGTTTGAGGAGGGCTAAACACTGGAAAAGGCATGCCTTTCACTAATTAAATCAAGCGAATTTTAAAAGGCAAGCCCACAAACCAACCAAACTGATGGGCGTGATTAAAAGTCCATAGAGCGATTACACCAGGGACAGAGCGCTTTGCGCGCTCCACCCTAAAAACCAACCAATGACAAGCACTCGACCCTAAAAACCAACCAATGACAATCAAAGGGCTGACATAAAAGTATAGGCATTGTCCACAAAATGTCTTTTGACAACACAAGCTAAAGCGGTATTTAGGTGAGATCTAAAAACAATGAGGGCAGGAGGGAACAAAAGGAAGAAAGGATGGAACCAAAAGGGAGTAGGGAGAGGAAGGGGAGGGCAAAAGAAGCTGAAGGTGGGCAGGATGAGACAATAACAAGGAGTAGGGTGAACCTTGAGGTCAGAGGTAACCAGGACTACAGAGAAAAGATGGAGGGTGAACTTGGGGAAGAGTGGATTGAGATTGCAGAAGAAGTGGAAAGATGAGGTGAAAGACTGAGGAATAAAGGACATACAGGGAAGAGGTGAAAGAACAAAGGGTCGGGGGAGACACAAGAGGAAGGAATCTAGGGCAGAGCTGGATGCGATGAAGGCTTGAGGAGACGAGGGGTGGACGCATACAAGGTCTACATACAAGTGGGTTAAAGCAGGGAGAAAGTGAATATGGTGCAAGGGAGAGAAGGATGGAGAAACGAAATGCGCAAGGGCAAATAGACTTGGGCAGAATGCAGGGAGGCAAAATAGAACACGTGGCAGAGCCCGGACATGGAAGGAAAATGTTACAGAAACAGTGATAAGAAAAGATTTGATACAGAAAACAATGGTAGGAAAAAAACTGGAGACAAACAGCAAAGGGGAACAAAATGAGGAGAAAAAGAGGGGGCGTGTGATGGAGATTAAAGGGGTGGGAGGCAGGATGCATGGAACTAGGGGAGGCTTCGGGCACAATGAAGGCTGCACTCAAGGAGTCGGAGAGACCGGCACCCCGTGCTGTGGCAGGGGGCGCCTGAACCCACAGCCAAACCTTAAAGGGAGGGACGCGAAGAAAATTTACCACAATGCCAGAGGAAGCGGGAGGGGACACACTTGCACGTGATGTCACCTCAGCATTCACGCACTCTTCCTGCCCCATTTGCTGCTAAACAGCTATGAGGGGGTAAGCGGGGGGGGGGGGCAAAGAGTGGATCTACAGAAAGTAAACGGGGTTAAAAGAACTGTTTACGCTCTGTTCCTGCTTTCACGACCCCTTGGACCACGGGTAAGGAGGGCAGTACCAGGGGCACTGAAGACTGTGCCAGGGACAAGGGGCAGATAACCCTTGCTCCCTAGAGTGACCACGGTCCCGGCTTTTCACCAGCTGTCCCGACAGGTTTCAGAAAATGTAGCTTAGGTTCCAGTTTATTACAGAAGGTCGGCTAAAAACGGTAGGAGGGTATTTTGTTTGCTTTCCAAAGCAGAGATAATTAGCAGGTGTTATCAGAAAGCAATTTAATTAACCATTACACTGGTTTTAAAAACTGCATTTTATTTATGTTCTTAGTGCCTCGTCTGTAATTCTTATGCTGGTGAGCTGTCATTCTGTGCGCTTGGTTGAAGTAAAATTGTAGTCCTATTTTTGTGAAATGTCCCAGTTTTTGGCTTTAAGATTCTGGTCACCATATTGATGCTGCCCCCTAGGTGATAAAGTATATACTCAAACACACCCCCCCCCCTCCCAAAAAAAAGGACCCAAGGTATGAGCAGGACCACTCCCACACACCTCCTGCCCGCCATCTCACACATTCCTGAGCACGGCTCCACGCTTTTGCTAATTTCCCTGGGGGGGGGAGGGGGGGGGGGGGGGGGGGGCTCGTCGTGCGACAGCCGCATGTTGATAAATGACAATTAGGAGCAGAAGGCAGTGGGACCTCCCCGCCGAAAGCTCTGCTAATGACGGTCCGGCGGGAAAAGATCTGTCCCAGGAGGCACCATTAGCAGACCCCCCCCTCCCCAGGTGGCATACGGTAGAGACCTCTGGCACACGCACCTGCTTCACCTAGCTCCGCCCCTCAGGTGTGGCAGCATTAAAAATTACAGAATTTGGAGGGTGGGGGCAGTGGGGAGTCAGGGTAAGATAACGGTGTATGAATGAATCAAAGGCTGGCGCGGCTCTGTATTATAACCAATAGAATTGTCCCAGGGTGCGGCCTACAGATTCGTTCAAAATCTGCATGGCGGTCTCGTGCCCTGTGAAAACCCTTCAACTGCAGGCCTGGCGTTTTAGCTATCAGAACCGTGCATTCTGGGACATGAAGTTCACTCTTGCAATGGAACACAAGTCAGACCACGAAACCCTTCGCCAGCTAAGAAGCCAGGACTGGTGAAAGCGTGGCACATGCTATGGGTGTCTTGATTGACACCTCTGAAAGTGGGGCAGTGACGGCCAAGTCCGGGCCAAGCCAAAGGAGTGACTGACCAATCCCAAACAGGCAATAGCACAAACTGTCCACATTATTTAATGTGCCTTGCAATCTCATATTTCTAGCAGTATTACATGTCAACACTCCCCAAGTTTAATGGGCAGTGTACCCATTCCGACCTGGGCAGTGGGGGTGCTGCACTTCAACCACAGGGACTTGGGCAGCAGGACCCCCACTGTCCCAGGACACCACGTGAGCCCAGCACCCACAAAAACCTAGATAGCATGTTCTGCCAAACCCAGGCCTTGGCGGAAGGGCAGCCTGGTCCAATGCTCTAGTGCGGCCTTACATCCAAGGAGACCTGCGCAGTGGGGACAGCCCTGCCCCTACTCAGACCTAGGGGGACATGGACGTAGGGCCTACACCCACTCAAACCTGGGCTGTGGGCCTTGCATTCATTCGAGGCCCACACAACGTGAACTTACATACAATAGTGGCGCAGAGGGCCTTGTACCCTCTGATACCTGTGCAGTGGGCACTAGGACCTAGGAGAAACTGTGGTAGGCATTGCACAAACTCAAACTTTGCCAGCAGGTTATCCAAGCGAGCTCTCAGCGATCTTACCCACGATACTGGCGCAGAGGACCCTGCAGCCTCTGAGGCCCAGACAGCTGGGCTCTCACCCTTGTACCTACTCAGAACTAGGCAGACATGGGCAGGAGGGCTCTATGGATACTCAGAAATAGGCCGCAGGCCCTGCAGCTATTCAGACCCTGACCGTGGAACCTGCGCGCACAGACAACACTGGCGTAGAGGACCCTTCTCAGACCTGGGCAGTGGAGCTCAGACCTGCACCTTCTCAGATATGGGCAGTGGGTCCTCAGCCTTCTGCCTACTCAGATGTAGGCGAGTGTGTCAGCAGGCCCTAGGTATACTGCGACCGGAGCCGCAGGACCCGCACCTTCTCAGACCTGGGCTGTGGGCCCTTAGCCATGCACCCTCTCTGACCTGGGTAGTGGACCCACCACAGTTCTGCACCATCCCAGACCTGGGCAGTGGGCCCTCAGCCTAGTACCGACTCAGATCTAGGCTAAAGTGGCAGCAGGGTATACTCTGCCCCGAGCCGCGGGTGACGCTCCTTCTCAGACCCGGGCAGTAGGCCCTCTGCCCTGCACCTTCTCAGATCTGGGCAGTGAATCCACCACAGTCCTGCATCACATCAGACCTGGGCAGTGAATCCACCACAGTTCTGCATCACATCAGACCTGGGCAGTGAATCCACCACAGTCCTGCATCACATCAGATCTGGGCAGTGTTCCCACCACAGTCCTGTACCTTCTCAGACCTGGACAGTGGGCCCAGCACAGTCCTGCACCCATATCGCAGGGCAGCCCTTGTTTTAGGAAACCCTACGAGACCCTGGTAGCAGTGCACGGCTAAGCAGCCACGGGGAACTGCTCTCCCTGCCCAAACCCAGGCGAACCGGTTCCCTGGCCCGGCTCAGAAACAACCGGCCTTTCTTCCCCTCTCTTTGTTAGAGTAATCCTGCTGCGGTGGCAAAACTGAAGGGGGGGGGGGGGAGGGGGGGGGAGGAGAGGAGGGAGAGTGGAGGAGAATAGAGGAGGGAGAGTGGAGGAGAATAGATGGGGGTGGTGTATGGGGCCAGAGCAACCGGGAGAAAACGAGGGCGGGATGGACCCGGAAGCAGAGGCGAGTTCATCAAGGGAGTAGGAGCGGACCGGAAGTGAGGGGAGGAAAACATGACCGAGAGGAAACTGCCAACTAAAGGTGGACAAGAGGACAGGGCAGAAGGGGTAAGCGTGGGGGGGGGGGGGAGGGGGCGCAGGAGCAAAATAGAGGAGAATATAGTTAAGAAAAGGGTGAAAATCGGCAGTCCAAGTATGGAAGAGGATAAGGGTAGAAGAACAATAAAAAGGGATTGGGGGAGGGGGGGATTCGGAGATAATGATTGTAAAAGAGGGAGCGAGAGAAGTGAGGTTGAGACACGACTGAAGGTGAAGCACAGCGTACATGAACACAAAAAGTGATTCTAGGAATGAAGACAGGAAAGAAGGACTAACCACGAGACTAATAGGGCGAGGGAACTAAGAAAAAAATAAAAGAAGAATGTCACAGTGAATCGCGCAGAAGGAGCGAAGAGAGAAGCCAAGAAACAAGAAAGGAGGACGCCACAGAGGGAGGAAAGAGCAGGGGAGATTAAGGAACCGGAAGCCGAGGAAGGAACAAAAGCTTGGGAAAGGGGGAGTGGAGAAATGAGTGAAGGCACTAAAGTGTGACAAGGCGCTCGAGGGGCATGGGGGGGGGGGGGGGGGGGGGGGGACATGTGGAGGCCCGAGAAGAGAAAGAATCATGGAAGACGAGAAGAGACGCAAGGTGATGGAAGTTGTGTATGCTGCAAAGATTCAGGTATACAAAGGAGGGGACGGGTGTAAAAGTTGGTGGGGAAATAAAGCAGAGAGTGCAAAGGAAAGGGGGCAGAGGCGAGGCAAAGTGTACAGGAGAAACGAACGTCTGAAAAGGGCAGAGGAGAAAACAAGCATTGGCAAAGCCAAAGGGTTTGGGTTTGATGTGCTATCGCCTGAAAATTGAACCGTGCACAAACGAGGGTATAGCGTATTAAAGCCTAGAAGTTTTGATAATACTGCGGGAAACGTAGTAAGAAACGCACATTGATTTCTGTGTAGAACGTGCATGAGAGCGATAACAATGTGACCGTGTGATAATCGAGCAAATAGTCCCTCGTGCATTCGGCGTAGGCACTTCCTGGAAGATTGATGCACCAAATAGTCGACAGCGAGAAGTGAGGTGATGAACCAACGCCCACCATATGTGTATTTTAAAGAGCTGCTAACAGCAGGCAAGTGCAGAAGAGCCACGTCAGACCTAAAAGGTGAACTGAGAGGTGTGGAGAATGAATGAGCGAAGATTGGCCTGGAAGGCAAGAGAAGAGAGACCCTGTTAGGCAGAAAAAGCGTGGAGAGGGAGGAAAGGCAAGAGAGATCCTGTTAGGCAGAAAAAGCGTGGAGAGGGAGGAAAGGGGGAACATGAGAGTTTGGGGTGCCACTGATTGGAGAAGGGAGAGAACGAGTATCCGCGCAGCAAAGGAAAGTGTAGTGAGGTAATAAAACTCGAGGGGGGCCTTCAAAGTACCTGGAGAGGGCCCCCTCCCACCTGAACCCTGGCAGAGGCCTGCCCTCCGTGCACAGTGTACTGTACTGAGGGGGTCCCCTGGAGCTCGCCCCAACACCCCCCCCCCCCCAATATCTCCCGCTCTCCCCTCCCCCTCGCAAAGCGGGGGCTGCGGAAGCCTTTGTTACGCCACCGTGTGAGACGGGGTTTGAGGGATGGAGAGCAGGGCTCGGTTAAGGCATCTCTCTTCACATCAGCACTGAGGCGGTGGATGTGTGTCCTACCCAGGGCAGCAGCGCAAGATACAGCAGGGCTATACAAGACTGCCCTGACCTCAGGACACCAGTTATTCTAACCAGTCCTAGCTCCATTCTGACACACTGTGTGACATGGGGCGCATGTTTTCGTCTCCGAGCACCAGCATCATATTGACATGCTCACCACTTAGGGGGCGCTCCTACCTTGCCTGCAGCTTGACCATCATCTCCGTTACCACTTACGTCCGCCCTCGGCGTCCAATAGCAGCAGTCCCTTAAACTTGTCACAATTCTCTATCCTATCAAACTCCGAATCAGGCAATGATCAGAGCTATTATAACATAATTCTGCACGAGCCAACATAATATTGCATCGTGAAGGTTACTGCTGTGGCCGTTCTGCAAAATAGAAACCTCTGTATTTCCTGTCCAAGTCACACATTAATTATCTGTTTTGCCAGCATAAGGCACACATTTTGAACCAGCAACATCTGGCCTGTTCATGTTCACAATAGTTATCGTAAGAACCAGCGCTGTTCACGTATGAAAGGGAGAGTACCGGCGCGTCTCAGCAGAGGTGTAGTGTAGTGTAGTACATTCAACGGGGAGGTACCAGGCCTTCCTAATACCATATAGGTACTCTGGCAGATTGAGTACTAGTGCTTCACTACCAAATAAGTACTCTAGCAAAGTGAGTACCAGCACTTCAGTACCAAACAGGTACCCTGGAATAGTGAGTAACAATACTTCAATACTAAATAGGTACTCTGGCATAATCGGTACCGGCTCTGCCTGCATTTGAAAGTGAGAATCCTAGCACTTCTCAGCAGGGTTAAAGTACCTTTGATAGGAGAACTCCCGGCACTTCAGAAGCAAACAGATACTCTCAGCCATTGAGCACGTGCACTTCAATACCAAACAGGTTCTCTGGCATAGTGAGTACCGATACTGCAATACCAGACATGTATTCTAGCACAGTGAGTGCCGGCACTTCAATACCAAACAGGTACCTACACCAGCATAGTGAATACTGGCACTTCAATACAAGACAGTACTACCAATCATGTACTCTGCCATAGTGAGTACTGGCACTTCAATACCAAACAGGTACTCTGGCACAATGGGTATCGGCACTGCTTGCATCTGAAAGTGAGAATCCTAGCACTTCTCAGCGGGGGTGCTGTACCTGTGAGTGGAGAACCCCCGCACTTCAGAAACAAACGGATACTCTCAGCTAGTGAGCCCGTGCACTACCATATGTGCATTTCAATGCATTTCAAGCTTGATTTAGCGCCCACAGACGTGATTACGCAAAGTCAAAGCACTACATACACTTATAGGCAGAAGACAATAAATTTGTGCTCTGGGGTCTGGTTATTACGTTGCTTTGGGCGCCTCAAGGTGTTCGCTGTAACTATTGGCAGGGCCTACCCCAACCTATCATCCTTGTCAACTCCTACGGATGTGCGTTAAGGGCCTGGTCGAGTTCCAGGGTCCTGAATAAGGGACAGCTAGTCTGACTACCGTAGGTAGCTAGAATAACGCTTTGATACAGGCTGGTGTCTTGAGTACGTTTCAATTACAAACAAAAATTAAATATGTAGAAATATTCTGTTTGCACTGCCTGTGAAGGGCGCCAGACTGCATGAACCAGGTATGTTAAATCTTGGATACCTTCCTGGTGTAAATCATAGCTTGCCAGTTGCAAATGTTTTTCGCCTGAAACAGGTGTCACATAGGTTTTTGAAAACTGGACTACATTAATGGAAAGGAAAAAAAAGAAAGGGCACCCTACTGACTTAAAATGCACCACTAACATTAACAAAGGTAGAGGCAAAAAAACAACTGCTATGTGCAAATCACATGGACTACTCTATACTCCACAGCAGTTCATTGCAAGACCAAAGCTCCAACAGCCGAAACAATCTGCAACGGGACAATGGGACTTTGCAATAAGATTAGAGCCTGCTCCAGGCACCCGCCATCCTCTCAGACGTCAGAGGCCTTGGGCGGGCGCGCGCGGCCGCAGAGGGCACGTGCGTTAAGATGCAGCATAAGGTAGGCCGCCTTTTGATTCCATCATTTTCGACCAGAATTGAATTACTTTGAGAGCAAAATCAGATCTGTGAGCCCCAAGCTCCTGGCACGGCCCTTAACGTGTCAGCCAGATGTTACCAGTCTGTCTACAGGCGTCCTGCAGGGTGACGACAAAGGAGGGCAGCGGGTAGAGGGCACAACTGTGCTGGTGGGGGATGTATGGGGTGAGAGGAGGGAGGCAAGGCCAGCAGACAGATGGAAGTGAGGGGAGGAACAGGTGTGGAGGATGGAGAGGGGAAGGAGACTAGCTGTTAGCGGGAAGAGGAGGATAGGAGGAGAGGAGGAGACGTGATGGAATGTTTAGTGGAGAGGAGATACCGAGGTAGGAGGCCCACCAGGCGGCACAGTGGCTGGCTAGCGTGGCAGATGAGGGCACTAAAGATGGGCCAGTTCTAGATCACCAGGCCACATACTGCCCAAACAAAACATGACTTATGTAATGCTTGAATTAACCTCCTCACATTCTAGTCCAGAGCTTTATTTCCTCACAGTAGGCAGAGGACAACTTTATGCAAATCAAGCGTGGTTTTGCTCCAACAGGAACAAGGTAGCACAAACTGCCAGGCAGGTCCCCTCCGAGCGAGAGACTGGTTGCTCTTTTGGTGATCACCATCGGCGAGGTTCTTTTATCCCAAGGGGCAGTGAGCATGGGACCAATGTCTGGGCACACCTGCCACATTTAGGGCAGGGTCAGGACTGATTTGCATATGGCTGGGTCCAAACTGAGGTAGCATGGAGAGCGAAAAAAAATAAAAAAAACAAGAAAAAAAAAACAGATGGATGAAACCCAGATCTGTGACTGGGGTGAATGTTTGATTTGTTCAGCATTCCATCCATCATCTGTTCTTTTTAGATTTAGGGCAGGAGCAGGCCCCAAAAGTGTCGAAGAGTTACCAAGAAGAGAATGCACTCAACCTGCCCAAAACGGCAGCAATTCACCACATGAGCGCAAGAAAGCAGAATAACCACCTTCGTGCCAGAAGCGGGAGAGAAGATCAGTTCAACACCATGATCTGGAAATTATTAACTAAAACTGAAGGGAAAAAAATAAAATAAATGAGTCAATAACTTTTTTTTTTGTTCCAGCGGCCTGCCCCCGGCGCTCCAGATACATGATTGAGATTAGACACAGGCGGCTGCGAGGTGATAAATAGCGCCTTCTCATCGAACGTGTAATCTAACCCGCCTTTAATCCAGGTACGGCACCGAGCCTGTTATTACTGCATCTACACGGAGATTATCTCGCCGATAACTCCGGCGGCGAATTAAGCCAGGTGGCACCATCTAGGAAATGGAACAGGCCTGCAATTAATAACACCCTGGCTCTTTCCAGGAAAGCAAGCATTTCAGCAGATCACCCCTGCCACGACTGGGGGGCGGTGGGACCCACAACCCACTCAGTACAAATAAGGGTTCCTTTTAGGATGCTGTGTTTAGGACACTATTAAACTTAGTAACGAAAACATTTTCGTTTACGTGGATTAAAACGAGGGTATACCGAGTGACGATGTAACAGCCATTTCTGTCACTAAAAGTGGTGTACCGACCTCTGAAGGATAGAACACTGAGCTTGCACCGATTGGATTACAACCTATGACGATGGCTACAGCAAATACACTGATCTAATGCACCATTCAACCGGTTGCAAACACCCCGGAACTCTTCCAAACCAGATTCATGTCCTGGGACATAGAACTAAAAATAGCTATTTTTATTTCACAATTCAAAAGAACCCCCTGCAAAATAAACTCATTTTACAACATGTCGTGTTTTTCATTTTTACTCCAAGTTTTTGTTGTGTAAACCCGGCCTAATCAGACACAAGTCCGCTTTTAAACAACGTGTTACTTTGTTTACAATGATAACCATAGCACAATTACACTTATTTAGGATGCTGACACATTAGTTGTTTATGAGCCTTCACAATTCTTTCGTAGACTAAAAAAAAAAAAAAAGTGTACATACACTTAAGCACATATTGGGCTGCTTTGTGCTGACTCTGGGCTTTTTTGTTTTACTCAAGAAGCTCGGAAAAATGAAGCAACAGAAAAACAAGATTTTCCCATACCTGCTCGACTGCAATATGCGATCCCATCTACACAACTATAGTCGCACTCTGGAAATATTTGATTCCCCTCGAACTCGTGTCATCACCAGCGACTCAAGACGCCAATTTATAGCCACGCAATGACGTCAGAGTTTAGCGTTCCCCCTCTGTGTCATGAAACTGAATCCTAATACAAGTTACACACGGATGACATCATATCAATGATTTCCCAGAATTCCATAGAAAATAAATAAATGCTAATCCATGTCACATGGTGATGACATAATAGGTCACATTTCCTTGTTACTAACTTTTACTGGGAAGAGCCCGAGGGAGGGGAATCCCAGAACACAAGGACCACTGTCGCGTACCAATGACGTCATGAAGTGCACACATGTTCACTGAAAACAAAAGTCCTTTTAAGCACGGATTGCAATACAGGGGGAAAAATACCGAATCGAGCCAAATCTGAGCAGCGGCTGCTATAAATATCTGGTCCTGGAGAAGGCCGTTTGGCTAGCACAAGCCACCTGTTTTCAGAACACGCAGTACTACTGAAGAAAAGGGAATTCGGCAAGTTAAATACCCAAAATACCCCCAAACCTGGGTCTGTACTAATACTTCATGGAAAGTAAACATTGTAGGCTAGCGGACATTTTATAGGCAGTGGAAACAGGTCTCATTTTGACTACGTTGTGTGATCTTGGATATAGATCCACCCACAAGTATCTCAATAGCGCCCAGAAGCGGGCTAATCCCTAGACACAAATTACACTCGTAGAAATATTCTAGAAAGTGGTCGCCAAAGTCATCCACCATCACACCTCTGACATCCTCTCCAGCCCCTCCATGCAAAGAAGGCAGTGAAGGGGGCGAGTGGGACAATCAACTGGAAGAGATGGTGCGAGTTCAGGTGCATCAGCCATGGGGCTCCATGTTCTGTCACGTGCCAACGCTGGCTCTGTCCATTCCTCGCAGTGGTATTGGTAGAGGCGCTGATGCCACTTCCGGCACGAGATACTAACTTCCTGCTGCTTGGGACTTAAAAACATTCATTACGTTTGACCTTCAGTTTAGGAGGAACTGAACATGAGAGCGGAGAAGGCCCGACAGGAAGACTGGCTCTGTTGGTTTGCCTATGCTCTACGGGTAGACTCCACAAGGATGAAAGTATGACCCAGTCCTTTTCAATGCTGGCTGCCTTAAAGCCTCCAATGAATTTAAAAATATGATTCAGCCCAAGCACTTTAGCAGAGTTGCCACCTCTTGCCTTTCCTGCAATTTTCTTGAAAATACTTGTGTATAGTCACTTTCAATCCAGCCCCACCCACTCTGGTCTCCTACTATGACCGCTTAATCCACATATACCCCCCCAGTCTGTCACCAAGTCAAGCGTCACGCCGCATAACACGATAACCGCCCCTCGGTGGTCATCACACAACATGGAAGCTCTTCCCACATAAGCTCAAAGGAAAGACACCTCCAACCACACCCCGCATGGCGTAGTATGCAATCTGTCTGGACAAGTGCTTAAGTGCCCCACAAAAGGATGTAAGCACTATAGAAATGCTACAATAACTGGTAGACTAGTCACACAAGGCCAAAATCTCACTTCTCAAGCACCTTCTCCAGGAATATGAACTTAGACGACTTCTCCTCAGTTCTTTCCCCTTCTCTAAACCCTGGCAGTTTTCCATTGATAATACTTGGAGTAATCATGTAAACAAACTTCAGTATCTGGAGGATTAAAATTATTTAGCCAGGAGCACACAGTTTGATGTAGCAAGAAAGCCGGGATTTGCAGCAGGTCTTTTGATTTACCAACAAGAAAGAAAATGATGGATGCAATACTTTAGTGTATCATAACCACTAGCATAGCTCTGAGTAGCATTCCATTCCATCCTTTATGCTTTGCTCACTAAACAGAAAGACCCAAGTTCAAACAGACTGGTTCACCAGTCAACACTGAAGACACCAGCCACAATGCACCACCTGACTTCACAAGAGGAGAAAGCCAGAATGCTAGAAAGAAACCTGCAAATTGATATTAATGGAACATACAAAAAGCATTTCACAAACGTACACCTCCACTGAATTACATATACATTAACGGTAACTTACCGAATTGATGCAGCCCAGCTCCTTGTTCAGAAGCCAAGGCAGGGACAGCTTGCCTTCACCCCTATAGCAGGACTGTATCCGTTCTTTGATTTTTTCCTTGATCTTCTTGAGGGTGAAGAGGCAGAGGACAGACTCCTTGGGGGGCTTTATGCGGTTCTTCTGGCCTTGAGAGAAGACGGTGAAGAGAATATCCTCCTTCTCCGAAATGCCCAGTTCCCGGGCCAGTCGCTTACCGGGCTTGCTCAGGTAAGCATCCTGGATCAGGCGGTACTCAATGTTATCCTTGACACAACCAATGGGGAACTCCACGTACGAGTAGAACTTGGGGTCATCCACACAAAGCCGGACAATCTTGGAGGTGAAAAACTGCTCCCCGGTGGAATCCGGGGAGGTGAGCTGTGTGTCGAGCTGTAGCGTCAGGTAGTAGACGAACTGCTCGCTGCTAAAGCTATAGATGTAGTAGATGTCAAATGAGGGGAACTTGGACAGCGTGTCGGAGGGGATTTTGAGCTGGGAGGAAACAAACTCATCCTGGTAGACGAAGCCAAACATCTCAGCATCCTCGTTGTCGGCCATGAGCTTGCGGCTGGACAGTGTGGGGAAGTACTCGGACTTCCCATCAATGGGCGTCCCAATAAAGAGCTTGTTGTTCCCAGTTGGCACCTCAATAATGACTCCGGACATGGTGCTCGACTCGTTGACGCTGGAGAAGTAGTGCTCCTTGCGGTGGTGCGGCTCGCCCAGCTTGAAGAGGTCATCCAGGCGCACAAACTGGCAGATCCCCTGCGAGGCGCTGCCACAGGCGATCAGCCGGTTCCCGGAGTAGTCTACCAGTAGCAACTTGTTGACATTGTTGGTGCTCACCAGCCCATGCGGGCAGGACTGGACACTTGGCGGCGGGTAGCACTTCTCATTGTCCTCCACAGGTCCAGTCACGTGGGTGCCCAAAAGAGTTAGATTGTTGGAAAGTTTGAAAATCCGGTTGACTGCCCCCAGGTACACCTCCCCAGTTTTATTGTGGACAACCAAGTGCGTGAGGCTCCAGTCGTGGACTGTGTAAGTTGCGAAGGGTTTTGGTGTTCCCTTCACCGAATGTACGTGCGTGGTACCCAACAGGAGGAGGGGCCAGAAGTACTCTATTAGAAGCCACATCTCCACTGATGCACCCCTAAAACTGCACCCCAGTGCACCAAAATAAATAGATCACTCCAGAAAATAAAAGAGGGCAGGTCCACCAGTTCCTTGTCTTCGGGAGCTCTTCGTTTAGGGCATGGTCAACACGGGTAGTCCAAAAATCCTGGAAGAGTGGAAGAGAAGAGAAAAATCAGATCACAGCACTGGTCTAATTTTACACCAAAAAAAAAAAAAAAAAGTACCAAAATCCACAATAATTATTTTGATTTTTTCCAGAAGCTGCCCGGATAGAACAGTATCACACATCCCCACCTAAACAAAATAACCACCGCCCCCCCCCCCCCACCCAGCACACAACTGCAATGTCTAATGTAACAATTCTAGTCAAAATGTGGCTGTTTAAAGAACCTCAGACTGCGAAAAACAAATAAAAGTAAATTAAAAATACACAACTCTCCTTGCTAGACCACACATTCTTTTAATAGAAAAAAAATACCCCCCACCAACTTTCTTTAAAAAACATTTTTCTGATTGTCACCTATCAGATTATGCCACATCATAGCAATCTTGGCCATGTACATCACTCCTCGCTGGGGCCCAATGAGAGCCGCTGGGTGGGGGTGGGTGGATGGGCCTCGGGGGTGGAGGGAGGAAGCGGAGCAGGGAATGATTAATTGCGAGCTATTTTGTTGATGGCAAAGCCATCTGGTTATTTTTTTCTTGAACAGCAATTGTGCTGGAAATTAGTCCATGCTTTAAGATGCAGTTAAAAAAAAAAACTACGTATTTAAGTAGAAGCTGATTAAATTGAAAATAAGTAAGCAATTGAAACAGAAAACATACTACCCTTGGTAAAGTTGAAGATACACAACAATGGTTTGTTGTGAACATTAAATACTGAAAAAAGTAATAGAGATGGTGCTTCTTCAGCATCTATGGTGTGCTGATCCCCAGGAAAGATGACAAAAACGGAGGCACCAAGTAAACCTGAGGGCTCTGCACCAGGGCCCTGGCGGAACACCCATAGCGCATGCGCATGGCTGCCAAGTGTCCCAGGTCCGTGCGTGATGTGCTGCTCCACTCTAGGTGTTTCCTTTGCATTCTGGGACTCGTAGTCCTGTTTTATAATGGGGGAAAAAAAAACTACACGTCCCAGTATTTAAACAAAAAATCTGGAATGGCGCTGCACATCACGCATGGACCTAGGAAACTTGGCAGGTGTGGTTTAGGAAAACGCCCACTCTGCGTGCAAAACGGAAGGATGATGCTTCCAAACGCCTGTGACGGCTTTACATTCCTGCAGAAACGACTGCAACACTCACAATTTCATAAAAATGCACACCAATTAGCTTCCCGTTGAATTTAGTGCAAAACAATTAAAGGTAACACGTTTAAACATAAAATGAACATGTTCGGGGAGGCTTCTCTGGCGTTCTGTAGCTGATTCACATATTGTTCGGGATAAAATCCTCGGTCACCATTACTCACTTCAGGTGTGATTTCAGGGCTGCCGGGTGTAGCAGTGCCACCCCTGACTTACCCTTGGGTAGTGGTTGCTGACTCATGGGCTATGGGAGGGACAAAGTCTCGACCGGTCAAGGGATTGGACGTCAGAAGGTTCCTGACCTCACTTCCGCATTTGATGGTCCTTTAGAGTGAATGGATTTCCGTAACGTTCTAGGTTCTTTGACTAATGATGTTGTCAACTCAAATATCCCTCGTCAACAAAGGACAGGTCCTGCATCCCAGACTCCTGTTCACACTGCACCGGCGCACACAGGGGCAGATGTATACATCCATGTGGGCAAAGGGTACATCCCGAAGAGGCATGGGAACTTTAATACCAAGGGACGGTTGTCTATAGGCGGTAGCTGCCTTGGTTGACCAAAGCATGATTGGTCACTACAACACCAACGTAAGAGGAGCCCTACCCAACGAAGGACAGCGACAATATGCAGCTACTGAAACAGCACCACACAAAACAAGCATTTGCAATGCAACGGGTCTCGCGTTTGCTCATGTTAGAGCTGATCCTGTTGTAAACTCCTAACCCGATTTTTCATCTATAGGCAAAAGTGCTTTTATGTACGCAACCCGAAAAAGTGCAATTAACTGTGTAAAGAGCTCGACTTATGCCAAGCGAAATCACGCTAGGAAAATAGAGAAAAAAAGTAGTCCAGGAGCCGGACAGAAAACAGCGAGCCTCGCATGTTTTCTGTAGTTGGTTGATGCGCTCGAGGCGGCTAGCCACCGGAAAAGGCATGACGTATGCATGCCTTCGACTAATGAAAGCAAGCGGATTTTAATAGGCAAGCCCACGAACCAATGAAAAACACTGACGTGATGTCGACAGGGCTCCGAGCCCTTTTCTAATACCTAAAGCGCCTCGCTGCGATACGCATGCAACGCAGGCTCAACCCTAAAAAGGACAAAGCCACTGCAAAAAGACCAGAGTAGTGTGTACAACCAAGAGAACAGTAGAGCTATGTCACCTCTATAAGACAGTGCCGCTATGCATCTAGGAAAACGTTCACAGTCTAAAACACGACTCTGGCACAAAAAAAAAAAAAAAAAAACTCACTCAACACAAATACTGAATTAAAGGTGGCACCAACCCAGTGAGGAAACTGCCAGTCACTAGGCTTCTTTTTAGACCAAAAAGTGCATCTAAGGGCAGTTTCACTGCTCGGGCTCCTACAAGGTATTAAAACCCTTCATTCATTCATTCATTTAAAACAAAGGACCCAATCACTAGCGCTCGCGAAATGAAACTATGAAAGTAACTTCTCATAGGAATTCCCAAGCTACTCCTATCCTGGTCAGGTTAACTCTTTAGTACAGTTGTGTCAGTGACCACAAACTCCAGAAAGTTTGACCGAATTTCTCCAAACCTGGAACAGTACATTGAAAACCATGGAAGCCCCCTTTTTAACGTCAGCTTTGAGCAGGCATTAAAAATGCTGAAAAAATTGATGCAAATGCATTTTTAGATTTCTTTGCGCTGGTTTCCCGTCAAGAGAAGAGCGTATTGAGGATTACCCAAAAGGCGCTACAATCGACACCAAACTACCTGGCCCAGGACTCGGCCACCTGAGAGGGTTGACTTTCTCGTGACACCAGACACCGTGGCAACCTCTTCTTCCGACACCTTTGAAAAAGAATTGGTAAGGCTTGGTTCAGCATCAACTCTTAAAGCGATCAAGCAAGTACCAGGGACATCTTAAAGATTTTGGGTGACCGGGGCCAAACACATTTTGAGGGCCCCATTTGGAACATCTTTAAATTTATGATCCATTTCCATCTCTTTCATGCCCTTTTTGACCAGGTCACCAACAGTGGACACGGACACACACCGGTCCAAATTCTAAATACGTTTCCATCTAATATTCAGGGATACTGACGTGTATTTTCAATAATGTAACACAGCAGCAGCTCACTAATATTACTGCAAATAATCTCTGTGACTCCCTCCCATTTCTCATATTTGAGGTTATATTTTGATCTTAAAGAATTTTTATGGGTGCTGCATGAAACAAAATTTCATATTTGTGACACTGACATCCACCCACCTATGGGTATGGCCAACGATTCTCCATTACGCCACCTCTTTCACATACGTATATTTTAGGTTGCTGTCACCTAGAACGTGTACAGGTACCCAGAACAGGTCTATCCTGTGCAAGTCCTTGCACCCTCCGTTCTTATGGTCGGTTTTGTGCAGCGGTCATTTTGAGAACCAGAAATCTGCGAATTGAACCTATGTAAAGCGCTTCAGTTCTGTCCTCGCTTTAAATAACAGTTAAGTACGTACAGATAAAACCACAGGTGCACGAGGTAGGTGGGATTATGCACCCGAGTGGATGCTGGTGGCGTGTCCCCAAGGAGACAAGGACATGCTGCACTCAGAAAATCAGAATTCACCAAAAGCGCTGTTCAATTCACCAAGGGCCAGATGTAGCAAGCAGTTTTGCCCATTCTATGTCTATCGGAAAATGTGTTCGTACATATGGCTCCAAAAGTGCTGTTCAACATAAGAAAGGCCATGAGTGACAGGAACAGATTAACACTACATAACTTAATTTCTGAACTGGAGCTGAAAATGCAGATCAGGACCAAACAGCAACCAATTAATGGGCCACTCGGTAGTCTGCGCTAACGTCCATCATTAGCAAATTGCGCCAGCAATAATCGTATTAAAAGACAGCGCGCTGTTCATCGACCTCCAATGTGAGGAACAATTCCTAACCGGATTACACTTCCCAAAACCGAAAATAGCTATACGGCATGACGTCACACAGTTTGGACACAGTGCCTCTTTCTCCATCCCATGGCCTCCTGGCACTGCTGGCCACCTCGGTGGCATGGATCCTTCGATCGATCATGTTCCTGTGTCATCCTGTGCATCAGTAGGGGTACCTGGCACTGGCAGCGCCTTGAAGTCCGAGTCGGTGAGCCCTCATCTTCCCATGGCCAGTACTCGGCACCAGTGAAAGAACCCACAGTGCACACGTGAAGTCTCTCCTGCTACCCTCCCAGCCCTGACAAGTTTCCCAGGGCCATGCATGATTATAATGTCCCAGTCCAGGTTCTTTTCATTGAATTCTGGGATTTGCAGTCTTGTTAATTCCATTTTTAAATAGGACTACAAGTCCCAGAATTCGAAGGAGAAAAATCTGGACTGGATCAGCACATCATGCCTAGATCTGGTTAGCTTGGCAGCTATGCCACCGGCAGTGAGGTCTGCCCCACAGCTAACTTCTCAACATGGTATTTGATGCCAACGTGCCCACAAATTACCAGTACTGGGATTAGTTTAACAAAAATGCATTCTGTGAGCCGCGGTGGAGGTTACATTTACTGAATGAAAGCACATATAGTACGTAGATAATACTGGTTAGAAAAAAGAAAAAAAAAGTCAGGTGTCCTGGGAGGGTACACAAACAACTGACGTCACTACCGATGAGGAACGGTACAACTGTGGGAGACTGGACGGGCACAGCGGGGTGTAGGCGTTTTCTGCTGTGCATTGAAGGGTGTACAGCCTAGCTCCAGGCAGGCCAGATCCACGTCAGGTTTTCAGTATCCTGCCGACTATGTAAATCAGTACATGAATATTGATGATACAGCTGGGAACACTCACAAGTAGGCCGGGGCATTTCAGCAGCATTTTGGCATCACAGACACCTTGCAAAACATTTAAAAAAAAAAAAAAAAAAAAAAAAAAAAAAAAACACAGGCGTGGTACATCATCTGCACGCACACTGGTGAAGTCATGCGACAACCATCCATTCCGACAAAACACAATTACTGATCTCAATGCCGACAGATAGAGGTGTGTTCAGCACAACACAGATGTGCGAGCAGTCTGCAAGTCAATAGTTCAAATACTCTAAATAGCACAGAAATTAAAACTTTCTAAACCATCATCAATATTCACTCCAGGCACCATCAATTCCACCGGGTTTAGCTAATCTGTGTTTGCTAATCTGGTTCCTATGCAGGGGCAACGTGGCTGACAATACCGGCAACACTGTCTTTTCTGGAAGCTATAATGTCATGGAAGGGAATGCTAACCAGAAAAAAAACGTTAACATTGCAATTAATTAAGCATTCAATCATACTTTTTTTCCTAAGGGTCTTTTAGCCGCCCCTGGGTTTAAGTGAGTTTCACAAATTTGCAGTAACTGCACCACCTATCACTCAGAGAATTTCAAAATCTGCAAGGTTATTGCAGTGGGACCAATTTAAACACGACCCTGCTTCATTTCATATTTAGCGATAGTTTATAAAGTCGTGATGCAAAGAAACGATGGCCTCTCCGTAAAATGCAGATTTTTTTAAGTAGGTTGGAAACAAAAAATTAACAAGTGAAAGCTCCAATTATAAACTCTATACATAAAAAGCTGCTTTTCAGAGCCATCTTGGCAATCTGTTGATATTTCACATGCACAGAACATTTAATATCTCAGTTATGCATCAAGTTCCTGGATGGCAGCACTATAACAAGATAGTGAACACCAGCTAATTAAGCTCACATTTTCGCTGTCATTTATGACCACGAGCTGGCCAAACTGCCCAAATATTCCTCCTGTCAGTAACAGAACAGGGACACGACCACCACAATAACCTAATTTTCTGCACTCAAGGCAGATACAAGGGCTGTGTGAGAAAGGTCCTGAGGCTGCCTGATATTTTTAGAAAGAACTTTTGGTTTTTCTAAAATTTGCACAGAGATACTTATAATGGCTTTCAGCCATCCATCTTTATCCATTGGTCTGTGGATGTGCCAATCAATTTTATCTCCCACCCATTACAGTGTGCAGCATGGGACAATTGTTCAGCACAATTCAGCCATCAAATGACTGTATTTTGCTCTTTCACAAGGAGCACATCCTCGCGCAAAGTAGATCCCTTCAGTGCAAGGGACTACTATGGAAGTGGATGCTTTTTGAGAACAAAAACCAAAAAAGTTGCTTTTAGCCAATGTCTTGGCCCCAGCAGCTTCCACAACAATACAATTTTACCCAGACAAAATAACAATCACTGACAAAGTTAAAAAGACTGCAGCCAACACCTAAACTATCAGGCTTCAGGTGTCCAGTACGCCCACTAAGGTGGCGGCCACCCAGGACCATGGAGCACATACCCCAGATATCCAGGGCACTAACAAAGGCTGCTCATGCAGCCAGGGCCCAGACTGAACAGACCTCAGGTGCCCAAGCAGCCGCAAAGGTGGTGGCCCAGCCAGGAACGAGGGAGTGCAGGTGAGGCCCTTTTGTTCTCACCTTTTGATGTAGCCGCGATTTACCACCCTGACACATCGGGCCGTCCTACTTCCGTCTTACCTTTCATGCCCTGGGCGACAAGGCACGTTTGAAGCCTACTCCACTTGCAAGCGACCACACCCGCCATCTTGGCTGCGGCGGGTGAACTTGGGTGTAGCTGTATTGTCTGTCACCAAACAATTGGACAGCACACACCTGGCGGCGGAGAAACTCAACCCTGTAACATATACTCTCCTTGAATATAATCTGTGCTAATATAGCGCTTGTCCTCGGAGTGGTGGCTTCACAGCACTAGGGGAAAGGTGGTTCTATCCAGGATCGGACTGGCCTATCGCGCAATCAGGCAGTGCTCGATGGGCTGGTCTCACAGATTAGTGTGTAGGCCAGTTTTTGGCTGTTTGAAGTCCCGTTTTATTTTCCACTGGGCCCGTTTTTACACTTGATTTCTCTGAAATTAAAACAAATATTGCCTGCAGAAAGTTTGATTCATGCAGTCTTCCATAGGTTGCAAAACACTTATACAGCGTGTCTTGACAAGTTCATAACTGCCCAAACTACAAACAGAGGCCACTTTTTTTTTTTTTTTTAACTATCTAATTCACTATGACGGCCACTTTTATTTTGGTACCGAGGCCTATTTTCTGTCCCAGTTCGACGCTGGTCCCCTCACCAAACCAAACAGTATTCTTTGTGCAGACGTTCAAAGAGAAAAAGAGGAGTCCCTGACCACAAACCATCCCTATAAACAATTATGTGACCAATCACTGGTTTCTGCAAGAGGTGGTTTAAACCACAGGGCAAGCAGCCCTTTATGTTGCCAAGAGGGCGGCCAGAGAAGCGCTAGGCAGCAGGAACTGCAAAACAGACTGTTCTTAACAAACTGAACCGCCTGCATTAAGATCACACCTTGCATCCAAGGCGTGACCCTGCACCCTACTCATGGGCGCACGCAGAAGCTTGGACGAGGCGGAATTCTTCAAAGGAGGGGAAGAAAAGTGAGCTGAACCATGGGAGTACAAAGGACATGCTGCAACGCAGCTCATTCACTTACTGTTACCTGAACCGTCGACCTACCCCTGGCCCAAAGGACCCACCTACATTAACCACTGCCTGGATTTCCACCAACCGTCAAGAAGACTGTGCTCTGCCTCCCTATCACTTGCCCACACTCCCCACGTCCACCGAAGTGGAGGACGTGCCTTCTCTCACATAGCAGCAAAAACCTGAGACAGCCTCCCAATGAATCTCCAGACCATCAGCTCATCCAGAATTCCTTAGAGATTCAAGACCTGGCTATTCGAATGAGCAGCTGAGACCTGCAAGATGCCAAGGGTGATTAACTCAATCAAACAGGATTGGTAAAGTGCGTCTAGAGGCGTCTAGAGGTGCAGCACGTGCATCACATTAGATGGGGGGGGGGGGGGGGGGGAGAGGGGGGGGCAACACCCTGGTGCATTTCCTTCCTTGCAATAGGGTGTATGACACTATCTACGCTCCAGGCAACCCACACCTTTTGGTGCGGCTCTTACAGATGTATTTATTAGCAGTGTCAACAGAGTGATCCGTCTACAAGAACATAAATGAATAAAAATAAAATATATGCTGCACAGGAGCAGTGGAGACATAACCTCACATATCCTAAAGACGAACTGCTGCAATTTTAAACTAAATTGTGCATGTGTTTTTTATTTTTTTTTAACTCCTGTTTTTGTCCTCAAAGTTGCATGCTTTGTGGGTGCACTGTAATGTGCCATATTATTTACATAGCGCTTCATACCACTGACAAGGCCGTAAAGCGCTCCGATTCATGGATGCCCTTTCGCAGAGCGAGGGTGACGGAGCGTGGTAGTAGTCTGGAGCATAAGGAAGGCGAGGACAGGTGTGAGGGTTCAGATATGTGTCCTATAGTGCTGCGAGCCGGTAACTCGCTCAGAAGAGGCACTGTGGAGAGTGTAAGAAGAGGCAAATAGTCACCCATCTTTACGCATGGTCTGTGTCAGTTCTGTAAGTGGGAAAAGCCATGTATTTTGAAAACCACTGCACTAGGGAAACATCTGCTGCAAAACTGGAAGAAAAAAAAAAAGAAGAAAAAAAAAAAATCACCCTGCGGTCAACCGCTAGGCCACATGTTTCACGTTCAATACCTCTTTCCCGCCAAAACAGGGTCACACGAGTTCATCTGTGTGTGGGAGAAAAGGGAAGCCCTGCCTCTTCTCTGCCTGTACACTCAATGGAAGCATTTCACCTTTACATCTTGGATATCACAACAGAACTACTTTCTGCGTTCAATGACGTCACTTCCTGTTTCAAGGGTTGAAGGAAGATTCTCAAAATGGAAGACAGTCTGAGCAAAACAACTGCTCACTAACGAGCTAACGTCTCCCAGTCTTAACTGGTAAACAAAGGAGAAAAGTTATAACAATAACAGAAAGCAAAACCATTTGATTTACCTACAGGGTTGACGTCTCCTAGTTCGTAAACACACCCTGTTACGTTCATGCAAACCCTTCGACGCCGGCATGTTTTCCAGTTAAATAATTGCACCGTCCAGACGTTTTTCCGAGTCTGAGGGCGTTCCCGCCAATGGAAAGAATGCCTGCTGAAGACACTTCCCTCCTGAGGGTGTTTTTACCGAGGAATGCGCCGCACCGCAAACCAGGAACATCATCAGCTGCGCCAAAGACATTTCATAACCGCGCTCAGCAAAGCTCGCGGGCCTCCTCCCCACACCAACAAAGTACAGAGCTCAGTGTTAGCGGGGGGAATCTTATAGTGCCTGCTAGCAATGCCAGACGGTTTCTAAGCGCCGACACAAAGACCCCTTGTTCTATTAAACTGAGCCAGCCAGTAAAAAGGCAACAGCCAGGTTCATAGTGATTTTGAGGAGGAGGGAAAAAAAAATTAGTGCCAACACAACCAAAGTGTAAGACGACAAAAAAAAGAATAATGCACAAAACATGCTGCTAAACGACTCGGCGTCAAGTCAGTGTTGGAAAGTAAGCCTGGGTGAAATTCAAATGACACTTGCGCAACTCACCTGATTTCGGGAATTTCACGTTACTCTTGTTACGCGAAATTTCGCAAGTATGCCACTTTGCATAAGTATGCACCATATGGGGTTAAAAAGTTTCCTCAAGTGTGGCAATTCACAATAAAATGTACCTAGTGAGCGTAGAAACAAAACGCAAGCAGCTGTTCTCGGCGCTCTTGTTTAAAAACACCCTCCCATTAAAAGTTGAAGCGAGGATACTTTTCGTGTTGAGCCATAGCACAAAATGACAGATTTGTATTTCGGTTAATTCTGCATGATTTTGTGGTAAGTTTGCATACTTATGCAAAAGTGAACTATGAGAATTTCTCACACACACCAATGGAAACCTTGGCATCATGGGGGGAAGGCCACCAAAAATAGCGCTACAATGCACTATTCGAACATCAGTAACACAACATTAAATGTGCCCAGAGAAAGCTAAGTAACATATTTCATAAACCCAGACACTTAACAGCCTTTGCCTATGCTGTATCTATGGTTGAACAATGGAAAGGGCAGTTTGGACTGTCATGCTCCGAAGGTAGATAAAATGAGTCCCTTTGGCTTGTTTATAAGAGCAACTGTATTAGCAGGCTCAAGTGAGTTTGTGGCATGTGCCATATGGTACCCAGCCTGACCAGACATGAGAACTTGTATGACCAATACAAGCCTACACGTGTTGTCAACTACATGGCTAGATACATACCCATATAAATGATTTATCAAAGTTTGTGACAACTTTATAAAATAAGTTGCACAACAAATTGCATAGATTATTTACAATCCTTGTGACAGCTAGGTGAGAAATAATACTAAAATTGTCACTCCAGGTGCAAGGCTCCAACAATGTAAGTATCCCACGGTAGCATGCAACGTGGTCTAGCGCTTCTTCAGGAATATAAAGCGCTATGCCTGGGATACTACAATACAGCGCTTCAGAGTGCAACCCACATTAGCTACAGGTTTCACAACTTGTGGGGCCCTCAAGCCATTTTCATGAATGACAGTTGGAGGGAGAATTAGTGTTGGGTTAGGAATTCTGCAAAAGCCGTGATAATAAAATACATGTCGACATGCATCTTTATTTCACCCCGACTAAAAAGATGGCGTGCCATCATGGCAAGCAAGCAGGGCAAACTTCGAGGCAAAGAAACAGTGATGGAGACACAAATCTCACGGGGGTGCTGGTAGATTTCCAATGCACCCCTCCTTTCGGCGGTACAAATGTGTGTAAAAAGGGAATTTAATTCGACAGGCCTGTGCTAGGGAAAGCGGTGTCATTTTACCGGCGAACGTAAACTAGCGCCCAGAATCTGCGAATGTCTCTGCCGTTGAAAAAACACAGCAGTATGGCCCATGTACAATCGAGGTTAATAGCCAGTGAATTTTTCTCATGACCTCTGAACCCTTCATGCAAAAGTTTAGAAATTCAGTAGAACACAGCACCATTAATTAGCTACACAAAAGTTACACAGTTATGACCGTACAGTTAATCCGAGTTTATCTGCACATTCTCGGTGAACCCAGCTTTGTTTACTGGAGGCTCATTCTGAAGCTGTAGATGGATGACTTGGAAATAAATGTTGCCAGGACTGGTGAATGAAGTGGGGAATCCCCTGTGTGCCTGAAGCAACTGTTGCTTGCACGAGTATGTGCGTGCGCCAACCACCCTGGCTTAGTAGAGTCACTGAGTGCTGCCACTAGAAAAGGTCGGTGGTGGGAGGGGATGGTGCAACAAATTGCCTTTTTGGCAAAGGAGCACCCAAAGGGCAAAATATAAACTGGCCTGTAGATAAAAACAAAAAAAAAAAACATGCACCAGTTCACCTACTGATAAGGGGCAGGCTGGTGCACAGCTAACCTTAGATGCAAATACGGTGGGGTCCGCACATAAGAATCCAATAGTGCAAATGTAAAGTGCTCAGAACACGTGGGACAGGAACAGGGCACTCTGGTGTGCTGGTAAAAGCAACCTTAAGGGAGAGAGCCCTGTACATGATGACTGGAAACACTACCATATTGTATGATGGTTATTTTTATAGCGCACGCAACTGGAAGGGTATCCAGGCGCTAGCTAAGGAGAACTGCACTGGTCGAGTCTGAAGACTAGGTAAAGAGCCAGGACTTCAGTTTCTTGTGGAAATCGAGGACTGAGGAGGTGGCTCTGATGTGCAGTGGGGAGGTCATTCCATGCATTGGGGGCTAGGTCCAAGAGGTACCATTAAATGCGGCATAAATAGAAGCTACTGAAGAGATGTAAGGAGAGAAAAAAAATTGAAGAAATTAGCAAAAGGTAAAATAAAATAATGATAAGAGCAAACAAGACCATTTTCTAGTTTACAGAAACGACATTAGTGGGGCGTGAATCTACAAAAGCATTCCTTTGGTTAGAACTACAGAAATCAGCATTCCTGTCTCACCAGGGTGACAATGCGGGCATGAAATTGGGTCACTCTTTAGTAAATGACCGTGACGCCACGAGAGGCTCGGACTCTCACAGGTTCCCCCGTGGTGCGAGAATAAAGTGCGTTCGAGACATGCTTATAAACCACGACTACAAATGAGCAGAAACTCGCCAAAGTCAAAATGTCATCGAGTCGGTATCACGAGACTCCGAAACAAAAGAGTACAAAAAGTACTCAAATATCGGTTCAGCGAAATAAAAAACAAATGCCAAAGTAACACGAGCATCCATACACAACCACACTCTACTTAATTAGAGAGAGGGAGCGTGTGTTTTTCATTTAACCCATTTTAGGTATTTCGGACTGGCTGCAGGGGTCTACGAACACGCCCACTGAGCCCTTCCCGGATTCCAGACACAAGGGCACTTTCAGCCCTTAGGCACTCAAGGATTAACAGAGACTTGAGTGGATGCGCTCTGGAGCCAAATGCTTCCAGGTCAATGTGAGGCCCTGTCCCTGCCACCTGCTGGGCTCAGGCGGAAAGGACATCCGTCAAGGAGAGAAGTACTTCCAGGTCAGAGAGTGAGGGCTACCAACTCACCTTGCTGGTCTCAGACGAAAACTGATGCTTCCGGGTCGGATGGAGGCCCGTCCCTGCTCGTCTCATGACTATTCACAGCTTTCACAATTGTGTCACCTAAAATACCACCCGCCCTCTAGGTGCCTAGTAGGCAGTGAGCTCCCTCCAGACATCCTTATCCCTCAGGGAACACATCCCAACATGCTGTAATCAAAGATGGAGCTTTTAAAAAGTAAAAAAAAAAAAAAAAAAAAAAAAAAAAAAAAAAAAAACACACACAAATCGGAGGGGGTAATAAGGGCTGTATTTTCCCAATAGACTTTAATTGAAGCAGAGTTAAGTTCAGACAGGAGACTGCTAAAATAAATCCGGTTTTAGTTAACAAAATATCTGGAGGCCTCGGTCTGAATCAGTTCTGTTGGCGTGTATGTGAAGAGGGCTCAGAATTCTCCCTAATCAACCACTGGATCTAATTACCCCATGCTCATGTCAACCAAAAGTCACAGAACTAGAGAACGCACCATACTTCAGCCACAGGTGCAGGAAGCCCCACACGTCAGCCACAGGCCCAGGAAGCACACGCATCAGCCACAGGCCCAGAGAATGGTCCACGAGTCAGCCACAGGCCCACACGCAAGTCACAGGCCCAGAGAAAACATCACGTCAGCCACTGGCCCACACATCAGCCACATGCCCAGAAAGCTCCACGTGTTAGTCACAGACCCAGAGAAAGTACCACACGTCAGCCATAGGCCCAGAGAAAGCATCACACGTCAGCCATAGGCCCAGAGAAAGCATCACACGTCAGCCACAGTCCATTATCAGCTACAGGAGAAAGCCCCACACGTCAGTAAGCTCCGCACGTCAGCCACAGGCCCACAAAAGCACCAAACACGAAACCCTCAAGCCCACAAAACTCCATAATTCAGCCAAAGACTCAAAAAGCTCCCGGGTCCCTTTGCATCCTTGCTCTGTTACTAGTCAGAAGTTCTAAAATCAATGAAGCGACTTTCAAATGACAAAATCTATACCCTTCTAATGGTGAGCATTACTTACACAGCCTCAGACCTTAACCGCCACACCTGGCACAGAAATTAAACATTCGAGCTTCAACCAAAAAAAAAAAGAAACAACAATGAAATGCTTTAGAGATCCTGAAATTCAAGAATTGAAACCTCTCAGCCAACTCTTCTGTTTTGTTCTGATAATATGTAACAGCTTCAAGAACCACCTCCTCATGTAATGTCTGCAAACCACCTCATGCAAAGTCCAATAGCACCAAGAACAACCGCCTCATGCAAAGTCTAACAGCACCAAGAACAACCGCCTCATGCAATGTCTAACAGCCACGAGAACAACCGCCTCATGCAAAGTCTGTAACAGCGCCAAGAACCACCTCATACAATACCTGTAACAGCGCCAAGAACCACCACCTCATACAATACCTGTAACAGCGCCAAGAATCACCACCTCACACAAGGTCTGTAACAGCGCCAAGAACAACCATTTCATGCAATGTCTGTAACAGCGTCAAGAACAACCACCTCATGCAATGCCTGCAAAGCGCCAAGAACAACCACCTCATGCAATGTCTGCAAAGCGCCAAGAACAACCACCTCATGCAGTCTGTAACAGCACCAAGAACAACCGCCTCAAACAATGTCTAACAGCCACGAGAACAACCGCCTCATGCAAAGTCTGTAACAGGGCCAAGAACCACCACCTCATACAATACGTGTAACAGCACCAAGAACAACCACCTCATACAATACCTGTAACAGCACCGAGAATCACCACCTCACACAATGTCTGTAACAGCGCCAAGAATCACCTCATGCCATGTCTGCAACAGCGCCAAGAACCGCCTCATACAATGTCTAACAGCGCCAAGAACAACCACCTCATGCCATGTCTGTAACAGCGCCAAGAACAACCGCCTCATACTATGTCTAACAGCGCCTAGAACAACCGCCTCATACTATGTCTAACAGTTCCAAGAACAACCACCTCATACAATGTAACAGCGCCGAGAACACCTCCTACAATACCTGTAACAGCACCAAGAACAACCACCTCATACAATACCTGTAATAGCGCTGAGAACCACCTCATACAATACCTGTAACAGCGCCAAGAACCACCACCTCATACAATACCTGTAACAGCACCAAGAACAACCACCTCATACAATACCTGTAATAGAGCTGAGAACCACCTCATATAATACCTGTAACAGCACCAAGGGAAAAACCACCTCATACAATACCTGTAACAGCGCCAAGAACAACCACCTCATGCCATGTCTGTAACAGCACCAAGAACAACCGCCTCATACAATACCTGTAACAGCGCCGAGAACAACCACCTCACAGAATACCTGTAACAGCGCCAAGAACAACCACCTCATACAATGTCTGCAACAGCGCCAAGAACAACCGCCTCATACAATGTCTGCAACAGCACCAAGAACAACCCCCTCATGCAAGGTCTGTAACAGTGCCAAAAACAACCCCCTCATAACCACCTCATACAATGTCTTTAACATCGCTGAGAGCCACCTCATGCAATGTCTGTAACAGCACCGAGAACAACCAGCTCATGCACTGTATGCAACAGCTAGGAGTACAACCACCTCATGCAGTGTCAGTAACAGCACTGAGAACCACCTCATACAATGTCTAAAAGCAGACAACCACCTCATACAATGTCTGTAACAGCGCCAACAACCACCTCATACAATGTAACAGTGCTGAGAACAACCTCCTCGTGCAGTCTGTAACAGCACCGAAAACAACCGCGCATGCAATGTCTGTAACAGCGCCCAGAACAACCTTATCATGCAGTCTGTAACAGCACCAAGAACAACCTCCTCATTCAGTGTATGCAACAGCGTAGAAAACAACCACCTCATACAATGTCTGTAACAGCACCAAGAACAACCTCCTCATGCAGTGTGTGCAACAGCGTAGAAAACAACCACCTCATACAATGTCTGTAACAGCACCGAGAACAACCACCTCATACAATGTCTAACAGCATCAAGAACAACCTCCTCTTGCAATGTAACAGCACCAAGAACAACCACCTCGTGCAATGTCTAACAGCACCAAGAACAACCTCATACAATGCACACAATTAAGATTTTATTACAGAACAATCTAATGCTTATAAGCATCTTTCCAACTTTCAATTCATTTATGGCCCACGTGAAAAGATTTGCCCAGGATCACACTCAGAGTCGAAGCACGAACAGGTTGCTGAAGACTCTAACATCCTGCTTCCGAAGCGCAGTATCTTATTGGCCGGAGCTCACCTCGCCCCCAGGACAGGCTACCGCCAAGAACAAGAAGTGCCAGCTTGCCAGCCGCTGCAGTTTCTTAAAGCAGATAATTCCGCGCTTTTACGGTCATTAATGCATAATGTAGGAGTACAGCTCGTTCACCATTAGGGCGTGCCCAGCACCGCAGCACCTCCAGGGCTCACAAGGCGCCATCTGCGCCGAGCTGGAGACCGCAGAGTGTGCGCTAAGAGCTGGCAGGCAGCATTCTCTGTACCCCTTGGCACAGCCACTGTACCAAGGATGCTGCCAGCAACATGTCTGAGTCAGACATTAGGACATCACGAGGGAACCTCCAGCGCGGCTGAACAACTGGATGTAAACAACAAGCATTTGCAATGCAAGAATTCTCGCGTATTTCGAACAATGGTCATCTTTTGACAACAGCACCCACAAGCAAAAACAAAAGAAAACATGAGTAGAAAGTGAGAAAATACGGCTTAAACTAAAAGAAAGTTAGCTTTTAAAAATAAAACTTTGCAATTTTGTTTGTCCTGCTGGGCACGTTTTTTGACAGTAACAAACCTTCTGTTTGCAGGGCACTGGAAGTTAAAATGAACATAATAGTACCTTGACCACGGAGGGAGCAGCTAATTAGGTTGAATCAATCAGTGCTTGATCCCTGCTCCACACAGAGGAACAGAAATGATGCCAGACATGTCTTGACCAATTACGAGGCTGTAAAGAAGAGTGACACGCAAACCAACAAATGGTGAGGGACAGGCGGGCTTCAAGCCCTTTACTGAACACAACAGAGTCTCGCACGCGCTATCGCTTGCACTCGCAGGCTTGACCCTAAAAAAAGTATCAGCCTCGGCAAATGCTCAAGTTTAACTTTAAAGTCGCTAGCTCTTTTCAGGACCTGGTGGGAACAAACTCAGCCTTTTAACTGCCGAGGTCGATAACACGAATAATATGCAATTAGACATTTCTTGTTGGAGACCCAAACTGCTTTTGCAGGAGTTGATAGAGCCATAAACATGACTTTGGGGGAGGTGGGCGTGGTCCAGGTCACTACCAGGCCCGATTATCCACATTGCACTGGAGTAGCTTGGAAGCGGGTTTCAGCCTAGTACAGGCCTGCACAGATGAGTAGTAAACGCTTTCGGTTAAAAGCAATGTCCAGTAAGTAGTAACTCGCACCTTGTATCCCGTCCACAGGATGCACAACGGGATGGCGCTCCCTTCCAGCGGGCACGGCCATTAGAACCTTGAAGAGGCCTGGTGGGGATGACCTGTTCGTGAGTCGGTCCACGTCCTCAGACCAGGAAGTGTCCAGCGCACGTCACCGGAAGTAAGAGGGGCGCAAGGGACCAGCCGAAGACTGCAGCAAAAACTGAGGAGCTCATCATATTGCCACGAACAGGAGAACTCTTTCTAAGAAACGGGAAACGAACGCCTGATACTTTTAGAGTGAAAAAGGGAACATTTCACCAAGTGTTTTGTCAATTTTAATTCTACTCAGCTGCCTCCAGGTCACAAGGGAGCATATGATGACTTGGCAACTACAACGCAGAAGTTGGCTTTTAGTGGTCTTGGTTTGAGTCATAGCATTGTGCTGACTCCGAGAAAACACCCCCTGAGACGAGGGTGACTTTCTGGCACTCCTGGTACTTCAGACGACAGAACTAGGCCAGGCAAGGAGTGTCAGGACCAAAGTTACAACAGAAAAGGGCGAGACCAGAGGCGTGACTCCAAAAACAGAACTAGCAGGAAGCCACTCTCACGGCATGGTGGCACTTGTGTTCCTTTGTTCAATGAATAGCTCAACACTGCAACTGTTGCTGAACTATCTCGTCTAGGCGCCTCAAACCAGACAGTCCAAGTCAGAACGGACCAGGCATTACCACTGTTAGTGGCACTCGTTTGTGTTCATTTAGCCTCTTCATGGAGTGTCAGAGCTCAGGACTGCAGACCGCTTTACAGAAACAGGCACAGCAAGAAAAGTAAACAAGTAAAAAACAAAAAACATTGGCACAAGAGTTTGTTTCGAGAAAGATATTGCTGTCTTTGAAATGGAGGTTTGGGGAGAGCAGATACAATAGTTGGGTAAAGATTTGTAGAGTTTTTTTTGAGGAGTGCTGTTATTTGTTCCTTTTAAAAGTGACAGAGGGAAGGTGTGTGATTTCCCTTAGATATCACATTCTTTGTGTCAAGACGAGAAGCTAGTATTAAGACCCATGTTCTAAGGCAACAGTTTGCACCTGCCCACAAGCCTCGTCTTATTGCGAGATTCTATAAAAATACAACATATTGATGAACGTACACTTTCTCCAGGGGCTTTGTGGCCTCCACGAGGAAATTTCACATGAGTGAATTGTGTGATCCTGGGCAAATCACTTCATCCTATGGCATGAAGAAAATAAAAGTGATACTGGTGCTCTTTAGGTACACAGATGGGGAAAACGGTTTCTTTGTGGGTAACGGGGCACAGTAATGTACAGAAGTGGACACTCACCAGAGTTTAAGATGCTGAAGGAGCCAAGCACCAACTCCTGGTGGTCTGTACATGGCGTCAGTGTAGGAGGCTGGCCTGGCTTGTAGTGGGTACAAAGGGGTACTTACACTCTGTACCAGGTCCAGTTATCCCTTATTAGTGTAGAGGGGTGTCTAGCAGCTTAGGCTGATAGAAGGTAGCTATAGCAGAGCAGCTTAGGCTGAACTAGGACACATGCAAAGCTCCCACTATACCACTGGTGTCATATGCACAATATCATATGAAAACACAATACACAGATATACTAAAAATAAAGGTACTTTATTTTTATGACAATATGCCAAAAGTATCTCAGTGAGTACCCTCAGTATGAGGATGCCAAATATACACAAGATCTATGTACACAATACCAAAAATATGCAGTAATAGCAAAAGGAACTAATGCAAGCAGTGTAAAGTTACAGTAGATTGCAATAGGAGCACATAGGTATAGGGGCAACACAAACCATATACTCCAAAAGTGGAATGCGAACCACGAATGGACCCCAAACCTATGTGAGTTTGTAGAGGGTCGCTGGGACTAAGAAAACAGTGAGGGTTAGAAAAGTAGCCCACCCAAGACCCTGTAAGGTAGGTGTAAAGTGCACCTACAACCCCCAGAGAGCACAGAAGTCGTGATAAGGGGATTCTGCAAGGAAGACCAACACCAGCAATGCAACAACAGTGGATTTCCGGACCTGAATACCTGTAAGACAAGGGGACCAAGTCCAAGAGTCGCGACAGTGTTGAGAGTGGGCAGATGCCCAGGAAATGCCAGCTGAGGGTGCAAGGAAGCGGTCACCGGATGGAAGAAGCTTTGTGTTTTGCAAGAACGAAGAGGACTAGGAACTTCCCCTTTGGAGGATGGATGTCCCACGTCGTGAAGAAGCTTACAGAGGTGTTCCCACGCAGAAAGACCGCAAACAAGCCTTGCTAGCTGCAAGGGTCGCGGTTAGGGTTTTTGGATGCTGCTGTGGCCCAGAAGGGACCAGGATGTCGCCACTTGGATGAGGAGACAGGGGGCGCCCAGCAAGTCAGGGAGCCCTCACAGAAGCAGGCAGCACCCGCAGAAGTACCGGAACAGGCACTTAGAAGAGGAGTGAACCGGAGTCTACCCGAAGTCAGAAAAGGGAGTCCCACGACGCCGGAGGACAACTCAGAAGGTTGTGCACTGCAGGTTAGAGTGTCGGGGACCCAGGCTTGGCTGTGCACGAAGGAAATCCTGGAAGAGTGCACAGGAGCCGGAGCAGCTGCAAATCACGCGGTACCCAGCAATGCAGTCTAGCGTGGGGAGGCAAGGACTTACCTCCACCAAACTTGTACTGAAGAGTCACTGGACTGTGGGAGTCACTTGGACAGAGTTGCTGAGTTCCAGGGACCATGCTCGTCGTGCTGAGAGGGGACCCAGAGGACCGGTGATGCAGTCTTTTGTTGCCTGCGGTTGCAGGGGGAAGATTCCGTCGACCCACGGGAGATTTCTTCAGAGCTCCTGGTACAAGAAGGAGGCAGGCTACCCCCAGAGCATGCACCACCAGGAAACAGGCGAGAAAGCCAGCAGGATGAAGCGATACAAGGTCGCAGTAGTCGTCTTTGCTACTTTGTTGCGGTTTTGCAGGCGTCCTGAGCAGCCAGCGGTCGATCCTTTGGCAGAAGGTGAAGAGAGAAGTGCAGAGGAACTCTGGTGAGCTCTTGCATTCGGTATCTGAAGAATTCCCCAAAGCAGAGACCCTAAATAGCCTGAAAAGGAGGTTTGGCTACCTAGGAAGGAGGATAGGCTAGTAACACAGGTAAGAGCCTATCAGAAGGAGTCTCTGACGTCACCTGCTGGCCCTGGCCACTCAGAGCAGTCCAGTGTGCCAGCACACCTCCGAATCCAAGATGGCAGAGGTCTGGGGCACGCTGGAGGAGCTCTGGGCACCTCCCCTGGGAGGTGCAGGTCAGGGGAGTGGTCACTCCCCTTTCCTTTGTCCAGTTTCGTGCCAGAGCAGGGCTGGGGGATCCCTGAACCGGTGTAGACTGGCTTATGCAGAGATGGGCACCATCTGTGCCCATCAAAGCATTTCCAGAGGCTGGGGGAGGCTACTCCTCCCCAGCCCTGACACCTTTTTCCAAAGGGAGAGGGTGTAACACCCTCTCTCTGAAGAAGTCCTTTGTTCTGCCTTCCTGGGCCAAGCCTGGCTGGACCCCAGGAGGGCAGAAACCTGTCTGGGGGGTTGGCAGTTGCAGTGAAACCCCGGGAAAGGCAGTTTGGCAATACCCGGGTCTGTGCTAGAGACTCAGGGATCATGGAATTTGCTCCCCAATGCCAGAATGGCATCGGGGTGACAATTCCATGATCTTAGACATGTTACATGGCCATGTTTGGAGTTACCATTGTGACGCTATACATAGGTAGTGACCTATGTATAGTGCATGTGTGAAATGGTGTCCCCGCACTCACAAAGTCCGGGGAATTTGCCCTGAACAATGTGGGGGCACCTTGGCTAGTGCCAGGGTGCCCACACACTAAGTAACTTTGCACCCAACCTTCACCAGGTGAAGGTTAGACATATAGGTGACTTATAAGTTACTTAAGTGCAGTGGTAAATGGCTGTGAAATAACATGGACGTTATTTCACTCAGGCTGCAATGGCAGGCCTGTGTAAGAATGGTCAGAGCTCCCTATGGGTGGCAAAAGAAATGCTGCAGCCCATAGGGATCTCCTGGAACCCCAACACCCTGGGTACCTCAGTACCATATACTAGGGAATTATAAGGGTGTTCCAGTATGCCAATGTGAATTGGTGAAATTGGTCACTAGCCTGTTAGTGACAATTTAGAAAGCAGAGAGAGCATAACCACTGAGGTTCTGGTTAGCAGAGCCTCAGTGGGACAGTTAGTCATCACACAGGGAACTCATACAGGGCACACTTATGAGCACCGGGGCCCTGGCTGGCAGGGTCCCAGTGACACAAGATGGTACTTTCCTACAGTCAGGAACTACAGTTAAGGTTTAACTGATAAAATGTTGCATACATGCGGACTCTCTGCGCGGCCTGTATATTGTGTGTGTCCAAAGGTAGTTCGATTTTACAAGAGGAGCTACAGCTCCCAACTCGTCCTCATCTTCCAGTTAAGGCTGCGGCAACCAGGGACAGATGCTAGGAAGCACCCTCCAACAAGGAACTGGTACCTCTGGGGTCACCACCATTGAAAGGGAGCATCTGTGGGCCAACGAGCATCGCAAGTGGTTGGCATTTCTGTGGGAACCTATAATGAAGGGAATGGAGCATCTGTGGGACTACATCCAGTACAAGGGGTTGGCATCCCTTGGTGTGTCTAATAAAGAGACTGGCATCTGTGGTGTTGTGACCAATACACGGCATCAGCATCCCTGGGGGTATGTCTAAAGCAAGGGTCTGGCGTCTGTGGGCTTATATCCAAAGCAAAGGGGTTGGCATCCCTTTGTGTCTGATGAAAGGCTGGCATCTGTGGGGTTATGTCCAATGCAAGGGGTGAGCATCCCTCTGCCTGTGTGATGAAAGCAACTGGCATCTGTGGGGTTACGGCCAATGCAAGGGGTCCCTTGGTGTGCATCTAATGCAAGGGCCGGGCACCTGTGACGCTATATCCAATGCAAGGTATGATCATCCCTGGAGGTATGTGATCCCAAGGGAGGGCACCAGCTCTGGTCAAAAGAAGCATTATACAGATAACAGGGATTTGTTTTAAGGAGAGGTATGTTGTTGCATTTTTTTTTTTTAATTTAACAGTACGTAACTCCAATGTTTAAATAGGTCTAGACATATTTTAACATTGCTATCTTTATACATTTTTTAAAAATTCTGAGGGGGGGCAATGATTTTTATTTTTCAACTGGCATCTGTGGGGTTGCAACCAATGCGAGGGACTGGCATCTGTGGGGCTGCATCCAATGCGAGGGACTGGCATCTGAAGGACACTTACAAAATCTGCCCAACGCGCTTCAATAAACTACAAAATGGCTTCTGAACTTTGTCATTCATGCCAGATGTGCAATGCTTCCCATACAGACTCCAAGGGCAATTGTGAGGTCTGAACTGCACTCTGCTGGTGACATGAGGTTACATGTCACCTGTAACCATTATAAACTCACTGAAAAGACGGGCTCTAACTTTAGGCTTTCAAGATTTGCTCTTATCAAATATATGATAAGCAAGACTTAAAATTAACAACTTTCCTACAAAGTTAAAAGGCCACGATTCTCAGTGTATACATATTTTGTAACCTCTATGGTAAACAAAGTCATACTAAAGCTGAGATTACTGATTCAGGCGAAATACTGGAGCAAAAAATAGAACTCTGAACCAATAAATTGGTTTCTTTGTCAAAGAGAGACTGCCAGAAGAAAGAAAAAAGAACACCACCAAGAGTCTAGGGTACACAGCACAAGGCGCTGGGAGGGCGATGAGTACTGAAGATTCAGATAAACGAGCGGGCATTGCCCAAGATCACACAACTCTTAAGGAAATTGATTCTAACTTTCAGTTCCTGAGCTACACTCATACACAGAACCGCAGACTCCAAAAGCAAGCAAGGGCATCTGTTGACGGTGCCAACAACATGTGATGCCAACTCTTGGTTACAGTGGGGCACTATGACCCGTTGGGTACACGCCCCCTTCTTCCCACCATTTCCTGGGCCCAGTTACGCTATTCGTCCTGGACTCGGAGGGCACTGCTTGCCAACAGGATGGCAATCCGGTTCTACACAACATGGCCACCAGAGCGAGCTGGAGGGAGTCACTGGGCCGAGGACACCCTGGAGGCGAGAACAGGCCGACATGCATGTCAGGGAAGGAAAACAAAATAAAACACAAAGCCAAGTCAGAGAGCAACCCAAACACGACTAAAAATAAGCGCCATTCTTCTGGCCTGACGTTGGAAGAGACAATGTACAACTTCCTGTGAAAGGAAAAGCCTCGTGCTCGGGGACAAGTCAAGGGGCGGAAGCGGTGAAGATCTGGCCTTCTCGGGGTGAGGACCCCCGAGAACCATCCAGCACGTGGGGACAAACTCCGACGGAAGGGGTGGGGCACATAGCCCTGGACTCCCGCGAGACTGCGGGGGAAAGTGCACTTACTGAAGGCTGGGGCTGCAAAGTCCAGAGTTGCAGGTGCGGGCCACGAATAGATATCCGAAATATAAACCGTTCACTTAAAGGTATTTCTTCCTCCAAAAGCGGTTTAGTTTTGTCCAACCAAAGGCCTTGCACCGTTTCCCGGTGGGAGGTTACAGGAAACTGCAGAATGTTTTTTTTGGTTTTGTTGGGGGGGGGGGGGGGGGGGGGGTTAACGACTCCTGGAGCAATATGAAACAGTAAACCATGTTTTTCCTCCGGCATCCGGAAGGGGTAGGTTCGCTCAGACTCTCCGTTGAAGGCTTCCCAGGGCCATCCGGCCATGTTGATTGCCCTTCAAAGCAACATGGCGTCACTTGGTTTAATGTAACTTTAGACAGGCAGGCCTCAGGCTGGCACGGGGCAGTGTCTGCAACACTGCAGCGGGCAATCAGTTTACTCTTGCATGATTAACTCTCTGGTGTTAGTCAAGAAGCGACCCTCCTGCGCAACAGATAGCTGCAAAACTGAAAGGATAAACGAAGGTTGTAAATTTCAAGGGGTGTTAAAAAGGTAAGCGTCTTTAGCCCCACTGTTTAAATGCCCCACAATTTGCGATTACGAGCAATCTTGGTTTTATTGTTCTTTTTTTAATTTTTTTTTAAGTTTAACTATTTGTTCTACTTTCAGTAATACTCCTGGGGTGAAAAGTTAAAAAAGAAAAATACTTAAATGTAACATCTTTCTTTCCTTTCCCTTCTGAGGGGTAGGGAGACCGTGCAACTGTGAGTGTGCAGGGCTCTGAACTAGGTGCCTGGTAGCAGCCGAACCGAGGCACTGCGTTGGGAAGAAGTCAGTGGAAATTACAAACCGACTGTGTCTGCAGGCTGATACAGTAACTGTAACATCGATTGGAAAAACAAAAAAAGGATTACGATAAACACATTAAATAATCAATGGCCTCTTTGACCTCAAGTGACCCCTGAACGTAGCCGTGCAAATCACGCCTCCAAACCCCAAACCAAGTATGAGCTCCCGAATGGCTAGTGAGCCTTCCATCTTTTAGAGATCGGTTGAACGAGAGACAACTATTTACCGCGCTTAGAAATGGTACAAAGGGGTTTGAAGCGCTATATAGAAAAGTTAGTAAACAGACCCAGGGTCGCACTTTGGAGTGGATCGCGTGACCTCTTTCTCCCCCTCGTGTAGCTACGGAGCTCGCAGGGTGGTCGGAGCCCTCCAAGACCCCCCAGGTCCAGCTGGATCGCACCCGGGGGAGCCGAGGACTATTTCTGTCCGCCGTGGGAACGGAAATAGGGCGCGCTGGGACAGGCAGGGGTGTCTCTTTTAGACCGGCCCAGGGTCGTCGCCAAGCGGAAACAGAGTTCAAGAGTGTAATCCCTCCGGTGACGTAGGAGGGGGACCTCACGTGAAGGCTTCTGTACTACTGCCGTGATGCACTTACAAATAGGGCAGAGGACTCATCCAGAGGGAAAGCAGGCCCATCTTCAGGCCCATTCATATACTTTGGCCTCTCTGAAGACAGCAATCTCTTACCACCAGCTGTAATGCATGGAAACTTTCTTCAATGATTAATTCATTTTGCATGCTGGCACTTGCAGCCGTTTACCGCCTAAATGTCCGCCTACCAACAATTTAGACTGAAATCCCCACTCTCTTCTGGAGGCCACAAGTTTCTATCCTTCCTTAAATCTGAGAACTGTTAGCACTACCCCTGGGACTCGCCAGTTGTTCAGACCTGTAACTTTCTAGCTAGATTGACACTTTATAAACACCTCTACACACTTCTGTATAGAGGAAGGTGCTCCTTGGTGATGAGAAGGATGAGAGAGATTCTGGTCAGGGTACCAGGTCAAAGGAAGACTAATTTACACGATCGCTTACGTTTCAATATGACGAAGCTATAAGTATGACAAAAGACTCTCAAAGGCTGATGTGGACCAGAGGTCTCTAGTCCATTGACAGGACTCGACTAAGCATGGTCACAGAAGAACTAGCACACAATGCCCCCTCTTATACAACCTAGACTGGAGCAAAGTTGGAGGTGTCCATTCAGAAAAATCCTGAGGTATCTGAAGTGACATCATGCATTATTTCACCCCTAAAGACTTCAAGGTTGACTTATGGTCTACGCTATCAGATGCTCTGTCCATTTTCTGCTGAAGGTCTAAAGACCAGGAAAGAGCATAAAACAAAATGTAAACAGTAAGCAACAATTTTAGGTCTGGCTAACAGCACAGTTATCTGTATCACCTTTGTGTTACCAATGTTTTAAAATATATAGAGTCGACTTTGACTGTGCCAAAAAAGTAATTCTCTCACTTCAATTTCTCTGTATGGTACAAATTCACCTCCTTTGGAAAGCTTCCCTTACAATCCCCGAGTGATTATTTTACGTCTTAAAATTACACTGAATCCGCACACATTCCTTAACTCAGATTCTCTGTACACAGAAAACAATGTTTTTTTGTTTTGATTTTCATTGCACAAGGCTTTTTTTTAACATTTTAGTTTGGTTCTAAATTGAAGCCAATGTTTCCTCTTCCTCTCTGCCCAGCAAGAGCGGACTGAAAGTCAGACCCCGGGATCACAGAGGACAGATCATGGGTAGACAATGCAAGCCCTGGATACAGGGGCTAACTTCATCTGGGAGGTGGTAGGGTTGCAGCCTCTTAATATATGTATTCTCTGATAAATAGTTGGGTACAGTCGTTTCCAATCGAGTATGTTGAGGTGTCTGTCAGATTTCACCAGGAAAAACATGCGCACACTCTCTCTCTGTTTTTAAAGTCCTAAAAAAATGTTGGTTATTTTGCAAAATTGTCTTTTCTCTCACTTTATACTCATACCAATCCACATTCCTCTCCCTTTTCACTGCCCCTTAGGCCCCCCGTCACGCATCCTGCTGGTCAATGTATTTAACACCCCCGCCCCCTTCAATCTTACTGACCAAGCAATGCCCCTGCCTGGCAGTAAGTCATGTCCCAGGGCCCTCCCTCAGGCTTTATTTTCTCAGGGGTGTGTAATTCCCACAGCCCAATGTCCAGGACATATTGTTTGGGGTCACGCACACCAAGTTTTCATGTATATTTTGTCCTTAGGACAAGAAGGCCAAACCCCCTGCAACACACATCCTCTGGCTGCCAGTTTACAGTACCACATTATGGATCAAGGAAGGGCATTGTCTGCAGTTAGGGTAATATTTACATCCACATGTTAATGCTGTTCAAGCTTGCATTTATGATTCATTAGAGTGAGCCCTCTAAAACAATATTGTAGGCTCAGACTGATCTATTGAGAGTGGTTCCATTACAAAAATGTGTACAGACATTTGCAAAGTTTAACAATATGATGGTATGTATAATGTTCCCCGATTAGATGCATATATTTGAAGAAGCTTGAAAGCAGGCTTGATTCTTTGCTTTCAAAATAAACTGTACACAAAAAATGCATGTAGGATAAATTAAACTATTGTGAATGTTTAGGTGCAATTTCTTTAAAGCATCATTTAGTAACATCTGTTGATGCATGGTAAAATAGACATATTGGAAAACCAGTGTAATCATTTTCAACAGGATTAAGGTAAACATGAAAATAAACAAGCAATGGCAAAGCCAATAGGACCGATATTGGTGGTCAGCCTTTTGGTTTTGTCAATGTGGGTCTTGTTATGACATGGCTTTTGTAAAACGTTATTGTTGTGGGAGCTGCCAGGCACGAACCATTATAACAAACATTGGCGTAAAAAAAAATATATTGTTTGGTTTCAAAAGGCACATTTTGCTTACTAGTCCCTGGCACTGAACAAGACTACTTTGTGTGCAGATATGCTCCCTGTGAAAAAGCAGAATGCCATTGCTCACAGTGAAACCAGCTGATATATAGAGAGACATCATTTAATTAAAAACAAAAGGTTTTGGTTAATGTCAGACCTAATTAGGTGCCCAATTCTTAAAGAAAGTCACAGAAGTGCCCCCATGGTTTATGTCCTATTAGTGCAAATTTATGGCTTTCATGAATACACAAGAATTTACTGAAGTAGGCCAGGAAATCGTAATCCTAGAAAATATTTGAGCTACATTCTAGTATGATCAAATATACATGTGTAGATCTGCTAATGCGAATATCTGTTTAGCATTTACCAGTTCACTTTCCTCCAACCACTTTTTTGGCCCAACCCTGGAAGACCTTTTACTTCTGCCCTTGGTCAGGATTAAGTTTCCAACCTTTCTTAGTATGGGAAAAGATCAGACAAGAGCTGGAGAAAATCCCTAAAACATGCAAGTTAGTAGGTTTGCACTGACTCAAAAGTGCATTCCATTCCTGGAACTATTGCTCACTGCTACTTCCAGCCCCAGTATGTGATCTGTGGAAAGGTGGTAAAGGAAGGAACTTGCTAGTATAATCGAACTGTGCTACAGTATGAGCCCTGGCATAATCAGGAAGGCTATTATCAGAGCTCTTACATAATGAAATTTCTGTCAAAATTTGCCACACTAATTGGCACCAAAGGAAGAAGTGGATTTTTTTTTTTTTTTTCTTAACAGGACAAGTAGTTTTATGACGCAGCCTGACCCATGGACAAGCAGATATTTTGTTAAATTCCACACCCCTGTTTCTGCCCACACCCTCACAGGTAGGCCTGGGAGCCTCTCCCCGTGCACATCTGTTCGATCCGAGCCTTCACTTTCTACAACACACCACACCCTCGGCAGGGAGGGACCACACATTAACATGCTAATGCAGCGCCTGTGATGTGTTTACATGTTCCGCTGGCTCCAGTACACAGCTGGGCTCACTGAACGGAGACAAGCAGCTGGATTAGAACAGTGGGATCATCTGCCAGGCTCAGGAGCGGTGGTGCCGGGAATGGGGGCAGGGTGGGCCGTGCCAGGCTCACACTACACTACAACCCTGGGTAGAATGGAGCAAGGGGGGGGTAGGGGTGAGTGCCAGACAGGCAGGCTCATGCTAGAATGGAGACCTGGGTGGAATGGAGCAGAGGTGGGCAGTGCTAACCAGCCAGGCTCACACTAGAATGCAGCCCTGGGTAGAATGGGGCATATCTGGGCAGTTAAATGGCAATCAGGCTCACGCTAGACTGCAGCCTGGGCAGAATGGAGAAGAGGTGGGAAGTGGCAGGCAGTCTCACGCCTGACTGCAGCCCTGGGAAGAATGGGGCAGATCTGAACAGTGGAAGGCAATCGGACTCAGGCTAGACTGCAGCCCTGGGTAGAATGGGGCAGATCTGGGCAGGTGGGCAGTGGCAGACAAATAGGCTTAAACTAGATTGCATCCGTCCACCGAATGATGCAGTTTAAGGCAATTAGAGTGGGGCAGAGCTGGGCAGTGACCGGCTATGCCAGACTGCAGCCGAAGGTAGAAGAATGGAGCAGAGGTGGGTAGTGGAAAGCAACTGGGCTCACTTTAGACTGTACCCCTAGATAGAATGAGGCAGGGGAGGGCAGTGTCAAACAATCGGGCTCACGCTAGACGGCAGCTCTTGGTGGAACGGGGCAGAGTTGGGGCAGTGGCAGACAAGGCTCACGCTAAGCTGCATCCTTGGGTAGAATGGGGCAGAGTTGGGGAGGTGGGCAGTATCAGGCAATCAGAAGAGCAGGGCAGAGCTGTGTACAGGCGGGCAGTGGCAGGCAATAAGAAGAGCGAGCGGGGCAGAGCTCTGTAGAGGTGGGCAGTGGCAGACAATCCGAAGAGCGAGCTGGGCACAGCTCTTTACAAGTGGGCAGTGGCAGGCAATGAGGCTACGCTAGACTGCAGCCAAGTTAGAAGAACGGGGCAGAGGAAGGCAGTGGAAGGCAACCAGGTTCACGCTAGACTACATCCCTGGGTAGAATGGGGCAGAGCTGGGTAGGTGGCCAGTGCCAGGCAGTCAGAATAGGGCAGTGCTGGACAGGTGGGCAGTGGCAGGCAATCAGGCTCCAGGTATTGCTCCATACGAAAGTTCTCTCAGGCAGAGTACTAATACTTCCAGAATGGAGTTCAAACGTGAGTTTTCTGGGGTCCACGGCCAGCTCCCAAGTGAAAACTAAAGCGCGGGCGCAAACAGATCAATAGGACGTTCCGATCGTTACTTATTTAGAAACGGGTTCCAGTTTGAAGTTTAACTATCAGCACAGACTAGCGACAGCCACCTCCACACACGGACTGGGACAGGCCGCCTAAGGACAGAGCGAGAAGACGCAGAGTCACTCTTCCACCACTGACCCGCGGTGTGATAGTGGGCAGCTGCACACTCACCGTAGCCTAGATGAAGCGCCCCCCCCCCCCCTCTCCAAACAGTAAGCAGCTTTGCTTACCCCCGCGCTCCCCCCCCCCCCCCCCCTCTCAAATAAGAAAGCCTTTAATGTTCTATAGGGCAGGCGGCCAGGGGCACAGAACACCAATGCAGCCCCTGTGGCCACTCCAGATGGGTTCCATTCAGAACAAGGACAATTAATTTCTGAGATATGCTAGACTTTGGGGGGGGTGAGGGTCACCACATTCTGCATCCTTTGCATTCCACATTTTCCTGTGGCTTTTTCAAAAAGCCGGCAACATTAACACACCACACCCATCACCCACCCCCCAAAAACGTAAACACTGCCACAACTTACCCTCCACCCACCCGATGGGCCTCGACAGTTCCCAAGGAGCTAAGCCTTGTGTCGCATCAATGACAATGAAAAATGTGCCTTTTCTAGCGCCTTACTCGCCCCTCCCCCACCTCTGCTGCGCTATAAAGGGAACAACCCCCGAGGTCAAAGTTCCATCACAAAGGACACGCCACACATCCCCACGACAACTGGCCCAGCACATGATCCGTGTGCTGCGCGGTACAATCATGGTCGTGCCATCTTTGTGCCCGGCCAAGCAGAGCTCTAGCTGTCCCATCCCAGGGCCTGCTGTTTTTATAACAGGAGGACAGTGAGAAAGCATCGTGCCATCTTCAGTCTTTCAACCCTCCAATCTGCCTCTCTCGTTAGTATTCGTTGTGGACATCGGGCAGAAAAGAAGCGCATCGTTTAAGCACGATGATTCTGCGATAGAACAATGCAGACCGCAGCTGCAGGGGCAGGTGTTCCTCGAATGTTATTTTCAAGCACAGCTTGTCAGACGCTTCCATTTGCTAACAAAATTGCAAGAAGGCACGTGTCCAGTACATTGTAAAAAGACACCAATTGTCGAAAATACTGCAACGGCACACCCTTTTCTCGTTTTAATGCCTACTGCCACAAGACTGAGAAGGTGTCACACTCTTACGGTTTCACACTGTTACGCTTTCGACATCATAAGCATTAAACAAGCATTGGCAAACCCAAGCGGTATGGCTTTAATACGAAAATGGATGTAAACACAAGCTTTGAAAACTTCCAGTTGACATTAGTGAAAAACCCTAGTGCTTTCCCAGTGCTGTGAGAAAGTAGCAAAAACAATTGCTTTCTGTATGTAATGCATATGAGAGATATAGGGTAAACAACTGAATGTGACAGAACATACTTTAATATTTAAAATAGCCCTTCATGCATTTTAATGCAGTCTATAGGAGGCAGAATGATGCTCAATGAGCCCGTGATATCCGTCTGATGTTTTCCAAGTGGGGTTTTGCGAAGAGTTTCCCTTCAATTTTTGATTTCAATGATTATTTTACGAGGACTGTCCGACTTATAAAGTCAATACAATGTGTTGTGGTTCCCGTTCCCGTTTGTCATGTTGTCAAAAAGCAAGAAATGAGACTAGAAACGAATGCAACGCTAGTAGGAAACAGCTGCTAGGTCATGAAAATAACAACGATGTTAAATTGGTACCGATGCTGACGACTTGTAGATTAGCCGCCCCTCCCCAACGTGTGCTACTGTAACCTTTGAACTCTCACTCGAACACGATCGTCACGCACAGAGCTGCACTTCACGAAAAGCCCCATTTGAAAACCGACTTATTTCAACAGTCTCAGCAGAGGGGCCAAGTGAGTGAATGGGCAGAGCGCGCGGCAACCCCTTCTTTTGCTACGGCAGCTCCTTCAAGAGGCCGGATGACGCACGTTACGCCCTCAAACATGAGATCATGCACATGCAGGGACCGCACATCTATCAGACGATAAAGCATAAATAATGCAGGCGGCCATCCAGCGAGGAGAATGGCCTCTCTGGCACTATTGACACATTCCACTGTCGGAGGCAAGAACAGGAGTCTGACGCTGGGAGCCAAGGAGCTTTTAAATATTTGATATTGACTGCACAATATAACCGTTCGAGGACCAGCGAAGGATGGCGAGGCGGGACCGATTGGCCTTCTCGCTAAAACATTGTAATTTTACTAAATCCATGAGAAAAGGGGGAGGGGTGTTTGGGGGCGGAGGCGCCCTATACCGCCAACTAGCTGGTACGAGGCGAGTTCAACATTGCTAATCTTGTGCATACAGCCACCAACATATGAATGCAGCGCCTAGACGGGCTCTACGACTCGCAGCGCACGCATATCAGCCTGAAGTGGATCGGTCAAGGTGCCAGATCGCAGGCTAAACAAAAATCTCATCGGGCAGCAACACTAGACCGGAGAAAGAGACAAGACATTGAAAAGAAGGCAGGGATTTGTGAAATCTTCCATCCCATATTTTTACAAAATGTGAATAAGCCACTTAGGACTACAACTTAGAGCAAAATGCTTCCTTATGTCAATTTATGAAGAGGGGTGGGGATGCATTTCACACTTAAACCTATTTGCACATTTCCAGCGATGCCATTACATAATTTTACAGAGAACTGCTTATCCCCCGACTGATATAAAATCACTCACCAACAAGCCGGGAGCAGGAGCAGCCATCATCCACAGTGACACCATACAGCGCACCACCTCCACCGACAACACCACCAACCCCATGGAACATCTCGACTTCAAGCTCCACACTGTGTGACAATACAACTATCAGAGGCACCCTCGCATACGGACCCCCAGGCCCAGGCTCCAGCAACACCATCACAGACTTCATTGCGCCCCTAGCCATAGACTTCAATGACTACATCTTCCTCAGCGACCTAAACTTCCATATCGACTACCCCAATGACAAAACTACACACCTCTGACAGTACGAGTAGCCTCGGACTGACCCAGATCGTCCACGACCCTACACCGCGCAGGACACTCGCTGGAGGACCCCATTTTCTCCTCCAGCAACTGTGTCAAATACAGCCATGTCCCAGAACTTTGACCGATCATTCCATCGTCCACTTCAGCATCTACAGCCCCCGTACCTCCACCCCCAAAATGACCAGCACCCCCCACCAGAGGTGGAACAAAATCTCAGAGACCAGCTGGGCAGACGCCCTACACACCTCAAAACACAGCTACCAACCTCAAACAGGGAGTGAAAAACTACAAGGCTTGGATCACCAACTGCGCTGACAGCACCGTCCCCATTAAGAGCAATATCCGGAGAAAATCCTTCAAAAAGGCCAGTACACCCAAGAACTCAGAGCAGTGAAACAAGACCGCAAACAGCTGAAGAGGAGATTGTGCGCCAGCAGGGACACCGCAGACAGAGCAGCATTCGAGGGCCTTCCTCAATCTCTACCACAGCCTGCTAAGGGCAACAAAGAACACTGCCCTTGCCGCATGCATCAGCACCACCACCACCAAGGGACTTTTGAACATCATTAAGGATTTATCCAACCTGGCTGCCAGCGAAAACATCACATCCTCCCAGAAGCTGTGCAACAGCCTTGCCACTTCTTCCAAACAAGATTGCCAGGATATACAGAAACTTCGAACCCCAACCCACACCTACCGACTTCCTCAACAGATTTGCCACCACCGTAACCGACACAAACTACACACTGACCAACCTGTACAATATTCCCTCCCCACCCATGACATCACCTCCACCACGAAATGCATCCACTCAGGAGCTCCTGCATAACCATGCCAGGACAGCATAATCATAGAATCCAAAGGATCAGCCAGGATCTCACCGCCCTGTTCAACACCTCTATCACCACCGCAACATTTCCCAACACCTGGAAACACACTGAAGCCAGAATACTTCTCAAAAACCCTATGCGGACCCAAGTTAACCCCAAAACTACCAGCCAATCCCCTTGCTCCCATTCCCTGAAAACGTCCTGGAAAAGATCAACAAGCAACTCATTACATACCTGGAGAAGAACCAGCTACTCAATGCCTCCCAATCCAGCTTCCGCAGCAATCACAGCACCGAAACTGCCCTGATCGTAGCCACAGACTACATCAAAATCTAACTCAACCAAGAAGAAACAGCAGCTTTGATCCTCCTCGACCTCTCGGTAGCCTTCAACGCCGTATCCCACCACATTCTGATCGAAAGACTCCACCACATAGGCATCCAAGGAGATGCAATCAGATGGAACATCTCCTTCCATAATGGAAGAACCCAGAGGATCCACCTCCCACCTTTCATCTCCTAACCCAAGGAGATCACCTGCTGTGTCCCCAGGGCTCATCCTTGAGCCCCGCCGCTCTTTAATGCATATGTGACTCTGCAGGCCAATATCGTCAGATCCCACAGTCAACAGTTTCCTAAGCAGATGACACAACTCATCCTCTCACTCACTGACAACCCCTCCACCACCACAACCAACTTCCACAGATGCATGATAAACCGTGCTGACTGAATGAAGAACTGCCTGCAGCTGAACACGGACAAGACGTAAGTACTAATCTTTGGCAAGAACAGCAACCCATGGAACGACTCCTGGTGGCTGTCAAACCTAGGACCTGCACCCACACTCTCTAACCATGCCAAAAACCATGGAATCATCATTGACAAGAAGTTCACTATGAAATCACAGTCACCTATACCGATTTCCTCACTTTGCACATGCAAATTAAGATCCCTAAGTGGCTATCCCTACACACAAGATGCACAGTGGCACAGACCCTGATCACCAGCCAACTGAACCATAGCAATCCCCTCTATGTAGGAATCGCCGCATACCTCCTACAGAGACTTTAAGCCATACAGAATGCCGCAGCCAGACTCAACCTCGGCCTTCCCTGGCGGACCCACATCACACCCCACCTCAGGCAACCCCACAGGCTCCCTGTACAGAAGAGATTCAACAAGAGAGACGCACGCACACAAGGCTCTATACAACCAAGGACCTACGGACATAAACCACTCCCTGAACTTCCACAACCGTCGAGAAGACTACGCTCTGCCTCCCTTTCACTTGCCCATACTCCCCGCATCTACCGAAGCTGAAGAGGTGGATGCGCCTTCTCTGACATCGCATCAAAAATCTGAAACAGCCTCCCCACGCACCTCCGGGCCACCACCTCACTTCCTGAACTCAGAACGGCTCTCAGGACCTGGCTGTTTAAATAAGCCTCTGGGATCTGCAAGCGCCGGGATACCCTATCTGTTGATAAGCTGCAATTTTATAAATCCGGATTGATTGACGGATGTTTGTGACATTGTCCAATAGCATAATTTTATGTAACAAGCTGAACATGTACTTCTCGAAATTATGCGAATTACGTCAATGTTTTTCAAATTTCTCCTGAGGATAGCTAAAATATAGAACAAATCTTATTGGGGAACTCTTAGGATGCGTGGCAGAAGGAGAAGAGCCCTCAGAGGGAGCTCATTTTTGAGAAAGTTCTGAAAATACACAGGTATTCTCAACCCTTAGATACATGGGACACTGAACTACAACACAGGTAAAATACAATACCACTGCACACAATGCATAATTAAACACCAAAACAAATCTCGCCATTGACTCAAATCAAACCAAAAATTAAAAAGTGCGTGTGGATGGAACAAAGCCCTCATTTCCTAGTGAGCTGGGAAATAGCACAGTTGGTTAATGCACCCCTGAACATCAGTACTTTTGCTGGTTTTCACAGATGGCAAACTTTTACCCCATAACTAACTGGAAATACACCACCGCTCATAAACAGACAGAAAACTCGCTACCACTCCCATGTGAGAATTGGCGACCTTGGAACTGGGGCACCAGGTTTGAGTCCTGGCATCAGCTCAACATTCTGGGATTCGGAGCAAATCACTTAATCACCCCACATTTAAAAAAAGAAAAAATTCCAATACTGATGTAAAAACACTTTAATGCTCTTGGGTCAAGTTCATTCAATATAAAACTGCAAAAACAAAATGTAAAAAAAAAAGAAAATTGCATTACCACTTAAAAGAACAGTCACTACTACTTATATGCGAGGACACGCCACCAATTCAACATAAAGAAAAAAAAAAATCACACTACCACTTCTACATAAACAGAAGACACTTGAATGCTTCTATGTAAACAGAAAACACACTACCACGTATATGCAAACAGAAAACACTACAACTTGTATGAGAAAAGAAAACACACAACCACTAAAATGTAAAAAGAAAACTTAGAATGTAAACAGAACACACACTACCGCTTGCACGCCAACAGAAAACACACTAGCATTTGAATGTAAACAGAAAGCACACTACCGCTTGCACATAAACAGAACACACTACAGTTTGACTGTAGACAGTAAACACTACCACTTGTATGTGAACAAAAAAACACTACCACTAGAATGTAGAAGGAAAACACTACCATTAGAATGTAGAAGGAAAACACTACCATTAGAATGTAAGCAGAATACACACACTACCACTTGTATGCCAACAGAACACACTACCGCGTCTATGTAATCAGAAAATACTACCACTTGAACATTAACAGAAACACATAAGCATTTGAATGTTAGCAGAAAACAGTACCGCTTGCACGTAAACAGAACACACACTACCACTGGTACGTAAACAGAACACACACTACCACTGGTACCATTAGAATGTAAACAGAAAACACACTACCACTGGTACCATTAGAATGTAAACAGAAAAACACACTATCATTAGAATGTAAAACAGAAAACACTACCACCTGCATACAAACAGAAAACACTACCACCTGCATACAAACAGAAAACACTACCACCTGCATACAAACAGAAAACACTACCACCTGCATACAAACAGAAAACACTACCACTTGTATACAAACAGAAAACACTACCACTTGTATACAAACAGAAAACACTACCACTTGTATACAAACAGAAAACACTACCACTTGTATACAAACAGAAAACACTACCACTTGTATACAAACAGAAAACACTACCACTTGTATACAAACAGAAAACACTACCACTTGTATACAAACAGAAAACACTACCACTTGTATACAAACAGAAAACACTACCACTAGAATGTAGAAGGAAAACACTACCACTAGAATGTAAGCAGAATACACACACTACCACTTGTATGCCAACAGAACACACTACCGCTTCTATGTAATCAGAAAATACTACCACTTGAACATTAACAGAAACACATAAGCATTTGAATGTTAGCAGAAAACAGTACCACTGGTACGTAAACAGAAAACACACTACCACTGGTACCATTAGAATGTAAACAGAAAAACACACTATCATTAGAATGTAAAACAGAAAATACTACCACTTGTATACAACCAGAAAACACTACCACTTGTATACGAACAGAAAACACTAACACTTGTATACGAACAGAAAACACTACCACTTGTATACGAACAGAAAACACTACCACTTGTATACGAACAGAATGCATTACTATTAGAATGTAAACAAACACTACCACTTGCACGTAAACAGAAAACATACTACTTCTTGAACGTAAACAAAAAACATACTACCACTGGTACGTAAACAGAAAACATTACCACGTAAACAAACACGATGCCACGGGTAATAAACAGCAAACACTACCAATTGCACGTAAGCAGAAACACACACCATCATTAGAATGTAAACAGAAAACACTTACAATAGAATGTAAACAGAACACAACACCACTTGCACGTAAACAGAAAACATACTACAACTGGTACATAAATAGAACACACTACCACTCGTATGTAAACAGAAAACACACTTTTAATAGAATGTAAACCGAAACACACACTACCACTTGTATGTAACCAGACATGTAAACAGAAAACACACTACCATTAGAATGTAAACAAAAACACACTACCACTGGTACGACAACACAGAAAACACTACAACTTGCTATTGTGCCAACAGCAATCCTGAAGGCACCAGGATTATACCAATGCAAACTGGGGGTGCTCTGGGTGTGCCAGGCTCAGTTGTGCCACACTTCCTTAATACTACAGCCCCTCTCCGGGTACAAGACGATGCAGGCGCCAGCGTGAGCACAACCTGGAAATACTGGCTGTGCAGGGGATTAAAACCCGTACAAAGGACGGCAATCCGAGCAGGCACCGAGTGAAAAGGCGCCTGCTGTGAACAGAGGGCGGCTTCAAGGAGCGCTTCTTGCCCCAGGTTTAAGAGCACATTTCTTCTCTGGGCACAGCCGCTGGGGCCATCACATGTCACCGACAAGGCACAGGGTGAAGAAACTTTAAAATAAGAACAATTGGGACCCAAGGGCCAGCGTCAGGCGAGTGATACTTGGAAGGGGAGTGGGGGAAACGGGGGGGGGGGGGGAGGGGGGGGGGGGCTCGAGCTATAGAGCCGCAAATGGGCTTGGGAGGCCTTTTGTGCAACAGAAAAAGAAGCTTCATAAAGAGGGGGGCGAACCCTTCATAGTAGGGGAAGGTGTTTGTGTGTGTGTGTGTGTGTGTGTGTGTGTGTGTGTGTATGGGGGGTGGTTGGGGGTCAGGGTTCTTGAGTCAACCCCAGCACCCACTGGCAGGCAAACTTGTGGGGGAGGACAAAAAAAAAAAAAAAGATGCCTCTCATTTCAACAGCTTCAACTAACTGCTACACAGTCCGAATGTCAGCCGTTTTGACACATACAACCTTCAGGTGACCTTCACTGATAGCGTACCCCCTCCCCCACAAATACCTTGGAATCGTGTGTATGCAAGCTGTCACCGGATTGCTTAATGGCATTTGCATAGCTCTTACTACCCCTAGATGAGACGCGAAGCGCTTTTCATGCGACTCTACATGTTTGAAATGCACATGTAAACTGCTCATATCAACTGTCTGAAGGGTACTTGACTGTCTGAAAAGGAGTATCCAGAAAACTAAAATAACTCGCTTTGAACCAGGTCAGATCGCACCGTCCACGCAAGCGAACTCAACTAAGAGGGGTCCGTGTTCGGAGTGGGACCGGGAATACGCCTGGGCACCAAATTAGGTGGCCCCATTAATTAATGAAATAGATAGCTGAAAAAGTGACCCACGTTTGCAAATCTGTGCCGTCGTGAATTTGTGCGCTGCATAAGGCAAGGTATAGACGGCTGCATAGATTTTTGTTTGCTGTAGGAAGAGACGCAGGAATTATGCAATTGTGGGGCTGCAGCGATTTTCACATACTTGTAGATTGGTCGCATTTGCCACATGCATAATGTGCAGATATTAATAAAAAATATGTTTCTACCTAAAACTGTTCAAAAGTTAACAAAAACGCAGTGACACGTGTTGCCCCTCAGCGGAAGGCCCTTTTCAAGGGTTGAGAGGTCACCTTTCTGTAGCTTATTCCGTTTGGGTATTAAATTGGTACTATTGTGAAACACCTATTGCCCAGTCACTGTTAATACGTTTAAAAATAATAATAATGAAGTAATACTATAATAAAAATTGCGACATAACGCATAACTTGCCTTTTCTTGCCGCATAATTTGGTTCAACCCCACCCTGCTGCATAATTCCAGTGGCACTGGCTGTAGGCAACGTTTGCGGTAACATCAGGGATATCAGAAGTAAAAACAGACCCAGCAAACCATGAAACTTGCCCAGGATTACCAAAAAATGACCACAAACTGGCCTGTCTGGGGGGAAGGGGTGGGCGTCGATTGGTTTAAAACACCACAATATGTACGACAATCTTGACCCGAAGGTATCAGAGCGCTTTACATGAGCACCATTTAGGTTACACAAGGACACATTCAGTTTTTGGTAGGCACTGGGAGGTTATGGACTTGATTTAGAAAATCGGCAGATGGGTTACTCCATCACAACGGTGAGGACTATCCCATCCTCCTAAATCTAAATTCTCATCTAAAATCCCACTGTCTTCTATGGAACTTAGATTTCAGCAGACGGGATATCCGTCACCGTTGTGAAGGAGTAATCCACCCGCTGACTTCTAAATCAGGCTCGAAGTGATATGCCCAGAATCCCAGGATGTTGGGCCAACTCAGACTCAAACTTGGTTCCCCGGCTCAGAAGTCGGCAGCTCTGGCAGTTGTGTAACAGCCTCTTCCAATCAAAGCCATATCACTGGGGCGGCAGCACAACATCCCGCGACCCTTCTCACAAAACATCTTTGTTTTTACACTTCCTTCTGCCCTCGCCTGCCCCTCAGTCAGAAAATGTCCTCTCCTGTGCCTCTCCATACAGTGCTTTATTTGAGCCAGTGGGAGACACCACACATTTTTGGGGACTTGGGCTTTTTTCATCATCAGACATTGAACCAGGGCACAAGCAAGTTAACGGTTTTAGAGGGGGGGGGGGGGGGGGGGGACAGAAAATGCAAAAGGGCCTAATGGAAAAGCCAGATTTTCAGTTTCTTGTAAAATTCTAGGAAGGAGGCGAGTGATCAATGTGTAAGGGAGGGAATTCAGTCATTCTAGGCTTTAAAGGCTAGGTACGAACACCACAAGGTGTGACCTCTGGCTCTTTGGATGTGGGGAACATAAGTGTACGGAAGGTTGGCGGAGGGGAGGTGAATTTGGTGTAGGTGTTTTGGTGTGCAGCGCCTCGGTTCAGTAGCGCTGTGTAGATGATATGAGGAGTTTGAAGAGGGCGTGTTGTGTACAGGGAGCCAGTGGAGGTCTCCGAGGTGTTTGGATAGGAGCGCAATACTTAAGGGGTTGGGAATGAGTCTCTGTCGCGTTTTGAATGACCTGGAGTCTTTTGGCAAGTTGTGCAATGGCTGCGATGCAGAGGGCCCTCAGGGGACAAACAGGGAGACGAGTCAATTAGCTCCTTCCCCACTTGATGTAGCCAACCCTCAACTGCCTCCCAAGCTGGACTGACCTATTCTAGGACCGACACATCTATACCCGATAGCAGTGCTTAATTTGTTAAAAATAAGTAAGTGCCAGGGCCAGCAGCTTGAACCACCCATTATCCCTGCCAGCGTTGCCAATGACGTATCAACATAACTACAAACCATCACAGGACAATAAGTGACAATTCAGACTGATTCAGGCACCAACACTAGAAGATTGGCTTGGGTAGCAGGTATTGCTTTTAATGTATAATCAATTAATAAAACAACTGTTGTCCTGCTCATCTTTAAAATTACACAAATAGCACCATCATGTGGAAGCTGTCATAAGTGCTGGTGTTGAGAATTAGTTGTCAGTGCCAAGCACCGGAAACCACTGGCTCAAATTAAGCACTGCCTGTCAGAGGACCACACCAGTTTTAAAGAGAAGGCACCAGTAATCCTTAGCTGTGACACCAAACCTTGATCTACGGGTTGGATCCATGCCAGGTTTTCAAGAGAACCACCAAGTAGATGAGTTTCATTTAGATTCTTGGTTTGTGCATACAGCTCGCTGTATTGTACTTGCATGTATATAGCGCTTCCTACACTTGCGAGTTATTGAAGCGCATGAGCTCACGGGTGCTTGGTTGGAAGTGCGAGGAGTTGCAGTGTAGCCTACACCTGAAAATCAAACATGGCTCCTGCCCTTCTGTGTCTCCCATGGACACCCCCTAACCCCCTTCCCCCCCCACCCCCTCTTCCTCATTGGAACAGTCTCAGTAAGTCTCCAAAGAAAATACGTGACATGTCTCCAGCCTTTATATGCCTCCCATGGACACCATTCGCACCTCAAGGGACAGTCTCGGTACAACTCCAAAGAAAGCACGTGACATGTCTCATGCCTTCCTGTGCCTCCCGTGGACGACCCCCAACCACTCACCTCACGGGACAGTCTCAGTACCTCTCCATAAAAGCACGTGATGTCGCTACCAGGTCCAGCCCGCCCCTCCCCCGCCCGGCGTCCAAGGCCAACCATCTGTTACGGACGTCATTCACTGAGTGCCAATAATGAATTCCACAATCGCATCCACTCCACTCCTGGATCAATACATCCCGCCCTGGGCTCCCCGCCTCCCCCGGGGGCAGCCAAGGACCCGGGCAGCTTAAACAGGCCGCTCGAGTCGGGGCGGACTGACAGATAGTCGTTCAGGCTAGGGACCTCCGACACCCCCAGGCTTACAGCGCCTATCTAATGCTGGTTGCGTCGAAGCGCTAGCGGACATCGCGATAAAGGAGCCAAGCTGAGAGACTACACCGCGCATGCGCAGTCGAAACACTTCCCATCCAAAATATAAATTGGGGAATGTCTGCCTTAAACAGGCGGGCTACAGGAGTAAAGTGCTTCATCTGGAATAAGGGCGAGGAACAAATAAATATGCTATTTTCATTGGCTGATCATGTAGGCACTGATGCTTTCTGCTGCCTAAGCAGTTGGGTGGCAACTTCTAGACTATGTTCGGAGTGGCAGGATTGTCCTACTGTTTAAATAAAACACTAAACCCCTAATAATCCACCATAAACCACGAGACAGCGTCGTTTGTAAATGTCACCATCAACCAGAACATGCAAATGTGTGTGTGTATATATATATATATATATATATATATTGAGAGAGAGAGAGAGAGAGAATTATACTACGTGTTTATTTTGGGTAGCTTGTTTCATTACGTTTACTAAATGCCCTGGCTCCATCTCTTCGGCTTGCTTACCCTCTGTCAAGTCTTTGTTCCTCCTGCCCTCATGCACCCCTCCCTCACCCCCCAGAGCTTCATTTGAGCCAGTGGGACCCACCGACACCCATTTTGGGTCCGGGCACACATTTTGCCTCATCAGACTCGAGCCAGAGCAGGAAAAGCACAAAAGGGTGAAGGGACAGAGAGAAAAATAGAGACAAGGACAGAAAACAGATGGAAAAGAGGCTTTAGGAGTGAGACGGGTGCAGAGAGTGTCTGCTGAAGGATGAAAGATGCATGCGGAGGATGCAGGCCTACGCAGCCTTCTATTAGGCACCAAAACTTGCCCTTGCAAACCAATCGGAGACACGTTTTCGGTTTCATCTCTTACTACACGTTACGCGCACATATTCCGGATACTCTGGTCTTCTCCGTGACTTTCTCGAGTTTAATATTGTTATCAACATGAATACTCTGCAGTTAGAGAGCAAAGGTAGCTTCTGGGGAAACCACAAATGTACTGAGTATCAAAACATCACTGGGTGGCTGAAAGTGACAATTGTGCTGTGAAAAACACAAAAAAACCTATAAACACATAATGCCCAGAACTGTGTCCTCGTCGCCACTGTGCACTCACTGTTGGTAGTTCCGCGTGCAATGTCCGCCATGGACGTCACTGAGCCACGGGACATCAGAGTTATGTTACATTGATTTCTATAGCGCACTGATCACCCGAGAGTGTATCCAGGCGCTACCGGTTCTGCTGCCTGTGTATCACAAGATCCCATTGGCAGGAGATGCCTTAACTCCACGTCAAGGGTTCTCGTGGAAGAAATCATTGTACCAGAGCTCCAAAAGCCACGCTTAGCCCAAGGCCCCATTGGAAGAGAGTCACCTGGACTCCTCACCGTGGGTTTTCTTGCAACGAAACCTTCTACTAGAATTCCACAACTCTGCTTATCTCAAGACTCAATTGGTAGAAGGAGCCTTAACTGCACGCCATGGGGTCTCTTGGAACGAGACCTTGTACCAGGGCTCTGAAAGCCATGCTTAGCTCAAGGCCCCATTGGAGGATGAGCTGCCGGGACTTGTTCTAGCCCTCTAACCAGAGTTCTGTGCCTGCGTTGAGCTGCCGGGACTTGTCCTAGCCCTCTAACCAGAGTTCTGTGCCTGCGTTGAGCTGCCGGGACTCGTCCTAGCCCTCTAACCAGAGTTCTGTGCCTGCGTTGAGCTGCCGGGACTCGTCCTAGCCCTCTAACCAGAGTTCTGTGCCTGCGTTGAGCTGCCGGGACTCGTTCTAGCCCTCTAACCAGAGTTCTGTGCCTGCGTTGAGCTGCCGGGACTCGTTCTAGCCCTCTAACCAGAGTTCTGTGCCTGCGTTGAGATGCACGGACTTGTTTAGCCCTCTAACCAGAGTTCTGTGCCTGCGTTGAGCTGCTGAGACTCGTTTAGCCCTCTAACCAGAGTTCTGTGCCTGCGTTGAGATGCACGGGCTCGTTTAGCCCTCTAACTAGAGTTCTGTGCCTGCGTTGAGCTGCCGGGACTCATTCTAGCCCTCTAACCAGAGTTCTGTGCCTGTGTTGAGCTGCCTGGACTCGTTCAGCCCTCTAACCAGAGTTCTGTGCCTGCATTAAGCAGCCTGGACTCGTTCAGCCCTCTAACCAGAGTTCTGTGCCTGCATTAAGCAGCCTGGACTCGTTCAGCCCTCTTACCAGAGTTCTGAGCCTGTGTTGAGCTGCTGGGACTCGTTTAGCCCTCTAACCAGAGTTCTGTGCCTGCGTTGAGCTGCCGGGACTCGTTCTAGCCCTCTAACCAGAGTTCTGTGCCTGCGTTGAGCTGCCTGGACTCGTTCTAGCCCTCTAACCAGAGTTCTGTGCCTGCGTTGAGCTGCCGGGACTCGTTCTAGCCCTCTAACCAGAGTTCTGTGCCTGCGTTGAGATGCACGGACTTGTTTAGCCCTCTAACCAGAGTTCTGTGCCTGCGTTGAGCTGCTGAGACTCGTTTAGCCCTCTAACCAGAGTTCTGTGCCTGCGTTGAGATGCACGGACTCGTTTGGCCCTCTAACTAGAGTTCTGTGCCTGCGTTGAGCTGCCGGGACTCATTCTAGCCCTCTAACCAGAGTTCTGTGCCTGTGTTGAGCTGCCTGGACTCGTTCAGCCCTCTAACCAGAGTTCTGTGCCTGCATTAAGCAGCCTGGACTCGTTCAGCCCTCTTACCAGAGTTCTGAGCCTGTGTTGAGCTGCTGGGACTCGTTTAGCCCTCTAACCAGAGTTCTGTGCCTGCGTTGAGCTGCCGGGACTCGTTCTAGCCCTCTAACCAGAGTTCTGTGCCTGCGTTGAGCTGCCGGGACTCGTTCTAGCCCTCTAACCAGAGTTCTGTGCCTGCGTTGAGCTGCCGGGACTCGTTCTAGCCCTCTAACCAGAGTTCTGTGCCTGCGTTGAGCTGCCTGGACTCGTTCTAGCCCTCTAACCAGAGTTCTGTGCCTGCGTTGAGATGCACGGACTCGTTTAGCCCTCTAACCAGAGTTCTGTGCCTGCGTTGAGATGCACGGACTCGTTCTAGCCCTCTAACCAGAGTTCTGTGCCTGCGTTGAGCTGCTGGGACTCGTTCTAGCCCTCTAACCAGAGTTCTGTGCCTGCGTCGAGATGCACGGACTCGTTCTGGCCCTCTAACCAGAGTTCTGTGCCTCTAACCAGAGTTCTGTGCCTGCGTCTAGCTGCCGGGACTCGTTCTGGCCCTCTAACCAGAGTTCTGTGCCTGCGTCGAGCTGCCGGGACTCGTTCTGGCCCTCTAACCAGAGTTCTGTGCCTGCGTCGAGCTGCCGGGACTCGTTCTAGCCCTCTAACCAGAGTTCTGTGCCTGCGTCGAGCTGCCGGGACTCGTTCCAACCCTCTAACCAGAGTTCTGTGCCTGCGTCGAGCTGCCTGGACTCGTTCTAACCCTCTAACCAGAGTTCTGTGCCTGCGTTGAGATGCACGGACTCGTTCTAGCCCTCTAACCAGAGTTCTGTGCCTGCGTTGAGATGCACGGACTCGTTCTAGCCCTCTAACCAGAGTTCTGTGCCTGCGTTGAGCTGCCTGGACTCCTCACCATGCATTTTCTTGCAAAGAGGCCTTGTCTTAGAGTTCCGCTAACCGTGTTTAGCTCAAGACCCCATTGGAACAGAGCCCCCTGGAGTGCTCACCTTGGGTTTTCTTAAGAGGAGACCCTCTGCTAGAGTTCCACTAACGCCGTCTAGCTCAAGAGCCCATTGGCAGGAGCCGCCTGGACACCTTACCTTGGGTTTTCTAGGAATGAGGCCCTTCTACCAGAGTTCTGCTAACAGTGTTCAGCTCAAGACCCCTTAAGGGGTTTGCGGGAAATCCCCCATTAATAATCAAAATACGAGGTACTGACCAGTAGCGACTACTGGGGAACGACTTACATCTCGCTCAAAGTCAGCCTATCTTGAAAAAGCGGCCCGAGCATCTTAAAATAGGACCTCGCCGCTATCTGCGCACATATCCGCGCTCGTGGCAGGCCGTCTAATGCACCGGACCATTACCAGCTCCGCGAGGCGACTCTTCGCGAAGCGTGAATCACTCAGCGCATATCGCTGCAAAGCAGCCCTGCAATTAACAGGGAGCTTTTATTCAGGGTATAATTATACATATCTTAATGCAATTACCGGCCTATATTTTGTGCATTAAATAGTGGGCTGCCATGGGGAGAGAGATTTTCGCTCCTTGGCCGAGCATTACCGAAAACAATACGGCTTTAATACTAAAAGGCGCCCCGCCTTGGGGGGGGGGTGGAGAAGTTCTGTAGACATGTACCCATCAGACACAGATTGGAGATTTACGTGGGGAAGCGGTAATGTATGTTTAATTCACCTTGTGCACTAATGTGTGAAAATGAATTTTTCACCATAAGAAGCAGTGGTGATAAGCGAAGGACAATGTGCAACTTACTGGGAGAAGTGAATTTCACAAGAAAAAAAAAGTTATTTGAAGGGCTCATTATTCATGAAGCAGAACAAATGCCCGGGGACCCGGCTTCTAGGCGCTGCAAACAAAACAAGCAAATCACATGGTTCAGAAGAGGGCAGTTATGTCATTGGCAATGCATCACATGTGTGGACTGCCACCCTCAATCCCTCCCTTCAACTTCCATTCAACTATTTATTAAGCGCAACATACAATATAGTTAGACTTCTTGGCGCTGAATGAAATGAATCCACGTGCCAGATAAACCACATAATACAAACGGCATAAACACGAATGCTTAAAGAAAAAAAAATGTATTAAAATAGAATGTTTCCCGAATTTGCCACTGGGTCACTTTCGGAAGTCCCAGACACTTCCTCGTGGCTCTCCAGACACCACACAAGATGACTCTCCATTAGACAACACAACCAACTTAAAGTCAAACACCACCCATGTACCTGCAAGGACTTTTTCTGCGGCGCGGAGAACCAAGTCAGTTCTACCCAACAACCTCTCTACCCGCATGCAATCGAACCCTCAAGGCTCAGGAGTCTAGCACCGAGCCAAGCTCCGACCCACCGCTCCGTGGCGCCTCACAAACTAAACATGTGCCTCAGTAAATAAGCGCTATCTACTGCTGCGCAAATACGCTCTACGTCTCCCACCAGTGACCTCTCCGTTGTAACGTGTAGTACCTTCCGCCGGAAAAGGTGCCCAGACCAACATGTCTTCGGCCGCACGATCATCCTATATTGGCATGTTGCAGATATATATTTCACCCAATAATCAGGTGTCTGGAACTGTGGGGATTGGCTGAGTCCTGTGGTCATCTGGCTGGTGCCAAGAGGTCATGGAAATGTTGAGAGCGCTTATAAATATCGACAATCAAACATAAAATGGAAAATGAGGTTCGTCTTTATCTCGGCTCTTCGGAGCCCATATCTCCAAGTGATTTCAGGAAACAGTGTTCATACTTTACTGGAACAGGCCCAACGCATCTATCACGCAAAGCCATCACGGTGGTCCCCCCGGTCCGCCTCAGCGGTCCCCCCACGCCTTCACAGCGGTAAACCCGGTCCTTCAGGTCACCCCGGTCCACCTCAGCGGAAACCCCGGTCAATCGCAGAGGTAATCCTGGTTCGCCTCAGCGGTCAACCAAAGCCACCACGGCGGTAATCCCAGTCCACCCCAGCAGTCACTCTGGTCCGCCTCAGCGGTAACCCCACCCCAAACCATCACAGCAGTAACCCCACTGTGCCTCAGCAGTAACCCCAAGCCATCACAGGTAACCCCAAATTCACCTCAGGGACCACACCTTTAACTCCAGGGCATGACAACGGTCACCCCAGTCCGCCTCAGCAGTCACCCCACGCCATCACAGCGGTAATCCCAGTTCACCTCAGCTTCACCCGTCACTCCAAGCCATCACAGCGGTAACCCCAAACCATTGCAGAGGTAACCTCATCCCAAACCATCACAGCAGTAATCCCAGTCCACCTCAGAGGTAACGCCAAACCATCACAGATAACCCCAAGCCCACCTCATGGGTCACCCCGAGGCCATCGCAGGTAACCCCAGTCCACCTTAGCGGTAACCAGTAACCATAGGGCATGACAGCGGTCACCCCGGTCCGCCTTAGCGGTCACCTCAAGCCATCACAGCAGTCACCCCACACCAGCACAGCAGTCACCCCAGTCCGCCTCAGCAGAAACCTCACCCCAAGCCATCACAGTAGTAACCCTGGCCCATCGCAGCGGTAACCCGAAGCCACCACAGCAGTAACCCCAGTCCGCCTCAGCAGAAACCTCACCCCAAGCCATCACAGCAGTCACCTCAAGCCATCACAGCAGTCACCTCAAGCCATCACAGCAGTCACCTCACACCAGCACAGCAGTCACCCCACACCAGCACAGCAGTCACCCCACACCAGCACAGCAGTCACCCCAAGCCATCACAGCAGTCACCTCAAGCCATCACAGCAGTCACCTCAAGCCATCACAGCAGTCACCTCAAGCCATCACAGCAGTCACCCCACACCAGCACAGCAGTCACCCCACACCAGCACAGCAGTCACCCCACACCAGCACAGCAGTCACCCCACACCAGCACAGCAGTCACCCCAGTCCGCCTCAGCAGAAACCTCACCCCAAGCCATCACAGTAGTAACCCTGGCCCGTCGCAGCGGTAACCCGAAGCCACCACAGCAGTCACCCCAGTCCCCCTCAGTGGTGTACAGCCAATGGCTCCATATCAGGAACGGGGGCGCTGCACATCGTAGCAAGGCCAGTGACTTACCAGCGGGAGGAGGGGCTGATTTTAGCCGAAGATGTAAAACGGAACTGCACAAGCGATTGGGAGGTACAAGGCAGTGACATCTCATGGTAAACACGAACGGCCCGGAAACATCAACATGGAAAGAGGCAAACCTAAGGATGTGCCCTCAACTGGGGATTTCTAAAGCTTTTCTAAGCAGCTTTCATGCTGGACCGAAGGTCTCCAACTCGGGATACATAAGAGTATCTTTCACGATGTCCGGTCTCACTACCAAGAACTATCAGGGCCTGGGGTCACCCCCTGTCACTTCACCAACACATGCCTGCCCAAACTTTGTAACGTCAGGTTCCTCGTCTGGACTGTACCAACCGCTTGCTGGATCCTGCCCTGGGGATTTGCAGAGGCAGCTGTCCAGGAGGGACCACCCCCCCAGGGAAAGACTGCAGGATCCAGTTTCAGTGGACATACCGACCCCAGCCTAGCTGCAGTGACCTCCAACCCTCCGATCACCTGTTGTGTGGGATTATAAAAGGTTGGAGGTCACCGCGGTGTGACCTCCCACTACAGTTACGAACTTCAGGCTTCCCTTCGGGTTCAGTTCAACAAATGAAGCCCTCGGCTGCATCTCGTGTGTTCAAGAATAAACAATGTACTGGGGCAGCCGTGAGAAGTTATTTTCAGAAATTAATCCCCTTGGAATAGCAGGACAGGGTCCAAATCACCCCGATTACACCAGCTAACACAAGCAAAAACATCCCAAGGACGTATCAAATGAATAAAATGTCACATCAGCGACGATGCTTGAGCACGAGGTCATAAATGTATTTTTTCACAAATGGTCACCCTCTAGTGGTTGGGGTGCAGGGTTATCTCGAGAAGACACGAAGTAACCATTTTATCTACTGTAGTTTAGTTTAACCTGCACGCACACGGCCAAGAAATAACTGACAAGATGGCGGAACATGTCACAGGACCGCGGGCTACTACAGAACCGTCACCTCCTCACCTCTTCACATAGCTAGAGTGGTCCCCACTCCTGCAAACACCTGCCCCGTTCCCACAGAAGGGCTTATTACACAGACTGGAGGCCCTCGCTTGGCCAGCAGGCCTGGCTAGCAAACTGGAGCCTGAATAGCCAAATTGGATTACTGCGGTTCCTCGGTGGCCAGGCCAACTTGGCCGGCGACACGAAGTAGACAAGAGCTGAAGAGGGAGAGGGGGTGTCTGCAGGCTGCTTGCGCATGCTGGCCAAGCCCGCAAGCCGTCCACGGGGTAAGTAGCTTCAAGAAAATCTCTTTTAATCAGACGATGTGAAAAATACGCAGCGGACACTTTATGGGGAGGCGCACATACGCGTCTGTCCTCTTTGGATAACAAGCCATGTGAAAGACAAATATCTCGCAATGCTCAGCTTTTACTGGGCCAGTTCCTTTTTCATTTCACGCAATTGGCAACTCATTATCTCAGTAGTTTGTTTATTTATTGATAATTTTGCTAGATCAGTGGTTCCCAACCTGTGGTCCGGGGACTCCTGCGGGTCTGCGAAGCCTTCTAAAAAATATTGACAAATTAGGTACCCAGCTTCCAGTAATAACTCAGGCGGGGGTCCCCGGATTCCCATGATGATTCAGTGGGGGTCCTTGGGCTCCATTAATGTTAAAGTGGGGGTCCACAGAAATCAAAAGGTTGGGAACCACTGTGCTAGATGATTTGTCACATTTAACAGTTACAGAAACAATAGTGTTGCCTGGAAAACACAAACTTAAGAAAAGAAGGAAAAACTCTTCCAAAGATGCCTTCTTCTTTCCATGAGGCATTACCTTGATGCCGGAGTCAAAAGCCATCAATGTTGAGCACATCCAGCTGTTTCCCAGATGTTTGGTCTTTGACTCCAACTTAACCAGAACATGTGTGGAAGAAAGCCACATTCTTTTAGAAGATCATTTCACTTTCTCTTCTGGTCGCAATGGGTGCACTTGACTTTCGACGGAATGGATTTAGTATTTTATATAAAACGGAGACCGAGAGTCTTGGCCAAGACTCTGCACCCGCAAGGGTAGGATGACAATGGTGGACTTTCAATATCAACATGAACGAAGTTCCAAAGGTTCCATTGGAAGCCATCAGGTCCCCAAATCCAAGCATCTTCAGGAGCACACCAGTCTCAGTTAAACCACACAGGTGCTGAAAGGAATACGCCATGATTGGTCCATCAAGGAATGTCATGCTACGCAGCTGGATAGTCAAAAGGGAACTTCCCATCTTCTTTCAGGTGAGATGGTTGCAATTGTCCCGCTTCCCCTTTCCTCCCAAGTATCAGACGTAGAACGACGGGATTATGGAATGTCCTGGAAGAGTCAGGAGACCAGCCTTATGTAGATCCAAATCCCAAGAGACACCAAAATGTAGATCTCACCTTTCAGACCAGACACCCAACACAAGTCACTGCGGTCCAGAGTGCAGCAGTTTCACCAGCACCTACAATCTGTTCCAAGTGTTCAACAACTCCACTGTTCACACCTACAAGTGCTTTGGACAGCTGGAATTCCAGTCTCCCATTTATAAAAGCAGAAAGTCAGGTGAAGGGAAACAGTTCTCTTTACCTAGTCCATGTCCGTAACAACCACAAGCATTCTAGAATGTTCTCTTGTTTGATGTCAGTATGGGTTTTGAGACCTATTGTGAGGTTATTGACTCCCTAGGCCCTTTAAAGAGATTCAGTAGGAGTCGGGATGCCCCAGTCCTGTGCACAGGGCATTAATAGCTCTAGTTAAACATGGGGTACTGTATCTACAACACTATATACCAAGCATTTGCAGAAAAAAAAAAGAAAAAAAAAAAGGGAGCGAGGGAGAGACTGGCGCGATGCAAGGCTAAGCAAGTTTCACATCATTGCTTCTAGGTTTAGGATGGGCATATTGGTGCTTTCATGAGCAGTGAGCTAAATGACCGCTTGTTTCTTTTGTAAAATAAGCTTAGTTTAGGAGCCAGAGGTAAATGAGAACAGCACTAGAATAAAGTCAAAGCAAATGGCAACATGGAAAGAGATTGGAGGAAAGGAATGCTGCAATAAAACGCAGGCAGCTACCAGCCTAAAACACCCACGGTGAAAGAGGAGCACCAAAAATATACCAAAAATAGTCCATCACAGCAACAGATAAAGAAACCAAAGTGAAATGATACAGAAGTTGGTCACTGCTCTGAAACAGAAAAAAAGTAGGGAGAATAAGGCAGAACTGACTACTAGCAAGGAAGAATTTTTAAAGGACACTAACCAATAAATGAAATTGCTTTAATCCATAAAAAGAATACCAAAAGTATACACAAGGTTGAACGCTTACGCTCACCCTAAAATGGTGTGCAACTCTCCTTAACCTAACAAACTTTTTGGACTGTCAAATAATAAATTCATGGAAATGTTGTTCTTTCTAATCATTGCTTTGAGCTTTGGCACTTCAAACACCGTGCCGTGTCCCGCAGCGAGGGGATAACCAGATGCTAAATGGCAGAAATATAAGAGTTGGCCGATCACACTACATCATTAGTGCACCCGAATTCCAGCACTTTAATTCAACATAAGTGTGAGATTTACTTGCTTTTCTTCAATCAAACTAACTACATAAAGACCAGCAGTTGATGTGAAAGTGAAGGAATGAAAATGTGGCGTTGCACAACATGGTGTGATCGGTCCACCACAGGTTCTAGATCGGACTTGCATGTTCCAGGATTTTTGTGATAAGACTGAAACCGGTCTCAGGCTGCTTGTTTCCGGTCCAGGGAAGATCTGGCCTGGCAGTTTGGGATGGACTGTTCCCAGATTGGGGGTGGGAGGTGAAAAGAAATCAGGGTCAAAACTTATTTGCAAAAGGCTGGTTCCAACCTGAAATGGCATGGTGAGCAAAAACAAACAATGGATTTCGACCTAGATCTGTGAATGGGGGTGAATGTTTGAAATTGTTCAGCATTCCATCCATCATCTGTTCTCTTTGCATTTTATGCAAGACTCAGGCAGGTCACAAAGTTAAGAGTTGTTCCACAGATTCCTCACAACCACGAACCTTTGCTGGACCACATTAATATTTTTCCCCAGAGATGGTACATGGTGATGTCCCATCAACACCATCTGAAGGATTGGGCCTGCTGGATCACAGATGTGCTGCTTCGTGAATCCACATCTGGGTTTGGATCAGCTACCATGTAAATGAACTCATATCACCACTGACCTTACAGATGTGAACTAGTGTTCCATGTGCACCTTCTGTTGTCAATAGATCACTAATACACAAACATTAGCACTCAATGCGAGGTTCCTAGGACCAATAGCCACTCTGCCTCACCTTTGGCAAAAACTGTTTTTGGCACCAAGGTATCAGCAATGTTCTTCCTGAGCTCTTCTTCAAGGCTGAGCAAGCAAATGCCTCTCGCTGCACCAAAAATCGGTCCCCAATTTCCACCATTGTTTCTTTGTAAAGTTGACACCAATTTCTAGGGAGGAGTTATCAGTTGAGACAAGCATTTGCAAAGCAACCGGTCTCGCGTTTGCCTGAGCTAGAGCAATTAGCATTGTAAACTCCTAACCGGACTTTTCTTGCCACATAAATTGAAAATGAAAACAGTTTCACATAACTAAGTGGACTTTTCTTGCCATATAAAATGAAAAGTAAAGGTTTCCCATAAGGGATCTGACGGCCACCATCAGTGCAAAGCTGATAAAGGGAAATAAAAGTTCACCCATAGCGAAACCTATTGGTAAAAGTGCAAAGTAGTCCAGAAACTGGACTGAAAACGTGGAGCCTCGGATGTTTTCAGTAGTTGGTCGGTGCGCTCGAGGAGGGCTAAACACCGGAAAAGGCATGACGTATGCATGCCTTTCACTAAGCAAAGCGAGCAGATTTTAAAAGCCAAGCTCACAAACCAAAGAAAGACACTGACGTGACATGGGCGTGGTTTGAAGCCCAAATAGAGATTACAACACGGGACGGAGAATTTTGCGGGGGTGGGCGGGGAGGAGAACGGCACGAAAGAGTGATTACTACATAACTCTGTTTTCTGTTTAGACTACCACAGTGCACTCACTAATTTTCACCTCTTCTTTCAAGACTAGAAAGTGAGGTCTGCTAAATCACCACCCAATCACCCAGCCAAGTCCATTAATACAGTGGAAAAATACTAAGGATACGCCAGTTTCTAAAAGTAACCCAATTTTGAGAACCTAAGGAAAACAAAAAGATTTGCTCAAGATCACACATTTGGTAAAGATGGGATTATAACTTTAGTCTAGTTTTTCCATAACAACCTAGACAGATTGTTTTGCTCAAATCCAATATTTTTCAAATCAAAGGGCAACATCAAAGCAAAAATCTCATTTAATCTTTAATTTACTAATCTGGGATTAAGACTGCTGCCTGCAAGACCTCCCTTTAAAGCTGCTCTACACAAGGCCAGAGAGGAGACTGTTGTTAACCTTCTCTAATGATAACAAACCTCATGTGCCTATATGTACCCCACGCCCCATCACAAGAATGTTTAATGCCACAGGGCAGGTCCACTGGTTCTTCAAATTCCACAATCATACATCAAAACCAGTTACATGGTTACAATGCTTATGTATTTGATTTACTGAAAATGATTCAGAAGCCAAAGTAGATTGAATAAGATGTAGCAGAAGCATAAAGGGTCATAATAGCCAAGTAAAACATTCCATCCATCAATTCAAAATCTGGAAACATAGTCCACTACAACGTCACCCTGCAAATATTTATTCCCACAGTGTATTATGAGAAAATTTACTAACGTCTGGCCTCACACGGCAATTAAGTTTCTCATATATTATCTACACTTAAACAAACAATTGGTGCATGAATCTAATTTCAATGATAGTTTAATTGCCTCAAGAGCAGAGGGGAGAGGCTTTCATACGCTACACTGGATCCTGTAGGCACCGCGCCCTGATTAGCTAGTCAACATTCTACTGTTTGTATCAAACATCCAATAGCATTCAGTTCTCAGATACTGGTTCAACCCCACTCCAGAAACACAAAAACAGCCTACTCTAAAGAGGTGTTCCCAGAAAGGGTGATTCCATTTAGTTTTAATATATGTAAATGTTTTGAAAATCTGGTTGGATCCGGCTCTCCTGGTTCTGTGTTGGACACCTGAGCTAGGCAAGTATTTTCTGTTTCTGGTGGATACAACTACATGTGGATTCCTCACCTTATGAATTCTCCCAATGCGTCAGCATTCAACAGAAAAAGCGTTACCAAATGTAAGTAACTTGTTCTTATGGACAAATGCTCCCTGCTTCTTGAGTAAGAGCACAGTCATGTTTTACTAATAATATTCCTCTCTCTCAGGACACACAGATTGCTTCACTGGTGCAAGAACACTTGCATTTAATGTTATTGTGCAAAAAGTCTTCCTGTATTTCACATTATGGTGCCGACATTTATTCTTGGACTTCAGGTCACACTGCCAGAATGTAATCATTTATTTCACATTCCAGTTAAGAGTCAGACTGTAGTTTAGAATTTCAGTGCATTAAATTAGCCTTGAATTTTAAGCCTAACTCAGGAAGGTATTCTTGCATTTCACATTTTAGTGCATGAATCTAGATTCGCCTTTCAGAGAAGGAAAGACATAGGTCCTCGGTTCTTTGTCCTCACACGCAAACCAGAAAGCTGACTTACTAAACATTCTAAAAGTCACATCTATACTATCGGCCCCACGCAAGATATTACATTTTCATAGAGCGCGGCGTAGGCCTGAGGGTGTCTTGGCGCTAGCATCTGCAGAAAGAAAAAAAAAAAACTTCCCGAAGGAGAAAAGTGTTATGACTACATAGGAAGTGGGAATAACCATGTTTTGAGAAGTTTCCTAAAAGTCAACAGGTTTGACTAGTTTCTAAGAAAGCAAGGAAACCGATTCCGGAGTTTGCTGGTTAAGAATAGAAAACTTCTGTCGCCCCATGAGGCGGTTTCAATTCTGGGCACCTTGACAGTTTTAGCGGTTGCTGCTCAAAGTCTTCTTCCCGGGGCATACCAGGAGAGCTTTGTCATAAGGTATCTTGGGCCAGTACGGTGGAGTGCCTTATGCATTAGGCACAGACCCTTGAAAGTCAATCTTTTTAGGTCGAGCATAGAGACGCGTAAACGCTGCTTTTCCAACGTGTTGGTATATATCTGGGTTTTTAACCACACCCACTGCACGCCCATCACTACCACTCATTCGTGGGCTTGCCTTTCAAAAATCCTCTGATGACATTGGTAAATGCTTTACCTTTTTCCCTCCTTGGGGAGGCTTTGTTACCACCTTGGCCATCGCCCCCCTTACATGGCTAATTCAACTTTTGCCGATAAGTTTGACTGCGAGCAAACTTCTTTTTCCTTTTGTGGGTTTCTTCACACTAATGCTAATGGCGGCCGTGGTGCTGTGAATTGGCTCCCTTATGTGAAACTGTTTTACTTTTAATTTATGTGGCAGGAAAAGTCGGATTAGGAGTTTACAAGGCTAATAGCTCTAACTCAAGCACATGCGAGACCCACTGCATTACAAATGCTTGTTTTTTTTAATTGGAAGCCAATGGAGCTCCTTCAGGACTTTTGATAATGAATCAACTTTTTTGATGTTTATGAGCAGGACTGCTGCTGCATTCTGTACTCTCAGCAGTTTCGTGAGGAAGGCCTGCTGCATACCCAAATAAAGGGCTTTGCAGTAGTCCACTCTCGATAAAACCGGAGAGATAACAGTTTCCGGGGGTCTTCTTGGAGAAAGCGCAGATTCTTTTAAATTATTTTTAGCTGGTACAAACAGCTTGAGATAAGGTTATTGGTCTGTTCTGAAAAGGTAAGACTAGCATCAAATATTACCCCAAGATTCCTGGCTTTTAGAACTGGGGTAGGGAAAGGACCCAGGTTATGTGGCCACCAAGAATCACTCCAGAAGGTGGTGTCCCTCCTCATCCAGGTGAGCCCTGCTTGCATGCAGTTATTAAACCTCAATGCTACTCCTGATTGATAATTTGCATATCGACCACGTATGAAAAGGTAGGGGGGTGGACTAAAGGATCTTATGAGTTTCGCAAGAGGAGCCACATGGATATTAAATAAAGTGGAGCTAAGCGAAGACCCTTTTGGAACACCACACGGTAGAGAGAAGGGGCTGGAGGCAAAATCCCCTAGTGTGACCAATTGCTCTCTTTCCGACAGGAAGGAGCGAAGAAGGCCATAGGCTGACCCACCTATTCCTAGCTCCGCAATTCTTTGGATCAGGACCGAGTGGCTAACAGTGTCGAAGGCTGAGGATAGGTCTAGTAGGGATCACAGCTGCCTTGCCTCCATTTTCCATAATGTTCCTTATTTCTTCTGTGGCTACTAAAAGAGCCAACCCGGTGGCCGAATTGGGCTCCGTCCCATATCACGTTATGGTCCAGCTATTCCAATACCGCAGTATTCATGTGTTTCTCTAGAATTTTTGTTGGGGAAGTGGAGGCGTGAAATAGGACGATAACTCTTCTCCTCATTGGAATCTAATGTGAGTTTTTTTTTCTAGTAGCGGTAAGATGTTTGCTTTTTTTCCAGTCTAACGAGAAGAGACCCGTATTGATAACCTGCTTTAGTAATGAGGTAAAAGAGGGGGACAGTATCTGCTATCTCATGAAGCATGTTTGGTGGGCAGGGGTCAGAGGGAGCACCTGACCCGGTCAGTTTAATCGGGACAAACTCTCTTTCAGTGGACATAGAAGGTAATCTAAGATGCTTTGGGTGGTTCTACTTTGCTGACTGGTTCTCCATGAAGTGAGTGCTAGAATTTAATGTGGCATCAAAATCCCTGTATACAGATTCTTCTGTATCTTTAAAGAAATCTGCTAGATTGTTGCAACAATTTTGACTAGAAATTAACCTCCTTTAGGAGGGAGGGTAGCAATTTCCTGAACCGTTTTGAAGAGCTCTCTGGAGTTATTTGCCTTATTTATTGCTTTGGAATAGAAGTTTGTTTTTTTCGTTCTTTAGCTTATTTTTGCAATTCTGAATTAATTGTTAGTATTTTACTTTTACCCTCTATGGAGTAGTTGCTCCTCCAGACCCTTTCCTGTTTCCTACAGTTCCTTTTCATTTCTCAGAGATTGGGGGATAACCAAGGAGCAGTCGGCTTATTTCTAAGAGATTCAACGGTTTTAGCAGAAGCAAATTTATCAGCAGCTTCGTTGAGCCCCTCCTAATATTCAGAGGCTGCAGTCGAAGATGGTCAGGATGCCTCCAAAGTAAGGCTAAGCTCGCTCAGGTTTATTTTATTCCAAGCCCTTGCTAATTTAGTCTGACCTAGAACCTTGGTAGTGGGTTTACCCGAGTGCAAGTTTAAACGAACCCCACATCCATGGGGTCTGACCATTTGAGGGGAGGGATTTCTTCCCGCTACAGATCAGGATGATTTGTTAAAGTGCCACACAGAATGTGTCCGGCCGAGAGTATGACAGCATTGATCAGTTGGAGGAGGTTGAAACAAGATGATCAATCAAGGTTTTGGTATCTCTGTTAATTAGATCTTCAAAGTAATAGTTAAACTCTCTAGTAGCAGTGTGATTAGCAAACTGGATGCTAGTTTCCAAGAAGTCATCGAGCGCTTCCAGGAAGAGGGCTGTCTGTACGCATTATGCGGCATTTCTTTTTCCACATAATGTACATCCGTCCCCCATTAAAGGATGCAGTAGTCCCCAGATGAAACACGCATTGGGCCGCCACAGCTTTCCTATTGTATATGAACAACAAATCCCATAATTATGCACTAAAACATTTTTAATTTCGCGCTCTCCTAGTAAAACAGAGATATTCAGTAGTTACCGGTCACTTTGTGTCAGTTCCTATATGTGACGTCACAAGCCTAGACAAATGTCTAGTACAGACAACTGCGCGGGGGCCTCTGTGCTATGGAAATCCCCACACCACAATCCTGATCTCATTTTCCTGGCATGAATCAGTTTAAATCGGATCTCCACTGCTTCTCTCAGTGTACCCCATGTGTGCAGGACGGACCCCTATGCTTCCAGCCTCAGTGGATGAAACCACATTTTTGGGTTTGTGATCAACACCCAGCCATTACCCATACAAATCCACTTACATGCAGCAAAACAAACATTTTTCACAACCACCAGCGTACACCCATTCGGTAATTGTTTTGCTCCAAAAATCAAGACAGCAGCTGTAGAAATTCGCCCCCCCCCCCAAAAAAAAAAAAGTGGGTGCTCCTCACTGAAAATTTGCATAGCCACAGCTTATGCTCGCGCTCTGATTCTGGGATGAAGCCATTGGATAAAGAGCTGCGGCGAGGGAGGGGGCGGGGGCTGCGATTGGTGTGAACATGTTCACAGGGAGAGATTCTTATCCATTGGACTCTGAAAACGTGTTCTTTGCACGCATCTTTCTCCGTGAACCCCGAATGTTTTACCGCCACCTGCTCACGCAGAGAGAGTAATTCAATTATCTAATGCCATTTCAAACCAAAGTATCTTATTTTTTGAAAATTAAGAGGCAACTTTTAGTCACAGCTTGAGATGATGGGTAATCTACCGGCCAGCATTTTCCCTATTGTTAGTATTCAATGGTTTCTCAAAAGGGACTGGTTATCGTAGATAACCCGTATCAGATCTGTAAATGACTGCACGGCAAAGACGAGCGGTAGACTGGAAACAGTCCAGTGGGCAGAGGTCCATCTTCATCACAGCCAAAATGAGGCAATTTAGCAACACACTGGTCTGTCCAACACACAACCTCGAAACTGTGCAAAAAGCAAGTTGTGTGCTGGGAAGCAAACGTCCGCCTTGGTACACGAGAATGTACAACATTGTACAAACTGGGATTTAAATAACTCCCGTTAGATGGTCGGTGCTGCATTCCAAGTGTCAAAGTGTGACTTAAGGGGACATTCATGCAAAATGAAATATCAAGCTCTCTTTGACTAACCGTGCCTCATGAGAAATGAGGTCTCCAAAGTGTGTTTTTAACATGGTCTGCTTTGCTTTCAAGACCCATTGAATGATTATACATTAGCAGTCCAAGTGCCCACTCCTGTGTAACCTACTATGGTATCAGAAACCACTCTGCCAATTTAGAGACCATTGTGAGACCTCCCTCAATCTAATCCTGCGTGATCCACAAAAGAATGTCACATTATTAGTTGGACACTGGATACCCACACGGGCACCATTTACCAGAAAATCTGTTTATCAATCTCGTATCACCATTAATGACGATAGCAGAATGCCGCTTGGTATGATGGAGTCCGAGTTAGCTTTGGAATCCATGGTGGCATCATTTACTAGATTGTCCTCTAACATTCATGAATCACCAACAACGAGGACATCAGTGTGGCCTTGTCTGATCACGTCTGGTTCATCAAGGGAGATCCATAATGATACCATCCACTTATTGATCTTTTAATCACTCAGTCACCACCTACAGTGAAGTCATCAGAATGGTGTTTTGTTTGATCGGGTCTCGTTCGACATGGGAGAGCCATTGTGACGTCAGACACTACTCTGTCGAGTTACTATTGATGCACCAACAATGAGGTCATCAGAATGTTGCTTTGTTTGATTAGGTCTACTTAGACAAAGGAGACCCCCAGTATGACGCCATCCACCTCTTGGTCTGTTAACCACTGATGAAACAAAAATGAGGACATCAGAATGTTGCTTTGTTTGATCAGGTCCGGTTGGACAAGGAGCCCATTATGACGTCAGCCACTACTTGGTCCATTTACCATGGATGTTTGTTTGATCAGATCCGGTTGGACAAGGAGCCCATTATGACGTCAGCCACTACTTGGTCCATTTACAATGGATGTACTAACTATGAAGTCATCAGAACGTTGCAATGTTTGATCAGGTCTGGTTCGACAACGGAGGCCCATTATGACATCAGACACTGCTTGGCCCGTTTACCATTAAAGCACCGACAAATGGGGGTGTCAGAATGTCACTTTGATTAATGTCTGGCTCTGTTGATACCCATGTCGTCTTTACTCACCACAAAGCCACTTTCATTAATACCGGCCAGGTCTGCGGCACATTTCACAGATTGAACAGTCTTGTCTTTCGGCATTTTATCAATCACACACCTCATCAGGACATAGTGGGGCTGACTGACACATTTTACAGCAGAAAAAAGCGGTACTTTATTTTGCACCACGTGTATGCTAAAGGTAAACATGCAAACTATCCATATGTATGTGGATGCGGGGAATCGGGTAGGTTTAAGTATTAATACAGAGCAAGGGAACAAGACTTTTCGCGGTAGGAAAGCGTTGAAACCGTCAGAGTAAGCTCCTCGAAGCTATATAGCCCTAGAGGACACTGGCGTTTCGAGTGTCAGATATTCATAGCCGTTAACTGCCGTCACCTAATTAAATTGTCAAGTGGTAAAAATGGATACACTTCGCGCCTTTATGGCAGCATTTCATTAATTTCGCAAACTCTACTTTCATTGTAACTGGCAGAGTGAAACGATCCGGTCGGTAGAAGGAATCCCCGTGATCGGATGTAACGCTCTGCCGGCATCGAGGCCCCATCTATCGGGACCACGCCAGGCTGCAGTAATGCGGACGTGGATCCACGGCAGCCACCACGGGCCTGGCACGTGAGCCGTCAGTTACACAGTATTTATTGTAGCACTCGTTTTTAACATGCATGCTAATTGCGAGCGAGCTGGGAGTAGAAAAACAGGCCCACTGGTTCCACTCAAGGGTGCGCCCGACATCTCCGCAAATGTGGGTTAATCTGGGTCACCCACACGCGGAGGCTCCAAAAACTGCAAAAACTGCCCACGATCACACAATGTGGTAAAGGAGGTGCGCTGGCGTTAGACATCAGGCCCCCTGGTACCACTCAAGCGCGTTCCCAACATCTCTAACCTGTGCTAAATATGAAACACCCACATTCGGGTGTTCCGATAACTGAATAACTAACAAGATCACAGAGTGTGGTAATGTAGGTGCGCTGGCGTTAGAAACCAGTATGCGCCCGAAATATCTAACCTGTGCTAATCTGAGTCATCCACACGCGGAGGTTCCGATAACTGCAGAACCAATCCAAGATCACACAGTCTGGTAACGTAGATGCGCTGGCACTAGAAAAGGTCCACACTGAACTAGGAGCTCCAACCCTTATCCAAGGGTTGGAGCCAATTGTTTGAACCTTCGAGCGCCTTAAAGCGGTTTACAGAAACACCGCAAGCAGCCTTGATGTGAGACACACCATGGCCAGCCCGAGAAGGACCCCCGGGCGCTGCATCACACCGAGACCCGGCACTCGTGAACTCGTAACAAGCGCAAGAGTCGGCACTTGTGAACTCACACTGATCACTGCGCACAGCCCGGCTGGGTTAACACGAGTCCTTGATTTAGTCTCAGTCTGGCCAAAGTACACACGGCTGACTCCTCTGCCCCTAAATTATCACCACGATAAGGTATCACCACGCCCAGCCACCTAAAGCCCCCACAGAGACTTGCTTAACAAATCACCATAGCCAGATTCCACCCCAAGAACAGTGCACGTCCGAAGCTCGGGGCACTGCCCGCGTGGCATCATCCGATAGGGCCACCATAACGCACAACACTTGTGAGATCGATACATAGAAATGCACGTCTCCAAAGATGCTTAAGCGCTAGGAAGCGCAGATGCGCACACGCAGCACTGCGTTTGTGTAAGCGCTAGAATCGTGCGTGCCACCACTTGTCAGGATATTTTGCATCAACCTGCTTCGTGGCCTCGCAGAGCTGCATCGCGGAACACATTGAAAGGGGTGCACGAGCGGTGTGGTAGTGTCAGCCTCACGCTTGCACCGCTGGTAGTCACCAGGCGGGTGTCTCAGCCAATCCCACCCACACACACACACGGAGTACTATTCCGCGCAGAAGCTCACCACGGGCAGAGTGCCTTGTACGGCTTCATGGCACAGGCACTCCGGATACTGAAAGCAATGCCAGAAGGACTCCATGCGTGGCACAGTCCGCCTCCCCAACCCCAACCCTACCGGAACCATGCCCAGAAGGACTCCAAGCATGACACAGAAGTCCAGGAAACCATGCCCACAAGGGCCCGATGCATGGCCGGAACATGCCCAGAAGGACCCGATGCATAGCACCGCCCCTCCGAGCACCATGCCCAGCAGACTACAATACACCACAGCGACCACCCCCACCCCAGTAACCATACTCACCTGTTCCCCAACGCACGGTACAGACCCCCAAGGAACCATGCCCACCAGACTCAAATGCATGGCACAGATATCCGGGAACAATGCCCGCAGACCCCAATGCATGGCACAGGCTGTGCAGGAACCATGCCCAGCAGGCCGAAATGCATGGCACAGGCTGGCCAGGAACCATGCCCAGCAGGCCGAAATGCATGGCACAGGTCGTCCAGGAACCATGCCCAGCAGGCCGAAATGCATGGCACAGGTCGTCCAGGAACCATGCCCAGGAGATCCCAATTTATGACACATAGTCTCCGGATTCTGCCCATGGCACAGACCCTCCAGGAAATCTCAATTAATAGCACAGAAAGTCCGGGTTCCAGGAGACATGCCCAAAATAACGCAGCCCTTCTGGGTCCCAAGTGCCATGCCCAACAGGGAAGAGCCGTGGTCAGGGTAACATGTCCAGGAGAAACCTATGCGTGACACAGTCCTTCCAGGATCCACAAGGCATGCCCAGAAGACCCAATGCATGGCACAATCTCCCCTAAGTATGCAGTATCCCTCCGGCTTCTAGCTGCTATGCCCTGCAAATCGCTATGTATGGCAAGCCCACCGGGTTCCAGTTACCACGCTCCGCAGAAGGTAAGGCACTGAAGAGCCCCTTCAGATCCCGGGTGCCATCCTTAGCAGGTCCCAATTCATTCCACAGACCATGCCCAGCAGAACTCAAAGCATGGCACAGCCCCTCCAGTCCTCGTGTCCGGGTGTTACGTCTAGCAGAACCGTGTGATCCTCAGCAGATGCCAATGCAAGGTAGACTCTGTACCCTGGTGAACCCTGCCAAGCAAAGCAGTGTGATCCTCAGCAGATGCCATTGCATGGTAGACGCTGTGCCTTCGTGAACCCTGCCATGCACTGGGTCCCAAGTACAGAAAATTACACAGCATGACTCAGCCAATCCGTGCTCCACGTACCATGCCAAGCATACCCCAAACCACGACACAGACAGTCCAGGTCCCATGAACGACACCATGCCCTGCTTAGTAGTGCCCCGCTGTGCCACCTTTCCAATGTCTAGGGGTACAGGGAAGCCCCACCGTGCTCGAGATGCAACACCCAATCGAGATATACTGTGCCAGCTGTCGAAGGATGTGCAGAGCTCCGCAGTGCCCAACAACTGCACACAGGGGCCGGCAGAACCACCCACACCCCTGGCGGTGCCCGGCTCTGCTCCTCTTTGAGCCAGAAATGTGGCACTGTGCCCACTGATACACCCCGGTGCCCAAACGTGACCCAACTAACATGTCCAGCAGTGCGCAGCTTCACTGCTCTCCCGGGCACCAACAAAGCAGAAGGTTTGGTCTGGTCAGAAGGTTACCGTACTCAACAAAACCCCATCATATTACAAACCCCGTGCCCAACACAGCCCACCGTGCCAGGGAACCATATACATCAAATACGAAATCCGCCCGAAGAGCCGCCCCCAGCATGGCAGGGTACCATGAATGACCTGTATGTGACCCCACTGGGTGCCAATCCTGGCAGAGCCCGCGATGATCTGGGCACCACACCCGGCAGAGCTCCGGCGTGTCTGGCTTAAAACTGAAGGCGCTCCAGCTGCGACCTCCTTGCTCCCCACGTACCACCCCCACCCGGGAGCGCACCCTACCACAGGGGGGGCTGCCATGCTCCCCCACAGCCTCTCCAGACCTAGGCACGCACCCACCCCCGGCCCAACACCTGATGCCATTCACCCTGGAGACCCAACACCCGCTCACCTCAGTGTAGGAGACGCAGGGTTGCGCTGGGACCCGCTACAAACAAACGACGGGTACAAACATTCATCCCAGAGGGGTCACATCAACAGCACAACGAACTTCCACGGCAGAGAGAGGGCGTGATTCCAAGGACACGCACTGTTGTATCAGACGCAGTGCCAGCCTCCCCGCAGGACCACAGGGTGGTGCACGGAATGCATGCCCACTGCACGCAGCCTTGCACCCAGGAAACAGCACAGAGACCGCCTGGCAAAGAGGGTGACATGCGCCAACGGGGGCAGTGTGTGTGAAAGGGGAGGGGAATCCACCAAGGGAGGCAAGCAACCCCTGAATGTATGCATGAAGGTGCAGGAACTGCAAGCCCGTCGCGCGCAGCCCTGCAGCACCCAGCCAAAGAGGGAGACATGCGCCAAAGGGCTAGTATCAGGGGTGGGAGACATTCACCAAGGAAGGAGAGCACCCCCTGAATGGATACATGGAGGTGGATCTGCACGCCCACCGCGCGCAGCCCTGCAGCACCGACGCACCTGGCGAGGCAGAAGACGTTCAACCAACGGACTAGTGTGGTGGTTTTGGGGGGAGGGGGGGGGTGGGGGGAGGAGATCAGCTGCCTCCAGCCCCCCCCCCCCACACACACACAGAAAGACTATAGACAGGTGCAGGAAATGCATGCACGCTTCACGCAGTCCTGCAACACGGAGGAGGCAGACACCAAGGGATGCAAGCCAGAGGGCATGATCCTGATCCAAAAGGCCAGTGCCAGACGAGGGTACCCACCACGGAAAGAGGGGGTCCTCCAGTAAGAATGCATGGGGGTGCAGGAAAGGCCTGCCCACTGCCGTCTAGCAGTATCCGTCAAGAGGGGCGAGGCATGGAACAGGCTCCAAAGGACTAGTGTCCGGGAGTGCTGGGTGCAAGAAACACCCCCCTGAGGAAGGGGGTACCAACCCGCTAATAATGCATGGTTGTGCAGGGCAAGGCATGCCCACTGCGGGCATGCACCCGTTAAGGGAGGCCACGTAAAGCACATGCTCCCAAAGGCCGATGTCCGGGAGTGGTGGTTACGAGGGGCACCCACCGAGGACTGTGCCCCCCCCCCCCCCCCCCCACACACACACACAAAAGGACGTTGGGAAAGGCATGCCACCGCATGCATGCATCAAGCCAGTAGCACCCGGCAAGGGAGGCGAGCCAGGGGGCATGCACCAAAGGGCTAGTGCCGGGAGATTCACTCACCAAAGACATCGAGGCACCCCCGTAAAGAATACATGGGGTACAAGGAAAGCATGCCCATTGCATGCAGCCAGCCGTGCCCGGCTCCTGGTCACCACCACACGACCAAGGAGACCCACCAGGCGGAAGCCAATACAGACGAATTTAAACAAGAAATAGCAATTAAAAAATCCACAGTAGCCGTGGGAAAAAAAAAATATATAAATCAACACTGCCGCACAAGTGGTGTCAGTTTCCTCACGTGTGTACAGATTTGCACTAATTGCATGGCAGTGCCCCGCAGCTGTCGCCGACTCCCTGCCTGTGGTAAACAGCCATGGAGAGAAGGAGATCATGCGATCGGAAACGCATCCGTGAACCGAGATGTACAACACCCGGCTCAGAAAAGGCAAAAAAATAAAAAGACGAAATCAGACCCGAAATATGTACCTATAAAGATCTCTCCTCTCACTGGCCATTAAAATATCTGTTTTGTGTAAAGCGCCTCGTGTGACTCCGAGCCCGGCCTCTCCCTGTCCAGGTGCCCGGCCACAGAGAGGACTGCTCCGGGATGTCAGGGTCTCCCTCCCCGCTGCATGGCTGCCCTGGTCGGGCTGCAGTGAGAGAGTTTCTGCCTCCCCTTCCTGCGATGTGTCAGACAATGAGGGCTGGGGGCGGAGGCACATTTTTCAGCTCCAAGACCCAGCCGTGCGGTTTGCGTGCTGGCGGTTTTACACACCAGCAGCGCGCATCCTCCCCCACTCGGAGGCGCCTCGGTTCCCACACTCCCGGTGAGGCGCAACAACAAGAAGTGCAGACCGTGGAAACGAGGCGCTATGTCCCCGGCAAGGAGCAGCGAATCTCTATAGAAATCACAGCCTTCGTATTATCCGCATTAAACAACCGATGCAGTGACACAGCCCAGTGGCAGACTTCAGTGCGCTATAAACAAAAACGACTTACTGGGAAAAAAGCGCTTCACATGTATACTCTTAAAATCTCCCCCCGGAGGGGGAAGTGGGGCAGGGGGGTGTAAAGTCAAGGGATGGGAGTGTGGGGTGTCAGAACCGGGTGTTTCAGGAATACAGACTAGAAACAGGGTGCAAGGAATGGGAGTACATTTGGGGCTCAGGAAACAGGGATACGAAAAAAGCCGTGGCTTAAAGGCACGGGTGGGTGGAATAAAGGGGCTATGGGGATACAGCAGAGTCGGGGTACAACAGGAGTTAATGGGGGTAAGTCAACCCAGGGGTGGAACGGGGTGTGAAAGAAATAGGAGATGTTGAGGAGGCAATCAGGGGTTCTTTGGAAGAGGGGGGCATAATAAAAGGGAGGAGGTTTATAAGAGGGGAGAGGGTTTGTAAAAAGTGGCGCGGGGTGAAAATCACACGGGATACTACTGAAGGGGTGACACTCAGGGCGGCAGAACAAGAGGGGGCTCAGCCGGACCCGGGAAGGGGTGGTGGTCAGCGCAGAGGTGGGGTGCGGGGTGGAAGCGAGGGTAGGTGGACAGTACAGGAACCAGGGGGTGCTGGGGGAATGAAGGGAGGGGGTCGGTCGGGGTGTTAAAGGAAGGGTCGGTGGTGTGAAACAGGCAGGGGGTGCGATCAGGGGAACACGGGCAGCAAGTAAACATGTGGAATGAAGGGTGGGAGAAGAGGTCCAGGGGGCGGTCTAGGGGTTAGTTAGGAAGAAGCAAACAGGGTTTGTGGGTGGTCAGACACCCCCCTCCCCCCGTCTCACCCACACCCAGTGGGCAGGAGGTTTCAACGAGTAGGGATCGCGGGGAGAGAGCACGGGCAGGCTCTGCTCCCGCAGTCCGGGACAAGAGGGGCTCGGGCAGTGCCCAGGATCAGAGGGGATCTACTCACAGCTGCAGCCCGGGGACGGTGCTGCTGCGCCCGCCGCCATCCTCCTGCGCTTCCCTCGCGCTCCCGCCGCCGCCTCTCGCTACAATGTAGCAGCTCAGCATGAATGGAACGGAATGCGGCGCAGCGCGGGGTTCCAATGGAACGCCAGCCTCGATCTGACTCCCAGCAGGAGAGAGAGAGCAAGGGAGGGAGGGAAGGGGCTGCGCCTCTTCCTCACGCCGCCAGGTGGCGCCCGTGCGGAGAGCACCAAGCAGCCCAGATCTTAAAAGGGCAAGGCCCGGTTCGCCTCCTTAAAAGGGCGATGGCAGGGTTTTATAGTCAGTGATTTTTCTGTTGTGATTTTTTTGATTACTATTAGTGAAATCGATGCCGCACGATGCACAACGATTCTTTTTTTCCCTTCATGCCTTTTAACGGGGACCCACTCTGTTTACTCGTGTTCCTGATGTAGCGAGGCAACATTTTTTTGAAAGGAAACATCAATTTATGTTTTACACTGGGGAGAAAATCTATGACAGCAACGTTCGATATTTATACAGCATTTCCGCAGAGGTGTTTAGTCTGTTTCTAAGTATTTCTGTATTTAGCTGAGGCTAATTAAAAAGCCACCAGGTATTAGACAAAGTATACGAATGTATTTTTGTGTGACGGTCTAATAAAATGAGAAATGAACAAAAGGGATTTGACTAAGATCACACATTATGATCGAGTAGCGAAGCCAGGGTTTGGACCACTATTATATGTTAGCACTTAGTGCAACTGAGCCGCGGGATTGATATCTTATTTTCTAGCCGGTTTAAGTCCAAAGACTAGTGGTTTTTGATAAAGTCTATTAGATGTGAAATAAGCTACTGCATTGAAAAGAAACACTGATCTGATGTTAACTCTATCTGTCATAAGACGTCTTTCTATAAGAAAAGTACAGTTAAAGAAAATCGAGGCACCATGTTAACACCGATTGATTCCTCTAACTTTACAAAGATAATTATTTCAAGGAACAGCTCAACACCTTAGTGAAGGCAATTACTCATAATGCCAAAACAAAGTGGTGTAAGAAAATGGTATAATTCCAGAACATTGTTTAGTCCAAGTCTCTGACATATACCTTCAAGGTACGTAGATATATAGCTAAGAACAGAAAGTCTATACTTTCCTACATACACTTATCTTCACAGTATTTTGGTTGTAAAAAAAAAACCTCTATTCACAATATTTCTGTAGTCCAGTTTCTTTCTATTTCATGTTCTGAGATACAACCCTTTGGCATTCCACCTACGTCTAATTCTTCAGTGAGACACACAGTAGCCCAAAACAGGGCTGCAGACAGTGTCACGTACATGTTTTTGAACTCCCAAAAAGTTCATGCTCAAATGCACTCCGTGGGGTGTATGTTTGCCCTCATCTGTCCCCTGGTTAGAAGTTTTGTGTTTAAAAAACTGCGCTAGGGATGGAAAAGGGAGGTTGATGGGATTCTAGCCTGTCTGTTTTTTAATAGCAAGTCTTCACAGTAAAGGGTATATGCTGCCAGAAAACAGGGACTGGTGCGCTCTGGCTGTCAGTGAAGACTGCCACACATGATACCATCATTCTTATAATCAGTGCTTTAAATGGAAAAATAGAAGTGCAGGTACTCTGTAATAGAGTAACTGCTTGTTTCTGAGAAGCGCTGGTACTCTCCAATTAAAAGTATTACGTTTTTCTTGAGATAAGCCAGTACTCTCCCTCTCAAAATAAAAAAAGTGCTGGTACTCAGTACCGGAGAGTACCGGCCCATTTAAAGCACTGCTTATAATCGTGCCCACACAGCCGAGACCAGCTAAGCATGGGCTTGACGTGGGCTCCTGTGGCGCAGGTGGGCCCATCAACCCTTCAGGGGCCCCCAAACCCTTCAGAGGAGCCCCATTCTGCCCAACGCCCATGAATATCGGTAAGATGTGAGAGACTCAGGGGCTCCTTTTCACACTCTGCAGGAGGCGGGGGGAGGCAGGTAATCAGGCCGGCATATAATGTTTAAAAGCATTATACAACAAGCAGGGTACCCAAGAGGCGCTTAAGGGGCATCAGAAAGGGAGAGGAATGAGAATTGGTAGGAGCAGTAAGAGAGAAAACACAATGTTTTGTAAAATAACCAATATTTTTGAGGACTTTCTAAACAGAGAGGGAAAGAGTGTGTGCATTATTGTTCCGTGTGTTTGTGAAACTTCCTAGTGAAATCCGACTGACGTTTCTCAATACCTGTCTGAAAGAATCTATACCCAACTATTTATCAGAAAACACATTTATTGGGGGGGGGGTGTAACACCCCAAACACCCCCCCCTGAAGCTACACCCCTGTACATTATTGCAATGGGTGGTGACCACAGGGAGAGATCCTGACATCCAGCTTCATAGGTAAGTGTCCATTGTTGAACATAACACCTCCCCCCACCTGCAGATGAAAGCAATAAACAGGAATAAAAAACAAGGATACGTTGTTTTTTCAACAAAGCTCACAGTCTAAACATTTCAAGCACTGGGACAGGTGTTGGGGCCCTCTGCCCTGATTTCTGCTTTTTGCAGTTTGCTGCTTTTTCTATGGACTGGTCCCTGCCTGCCTGTGTCCCAGGGGCAGTGGAGGGTCAAACAGTTCAGGTACTTCCCACTTACTGCCCAAGTCTTTGTAGGTATGGGGATCCTCCCAGCATCTTCTAGGAAATCACATTTCCTCTTAACGCACTTGCAACAGAAGACTTTCCATCTCATCCTTTCCCTATTCAATTTTGCTAAAGTATGCCACATACAACCCACAGTGAGCTTCCATAGCGCATGCAGAATTTTGCTCCTGGGTACCAATCTATCAGGATGCCAGGCTGGAAGTACCACTTTTTGGCATTTCAAGTAGGTGTGCGAGGAAATAGAATCCTAAAATCATCTACACTGAAGAGCGTCCACCAACGGAAAGGCTTGCAGTCAGGGCACAGGGTGGGCGGTCACTTGTTCCAAGCTACGGGTGCATTGGGAACTCCCCGCACTGTAGAACATAGGCAGTGAACTACATTTCCCAGCGGGCCATGGGCTTCTGTGCCTCTAGAGAGAATGTGGCTATCTTAACTCTTCAGGTATACCTTTCCTTTTGATGCTCGGTGTCTTTGCTAGACAATTTGTGCTACAATGTTGCTGCCGTCAGAGCTCATTACATAGGTGTTGGTTTCCGAGCGCCAAGGTATCTTGTTCCTTAAGGATTGGATTATGGGCTTTGTGGCTCTCAGAGAAGTATCCTGAAGTCGTGTGTGATTTGAAAATACACTTTGAAGTATTTTGCACAATTGTTTGAACTATTTTGCACATTTGTTTGAACTCTAAATCCTTGAGGTTATACGTTGTTCTAAAGTTCCTGTGATGGAACAGGGCTGACTATTATTGGATATGTTTATAAATTAGTAGCATTCCATTATATATATTGCTAAGCGGAGGGAATTACAGGATGTCGGTGATGGTCTCATGTTTTCAGTTTACAGCAGCCACGTAGAAACAATATTCAGCTTCCAAAAAAGAGCGTATAGTTACACGGCCTGTCGTACTTATGCTAATATAGAGAGAGGCATGCATGTATAAAATATTTATATCTCATTATGTGGGGAGTTCAGGAAGTCCCAGTTACCCAGTCCAAGCATAAAAAGATGGTTCTGCAGACAATTTACTAATGTGTATCATTTCGCAATTGCCCTCATGTTTGGTTATTTCAGACATCTCTTTCTCTTTCACAAATCCATTGCCCCCTGCAACCTTCCTTGACCCCCAGAAGTGACAAGTGTGGAGTCACATACCTCTGTTTCCCATGTCCTCACTTCTGCCATTGGTCTCGTTCCAGCACGCATGGTCACTGGTGAACACAGTGGTGAGAGACGGAAAAGAACATTTCTTCCATGGGAGTTTGCAGACACGAACGGTGCAAAACTGACATAGGGCCTGAATATGAGTGCCTCGTACGGTTTACACCATCCACCGAACTTCCGATGGGGAGGTTGCCGCCATACTGGCTACCTCCCCGCCGGGCCCATTAAGAGTTTCCCACTGAGTTTCTGCCCACTGGCCTAGTGGGAAACAGCCTACAATATTGCCTCCGGCTCATAATCAAAGCAGACGTGAACATTGCGAGGGTGCTGGTCAGGGGGGCACTTGCACTGCCCATTCTAAGTGCATGGGCAGTGCAGGGGTCCTTATGGGGCCCCCTGCACCTGTTATCCGCCAGCCTTTGCCCGTGGCAGTGCTACCACCATAAAATGGCTGGCGGAGAACGAGGACGTAATCTCCAGGGCAGCGCTGCTTGCAGCGCTGCTATGGCAGATTAGGACCGCCACCCACTGCCAGACCGCCGGGATCTCTGATCCTGGCAGAGCTGGCGGTCCCACCGCAGCCCGACCACCAGCGTTGTAATTTGGCTGTCGGGCTGCTGCATTGGCAGCGGTCCAACAGCCATCTGCGAGTCTGGTGGTCTGGTGGCTGCCAAAATCGTAATGAGGGCCATAGTCTTGCAGTGAGACCTGATCTCCTACACCTCCTCTCAACAGTAAAGCACCACTCGGAGCACTCATCCTGTAATTGTTTTTATAGGTATGTGGTTCGTTGTCATCTGGAGTGGGTACAGTAGGAGTCCATCCCTCATCTGTGGGCATCGCATCATTCACAGCATACCAAAAGATCTTGAATGCGGGAGCACAGTAGGTTCTACAATGGGAGGTGCAACTTCTTTTCAGTGGTAACTAGGCAGTGGTGTCTGCGTACCAGGCAGTCTGACAAAAGGTGCAACAGGTGACCAGGTATTCAACTTCTGCATGTTTGTCTGCAAATGAGAACTTCTATCTAAGCTTAGATTTAGGGCCTGATTTAGAATTTGGTGGATGGGGTTACTCCGTCACAAACATGACAGACATCCCGTCCACAGTATTACAATTCCATGATATCCTACGTACGTCGTAACACGGCGAACGGGCTATCTGACACGTTTGTGACAGATTAACCCGTCCGTTAAACTTTAAATCAGGCCCTTAATCTTGAACATGGTGGTGAAGTTGTGTGGTCCAGGGCATTACTGATGTGAGTATCAATAGGTGGTTTCCTTTCGGAGAACTGCTCCCAGGCTGCAGGGGTGCGCACCATGCACCATGCACCATGCTCACTTGCTTCCATTCAATCAAAGCACAGCATTGTAATATCAGGCAGGATGGCATCGTTTGTGGCTTGAAAAGTCATTGAGTGCCTTAAATCCAGACCCGCTCTTATTCTTTGTCAAGAGTTTTAGTTGTTCTATGATTGCGTCTTGAGTCAGCCGTGCGCGCCGTCCACGTGAAACAGCCGATGGAAGTGATACTTTCCGATGGTTTCACTGTCATGTCCTGCACATTTTCAGGGTTACTCTTACCCTTTGCTTGAGACGATGTAGACAAAGACATTTAACATGCCCTTTAGGAGCTCACGCTGGCTACTAAGCAAAATAAGTCCACCTTCCTATATGCACCGGTTTGACGCATTCGAGCAGCCATATTGTTCGGGGATGGTGGTGGTGTATATCAGTATATTACCAATGACGTCAATCATGGCTTGCAGCGAAGGTTTCTCATTGAAACATCCTGAAATTCAGCCTATTGTATCATCTCAGCCCTGTCTGTGGTGAGAAGGTAATTGTGTATCAATTTGCTTTGTCAAGTTATAGCAAGCAATAGCTGGCCTCTAAATCAAGTTCTGAAAACGACCTTGTGCCATTCAGGTCTGCCAAGAGGTCATCTATGGCAGCTGTAAGGTGTGGTTCTCTTTTGAGGGGTGAATGTGGAAAGGGACTGTCTGTGTTGAAGTGCGACAAATTAAATGCGGGATCATTGTGTCATTGTACTTGCTGTGTCTTGAGGTTCCGTGAGGCATGTGAAACATTATTTGTACTCACATAAGAGACCATAATTCTCGCAGATCAGTACGTGTAGCGCAGAGTGTATCACCTAAGTGGAGCTGACGAGGGTGTGAGTGGCACACAGAACTTTGCAAATTCACACCCCATGTTGCTTAGTGACATCAAAAGTGCCAGCCAGAGTTAAAGGCTTTATTTAACTGTGGTTGTAGATATGAATACTGGTTCTGGACAGCTTTACAGGTGGTTTCACCTATAAATATTGTGTTTTGCTCATCGCCTCGATCGAGGTTCCTGTGTCGGTGAGAACCACTACAGCTTGCCCAGGGCCATCATTTAGCATTTTGGTTGTGACTTTGCCCTGAACAAGTACAACATAGGAGCTGTGCACGATTTCCTCTCACACAAGCAAAAAAGGACAGATGATGGACGGAATGCTAAACAATGCAAATATTCACCCCCCAGTCCCAGAGATCTGGGTTTAATTTATTGTGATGGCTGATGAAGGCAGATACACCGAAACCAGTTTCAGGATGATTGTTTCTGGTCCAGGGAGGACCTGGCCTGGTCAGAGGACCAGGGAGGATAGTCCAGCCCGAACTGTTCCCATGGGGAACAGGGTCAAGACTGATTTGTATATGGCTCGGCCCAAATTGGAATGGCGCAATGTAGGAAGCTGGCTCTGTATATGCTACATCAAAATGAGATATGGTGTGCAGAGTCCAGCGGTTCCCCAGAGGTTTAACAGAGGCTAAAGTAGATAATACTAACTCTCTCTCTTGTGGTAGTGTGGACGAGCGGTTAAGCTTATCAGGGGGTAGTGCAAAGCATTTGTTGTACACGCACAGGCAATGAATGAAGCACACACTCAATGACTCACCCAAGGCCAATTGTTTCTACATTGCAAAAATATATCTTGTTACTTTATTTCTAGAACCACAAGATTCATGTTGCAGGTAAGTACATTTGCAAGTAAGTATACAACATATGTATCAATACCACTTTGTTTCAATTTGGCAAGTTAAACGCTTTTCAAATAAATAGCAATAATCTGTTTTAAAAGTTGATAATGCAATGTTCAGAAACAGTTCTGGGGGAAAGAAAAGTTAACACAGTTTCAAGGTAGGTACAAGACTTACAGTTCTAGTCTACGGGGGTTAAGATGTCCACAGGCTGGGGTAAAACCTCAAACACCCACCACCAGCAACACGTGGCCGGCAGGGTGCAGAGGTCAAAGTTGAGGTTGATTTAACATGGGCTCCTATGGAGTCTGGGGGCACTTGGAATCAGACCTGCTTGCAGGTCAGTACCTGCATCTTCGGAGGGCAGATCTGGGGAGTTTAGAGGAGCACCGTGGGGGCCACACGTCAGCACCAAACACACACACTCAGTGGCACAGGGGTGGCCGGATGCAGGGTGCAAAGACAGCTTTGGGCTCCCAATGCTTTCCTATCGGGGGACCCCGGAGGTCACAAAGATGCTGCAGGCTAAGTCTAAGGGTTCGGTTCCGGGAAACCAAAGGCTGAACAAGGAGGAGGGCCGCCTACTGGACGTTGCTGCACCAGAGGTCGGATTCCCCAAGGCCAGGGGGCTGCGGGTGCAGGGGGACCTCTTGGCGTGAAGAATCTTCGTCCGGTTCTTTTGCGGTCAGGGGGGTCCTCCGGATTTAGGCTGCAGGCGTCATTGTGTTGGACAGGAGGGGTCAACCCAGGGTGGACACTAGGTCAGAATCGCCTGAGGACCAGATATAGTCAGTTGGGCCACCTGGACACAGGCCATGGGCGTCAGATGCAGACTGGGCAGGACTCGGGATCTGGGGTGGTTCTGGAGTCTTTTGCTGGTGCTTTTTTCTGGATATCACCACTGTCCACGGGAGATCTTGGTCATCTGGGGAGCGCACATTTCTCTTGAGGCTTTTAAGAGGTCGCTGGTCCTGCAGAATGCGTCACCTTTTTGTATCAGGGCTTCAGAAGCTGGAGACAAGCCTGTAGGGCTGGGGCCAAGTCAGTTGGTTTCTTCAGTCTTCTCTGCGGTGGGTAAGCTTAGCAGTCCTTCTTCTTTCTTCTTGTCATCTTCTTGAGGTCACCAGGTTCAGGGGAGCCCTTAAATCCTGGATTTAGAGGCGTTACAGGGGTCAGAGGGCAGTAGCAATGGCTGCTGTCCCTGAGGGTGACTACACCATTCCAGTGTCCGCTCCCTTTGGGGAGGGGGACAGAGACCTAACCTAACCAGCAGTGTGGCATCAGCGTGGGCTTGTGGGAGCAACAGTCTGGCAGCAGTGGGTGGTTGTGGGATTAGCAGTCTGGCAGCAGTGGGTGGTTGTGGGAGCATCAGTCTGGCAGCAGTGTGGGGCTGAGTGATCAGCAGTCTGGCATGAGTGTGTAGTTGTGGAAGCATCAGTCTATCAGCAGTGTGGGGTTGTGTGAGAAGCAGTCTGGCGGCAGTGTGCGGTTGTGGGTTCAGCAGTCTGGCAGCAGTGTGGGGTTGTGTGAGCAGCAGTCTGGCAGCAGTGTCTGGTTGTGGGAGCAGCAGTCCGGCACGAATGTGCGGTTGTAGGAGCATCGGTCTGGCAGCAGTGTATGGTTGTAGGAGCCTCAGCCTGGCAGCAGTGTGGGCTTGTGGGAGCATCAGTCTGGCAGCAGTTTGTGGTTGTGGGAGCAGCAGTCTGGCACCAGTGTGCAGTTGTAGGAGCATCAGTCTGGCAGCAGTGTGTGGTTGTGGGATCATGAGCCTGGCAGCACTGTCTGGTTGTGTGAGCAGCAGCCTGGCAGCAGTGTTGGGTTATAGGAGCTAAACTTTGGCAGCAATGTGTGGTTGTGGGAGCGTCAGCCTGGCAGCAGTGTGGGCCTGTGGGAGCGTCAGCCTGGCAGCAGTGTGTGGTTGTGGGAGCAGCATTCTGGCAGCAGTATGCGGCTGTGGGAGCATCAGTCTGGCAGCAGTGTGTGGTTGTGGGACCATCAGTCTGGCAGCAGTGGGTGGTTGTGGGATTAGCAGTCTGGCAGCATTGGGTGGTTGTGGGAGCATCAGTCTGGCAGCAGTGTGGGGTTGAGGGATCAGCAGTCCGGCAGGAGTGTGTAGTTGTGGGAACATCAGTCTGGCAACAGTGTGGGGTTGTGTGAGAAGCAGTCTGGCGACAGTGTGCGGTTGTGGGTTCAGCAGTCTGGCAGCAGTGTGCGGTTGTAGGAGCATCAGTCTGGCAGCAGTGTGTGGTTGTGAGAGCAGCAGTCTGACACCAGTACGGGGTTTGGGATCATCAGACTGCCAGCAGTGAGTGGTTGTGAGAGCAAAACTCTGTGAGCAGTGTGTGGTTGTGGGAGCACCAGTCTGGCAGCACTATGCAATTGTGGGAGCATCAGTCTGGCAGCAGTATACGGTTGTGGGAGCGTCACTCTGGTAGCAGTGTGGGCTTGTGGGAGCAACAGTCTGGCAGCAGTGTGTGGATGTGGGCGCAGCAGTCTGGCAGCAGTTTGCGGTTATGAGAGGAGCAGTCTTGCCGCAGTGAGTGATTGTGGGCTCATCAGTCTGGCAGCAGTGGGTGGTTGTGGGATCAGCAGTCTGGCAGCAGTGGGTGGTTGTGGGATCAGCAGTCTGGCAGCAGTGTGGGGTTGTGGGATCAGCAGTTTGGCAGTAGTGTGGGGTTGTGGGCACATCAGTCTGGGGAGCAGTGTCTGGTTGTAAAGCATGAGTCTGGTATCATTTGTGGTGTCGAGGGCGCAGCAGTCTGGCAGCAATGTATTGCTTCTGAAATCGGCAGACTGGCAGCAGTGTGTGTTTTTGTGTGAGCAGCAGTCTGCCAGCATTGTGGGATTGCATGAGTAGCAGTCTTGGAGCAGTGTGGGGTAGTGGGAACATCAGTCTGGCAGCAGTGTGGGGTAGTGGGAACATCAGTCTGGCAGCAGTGTGTGGTTGCGGGAGCATGAGTCTGGCAGCAGTGTGTGGTTGGGTGAGCAACAGTTTGGCAGCAGTGTCTGGTTGTAAAGCATGATTCTGGTATCATTTGTGGTGTCGAGAAAGCAGCAGTCTGGCAGCAGTGTATGCTTCTGAGATCGACAGTCTGGCAGCAGTGCATGTTTTTGCGTGAGCAGCAGTCTGACAGCAGTGTGGGATTGCATGAGTAGCCGCCTGGCAGCAGTGTGTGGTTGAGGAAGCATCAGTCTGGCAGCACTGTGGGGCTGTGGGAGCATCAGTCCGGCAGCAGTGTGTGGTTTTGGGATCAGCACTCTGGCAGCAATGTGGGATTGTGGGTTCAGCAGTGTGACAGCAGTGTGGGCTTGTGGGAGCAACAGTCTGGCAGCAGTGTGTGTTGTGGGAGCAGCAGTCTGGCAGCAGTGTGCGGTTGTGGGAGCAGCAGTCTGGCAGCAATGTTTGGTTGTGGGATCATTAGTCTGGCAGCAGTGGGTGGTGTGGGATCAGCACTCCAGAATCAGTGTGGGGTTGTGGGAACAGCAGTCTGGCAGGAGTGTGTGGTTGTGGGAGCATCAGTCTGGCAGCAGTGTGGGGCTGTGGGAGCATGAGTCTGGCAGCAGTGTGTGGTTGCGGGAGCATGAGTCTGGCAGCAGTGTGTGGTTGGGTGAGCAGCAGTTTGGCTGCAGTGTCTGGTTGTAAAGCATGAGTCTGGTATCATTTGTGATGTCGAGAGAGCAGCAGTCTGGCAGCAGTGTGTGCTTGTGGGATCAGCAGTCTGGCAGCAGTGTGGGGTTGCGTGAGCAGCAGTCTTGCAGTAGTGTGGGATTGCATGATTAGCAGTCTGGCAGCAGTGTGGGGCTGTGGGAGCATGAGTCTGGCAGCAGTGTGTGGTTGCGGCAGCATGAGTCTGGCAGCAGTGTGTGGTTGGGTGAGCAGCAGTTTGGCAGCAGTGTCTGGTTGTAAAGCATGAGTCTGGTATCATTTGTGATGTCGAGAGAGCAGCAGTCTGGCAGCAGTGTGTGCTTGTGGGATCAGCAGTCTGGCAGCAGTGTGGGGTTGCGTGAGCAGCAGTCTTGCAGTAGTGTGGGATTGCATGATTAGCAGTCTGGCAGCAGTGTAGGGTTGAGGGAGCATCAGTCTGGCAGCAGTGTGTGATTGCGGGAGCATCAATCTGGCAGCAGTGTGTGATTGCGGGAGCATCAATCTGGCAGCAGTGTGTGGTTGTGGGAGTATCAATCTGGCAGCAGTGTGTGGTTGGGTGAGCAGCAGTCTGACAGCAGTGTCTGGTTATAAAGCATGTGTCTGGTATCATTTGTGGTGTCGAGAGAGAGGCAGTCTGGCAGCAGTGTGTGCTTGTGGGATCAGCAGTCTGGCAGCAGTGAGGGGTTGCGTATGCAGCAGTCTGGCAGCAGTGTGGGACTGCATGAGTAGCAGTCTGGCAGCAGTGTGCGCTTGTGGGATCAGCTGTCTGGCAGCAGTGTGTGGCTGAGGGAGCATCAGTCTGGCAGCAGTGTGGGGTTGTGGGAACATCAGTCTGGCAGCACTATGGGGTTGTGGGAGCATACGTTTGGCAGCAGCGTGGGGTTGTGGGTTCAGCAGTGTGGCATCAGGGTGTGGTTGTGTGATCAGCAGTCTGGCAGCAATGTGTGGTTGTGTGAGCAGCAGTCTGGCAGCAGTGTGTGGTTGTGGGAGCATCAGTCTGGCAGCACTGTGGGATTGTGGGAGCATCAGTCTGGGAGCAGTGTGTGGTTGTGGGGTCAGCAGTCTGGCAGCAGTGTGTGGTTTTGGAAGCATCAGTCTGCCAGCAATGTGTGGTTGGGGGATCAGCAGTCTGGCAGCAGTGTGTGGTTGTTGGAGCATCAGTCTCGCAGCAGTGGGTGGTTGAAGAATCATCAGTTTGACAGCAGTGTGTGGTTGTGGTTCAGCAGCGTGGCAGCAGTGAGTGGTTGTGTGAACAGAAGTCTGGCAGCAGTGTGTGGTTGTGGGAGCATCAGTCTGGTAGCAGTGTGTGGCTGTGGGATCAGCAGGCAGGCAGCAGTGTGGGGTTGTGGGTTCAGCAGTATGGCAGCAAGTGAGTGGTTATGCGAACAGCAGTCTTGCAGCAGTGTGAGATTGTGGGAGCATCAGTTTGGCAGCAGTGTGGGCTTGACGGAGCAGCAGTCTGGCAGCAGTGTGGGATTGTGGACGCATCAGTCTGGCAGCAGTGTGGCGTTGTGGGAGCATCCGTCTGGCAGCAGTGTATGCTTGTGGGAGCATCAGTCTGGCAGCACTGTGTGGTTATGTGAGCAGCAGTCTGGCAGCAGTGTGTGGTTATAGGAGTATCAGTCTGGCAGCATTGCGTGGTTGTGGGAGCATCAGTCTGGCAGCAGTGTGGGGTTGTGGGAACATCAGTCTGGCAGCAGTGTGGGGTTGTGGGTTCAGCAGTCTGGCAGCAGTGAGTGGTTGTGTGAGCAGCAGTCTGGCAGCAATGTGTGGTTGTGTGAGCAGCAGTCTGGCAGCAGTGTGTGGTTATAGGATTATCAGTCTGGCAGCACTGCGTGGTTGTGGAAGCATCAGTCTGGCAGCAGTGTGGGGTTGTGGGAACATCAGTCTGGCAGCAGTGTGGGTTTGTGGGTTCAGCAGTCTGGCAGCAGTGAGTGGTTGTGTGAGCAGCAATCTGGCAGCAGTGTGTGGTTGTGGGAGCATCAGTCTGGCAGCAGTGTGGGCTTGTGGGAGCATCAGTCTGGGAGCATGGTGAAACTGTGGGCTTGAGCGTCATTTATAAGTAGCCAGGGGCCGCTGCTGTGACCCCTGGCTTGCCTCTTGCGACCAGGGCACTGACCTTATGACCTCTGGCCCCTGAATACATAATATTATTAAACAAATTGAAAAACACCCACATTTTTAACAAGTGTGATAGTCCTTTACAAGTGATCATAAATCAAAACTTAATAACAATGATAAGGAGTAAATCAACCGAATAAAATAGTACATATGCATTTAGTATCAGTGCGCTTGGCCAGTTTTTACAAACAATCTGTTTTCTTGCATTACCACCATGGGATTTAGCAACACGTGTTTTTAGGTATACACTAGACTGCCACAATATCAATAATTGTGAGGTCATCAGAATGTAGGTCTGTGGTATCACCTTCTGGAATTCAGGGTCAAAGTTCAAATGACATCTCATCCTGTGATGTCACTGAAGTGAAAGGATGTATGATGTCATTTCCACCACCTCTAACATGTTGGTGAATTGACTTCCATTGTTGGGGGAGCAGCATTCTGACACACACTGTGGAGGTTGTGAGCTCAGGAGGCTGCCAGCAGTGTGGGGGTTGACGGAGCAGCAATTTGGCGGTTGGCGGGATTATGGGGGAGAATTTGTCGCACAAGGAAGTGCATTGAAAAAAGCAGGCAGGATGCAATTCTGAGAAATATGGGATTCTGGGAGCAGCTCTCTTGGTGTATCCTGGTGGGAGAAGGAACACAAGAGGAGGAAGTCACATTCTGACAGCACATTGGAGTGGGCAGCAGTCTGACATCACTGAAGTAGACATTAATAAATAAAAAAGTGTTTTGGTGAAATAAAACATTTCACTAAAATCACACAGTTTTAAGGGTGAAGCCACGATTTATCCAAAGCTTTCTGGTTTCAGGTTGCACAAATCAGCTAGTAAATGGGTATCTTTTCATCCTTCTTCAAGGCTTTGTTATATAGCGTGAACTCAGCCCTAATGGTCAAATTGGAGCAGTTTAGATGAGCATCAGTTGCATTACACAACGTGACATTCATTGCTCATAGGCATGGAGAGGTCAAGTGATTTGCTCACAATCACAGGATTTTGAGCAGGTGCCAAGATTCAAAGCTGGCTCCCCAGATCCAAAATCGTCAGCTATGGTCAAAACACACTCCTGGTCAGAGGGAAGAAGGCAGGCTGAAGCCACATGAAAGCTCGGCTTGTTATTTGCTTGAGATTAGACAGGACCCCGAGTTGAGCCAGAGCTAGGCTTTAGGCTCGAGCCTGGCTCGAACTCAGTGCTTAATTTGAGGCGGTGGTTTCCGGTGCTCGACACCAGCACTCAATTGTTAACACAGGCACTTTTGATATTCTGCCACATGGTGGCGCTGTTTGCCTAAATTAGAGGTGAATACAACAACAGTTGGTTATTAATTCAATACACATTTAAAATAACTACTACCTACTGCTAAGGGCACTCTTATAGCTTTGAAGGCCTGGAATAGTCTGATTTGTCACACTTGTAGGGTGTAAGGGTTAGTAGTTATGTTGATTCTGTCGCTGGCAGGGGCAGTGGGTGGTGTAACCTGAGGTGGCCTCCTGACAAGGGCCCTGGCACTTATGTTTTTTTTTTACAAATTACGCACTGCTCGATTTTACAGTGGCTCACCAACCTCTAGGAACCAATGCTATCTACCCAGGTTAGAATGGACAGGCAGTGTAACCTACAAGCGACCAATGCAATGAATCTAGAGTAGGTCTGTAGGCCAATGCAATTGGGGCTTTACGGGGCTAGTTACCAGTGCAAGGATCTATGACTGGAAGCATAAAACTACTGTAATTTTTACAGAGTACAATTAGTAACTAGTGTAATCTACCTAGAGTAGTATACAACCAAAGGAAACCCCAAATGTTACTTCTAGGTTCGGGAGAGGGGTAATAAGACCATCAAACAATAAAAACTCATGTGAGGGTTACCAGTGTTGCTGAGTTAATGCATGAGCACAAAGACAGCACAATTTCATTGGAAACAGCGGCACAGCTCCAGTCCAGGCTGGTGCGCATTGCTCATTATGATGTCCGGGGTGGTATCATGAAGACTCTCTGCACACAGGTGCAAAATTGTGCTGTTTCTGTCTACAGTGCATGTACAAACTCAACAAAACTGTGCATCTGCTGCTTAGTCGGACACCTGTATGATCTAGGGCGCATATCACACAACACTTTGACATTTTTCAGTTTTTTCTCGTACAAAAATATATGTTTTGACAACTAGAATCGACTTCACAACTTCATTTGAAAAAGTATTATGATTTTGTTGCTGAACACAATTATCTGTACGGTACAGTACGGTCTATGCAGTAATTCATTATTTCTTTTTCCAAAAAATGAATTTACTCAGAGTCATTACACTCTGACATTTGACAACATTCATTCACACACTATTTTCCGCTAAATAAAAACAATGGTTCCAGGAGGCACACAGTAATCCATCACTTGCTGATCCTGATTCTTCACTCATAGGAATTTGTAAGACATTTAGGGCCTGATTACAACTTTGGAGGAGGTGTTAATCCGTCCCAAAAGTGACAGTAAAGTGACGGATATACCACCAGCCGTATTACGAGTCTATTATATCCTATGGAACTCGTAATATGGCTGGTGGTATATCCGTCACATTTGGGACAGATTAACACCTCCTCCAAAGTTGTAATCAGGCCCTTAGTTTTCAATTGGGGGGGGGGAAACTCTTCTCAAGCACCATCAACGATCCTTGTCTGGATGACCTACAAAAGTCACTAAATTAACCTGTGCTTAACCCTCTGGTAGCTTGGCACAAAAGCAGTCAGGCTTAACTTAGAGCCACTGTGTTAAATATGTATGCAGCACACAAAAGGTAACAAAGTGAAAACTCACTGCAGGAGATATCCCATGCCACTTCAGAAAAGGAGAGTAAAACGTAATCAATAGAATGAGGCCTAAACAACAAAAGTCCAATCAGTAGCATTGGAAATATGGAGTTTTAAAGGTTTAAATAAAAGTAGTGCCAAGAAGCAAAACGCGCTAACTGTGGTTATCTGGTTGTGCTAGCCCAAGAAAAAGTCAAAAGTACTGACAGACTACAAAGGAGTGAGATCCGGATACAGGGACCAGGTTAGTCCTGCTGAAAAAATTGCCTTCTCAAAGTTCAGCAGGCAGAGTTCAAAGCTTCAGGATTTCATAGGAGGAGCTCCACCGATGGCAGCCAAGGGTTTAGGACCTGGGGAGGAACCTCTTGGGGATCAGGAACTCACTCCAGCAGAGGCCAGCAGGTCCGGGAGGGTTTAGTTGCAGGAAGTCACTTGGACAATTGCAGGGAGGCCTCTAGAGCCTGTTGTGTCCCTACAGCTCAGAACAGGTGACCGGCCAACTGACCCTTGGAGTCATTCGGGTTAGCCAGCGATGAAGGGAGCAGGTTCTGGCTTTCCTTCTCAGACCTCTGGTAGCTGCAGGGAAGTCCTCTGAAGAAAAATGCAGGTCCTGAGCAGCAGGCCATTCCTCTGGGGAACAAGTAGACCTCAAACAGCAGAACAGTCCTCGGGTAGCAGCGGGGCAGTCCTAAGAAGAACAGGGAAGGGGACTCCAGCAGCAAGGCAGTCCTACGGGAACAAGGCATGCCTCAGGAAGCAGGGCAGTCATCTGGGGAAAAAGAAAGTCATCCTTCTGTAATGCCTACAGGGTCAGGAGTGTATTGATGAGTTGCTCCAATATCTATATCGGATGCCACCCTCTAAAATGGGGACTATTTAAATGCCTGCATCTGGTTCTGAAAAGTACCTTCCTTCCCCTGCCCAGGGTCCAGGGTGAAAATAGGCTGGTGTAAACGTCCTTTGTGAATGTGCTGGAGGCATCACTTTGAACTGTAAAGGCGTCTCATCCTGTCAAGATGACCCCCCCCCAGCTAGACCCAGGTCCTATTGTTCACAGTCTGGGCCCAATACGCATTCCTGATGGGGGAGCAATTAACAGGCCCGGGAACCTGGAATCTCCAAGAAGGCCTCAGAAAGTTTAGGACAGGAAATTGCCAATTTTCTAAAAGTGGCATTTTCATAATTGTAATTTAAAATCTGACTTTACCATTGTCCAAACATAACCCTTTACCTGCTCCCAATCAAAAGTTAACAATTATTAAATGTAATAAGGTAACACAGTGTTATCCTGTGGAAGAGGTAGCCCTTACAGTAGTGAACAATGAATTTAGGAGATTTTCCGTACCAGAACATGTAAAACTTTAAACCACGTCATCAATTTTAAATGTAATGTACCTTGCTCTATTGACTGTTCAGGGCCTACTTTAGGGGTGGCTTATATGTATCAAAAAGGAAGGTTTCGGCTCGGCAAAATGTTTGTTTTGCCAGGTTGAATTGACAGTTTAAAATTGCATTACAAGCTGAAATAGTAGACCTGAGACATTTTTAAAAGGCTACTATTAGTAGGTTGCACAATGAGTGCTGCTGCCCACCAGTAGTAGTAAATTTACAGGCCCTGGGTACCTGTGGTACCATACCCAAAGAACGTACAAGTAAATGAAATGTACCTATCAGGTGTAAGTCAATTGTATCATGTTGTATGGTGGAAACGCAAGCACTTTAGCACTGGTTAGCAGTGGTAAAGTGCACAGAGTCCTAAAAGCCAACAAACATAGGTACAGAAAATAGGAGGGGTGAAGGCAAAAAGTTTGGGGGTGCCCATGCAGCGAGAGCCAAGTTCAACAGACTTCTTCACCTGGGTTCCAGACTCCTGGTTTTCCCCTACCCTGTGAAGACTTCATCAGCAAAGAGGCTTCTTTACACCTTTGGCTCTTTCCACCTGAGAAGGTGGCAGCTTCTCCAAGGCCCTTGTTTTTCACATATTACAGTGTGTGGTGATATCATGGGCAGTGCAGGGGCCCAGTTGTCGCCCCCACCAGTTCCTTTCTGCCAGCCTTTTCATGGCGGGCTCACCGCCATGAAAAGGCTGGCAGAAAGAGGGGTTACAATCAGCCAGGCGGTGCTAAGTTCAGAGCCGCCATAGCTGGTTGCAAGCCCAACCAACCATGTTCCCGGGTGGGATGGTGGTCCTTTGGCGGTCTGACCGCCAAAGTCATAACTTGGCAGTAGGACCACCAAATCTGTGGTGGTCCGACTGCCACTGCGAGTTTGGCAGTCTCATGACTGCCAACCTTGTAATGAGGCCCTCAATGTGGTTGAAGTACATTGCCTGAATAATTATGCTAATTTTTTAGCAAAGTTCAAGAAGATGTTTGAGAGGCCAGATTGTGAGCTTCTGCTGAGGGCACTCTGTGAGATCTCTCAGGATAGTTACAAAGTGCTCACCTACTAAACTCTGTTTTACAAGTTTGCTTCTGAGTCCACCTGGGTGGAATGAACTCAGAAGACTTTATTCCAGGAAAGTTTAAAGTTGGAGTAAAAGTAATAAGCTGGCAAGAATTCTCCAACCTTCCTCGTTTTCTGAACTTCTGGACATGTTCTCCTGAGTGAACACCGGCCTAATCAAAAGAGAATAAAAAAACACGGAAGTCAGAGTTTCATTTCTACTCCTTCTTCCCAAAAGTTTACAATGATCTAGTTACTGAGACAGTTGTTTTTACTTCTGAGATGCCTAATGAGCCAATGCAGCTCAGATTTACTGGAGGTCATTTGTCCAACGCTGAAATGTAACAAAAACTAAAGGGAGGACTGTGTCTTCGTTGTGCGAGTCCTAGCCATCTGCAGCAGAATTGTACTATTCACTGACCAAAGCCCACCTCCAAGGAAACACCAGGTCCTATCCTTTGTTGGGGAGAATGGGGTGAGAGGTTTAAATTTCCGTCGAGGTTTTAGATCCTCTGGTGGAGCCAATCCATTATGGCTCATTTGAGAATTGATTCTTCAGTCCATTCTAGCAAGTCTGTCTCTGTTCCTGTTCTCTTAGATTTTGAAGACCCGGGTAGTGCCAAGAGACTGCAAATTCTGATCAGGGAGAAGTCATCTCAAGATCGTGAACAAACAATTGAAGGATCTCCTTTGACATAAGGACGTTTGACCTCCATCCGCTTTGGAGGCAGATTTAAGAGCCCCTAGTGCCTCTATGCGCCACATTAGTGTCATTTTTTTTTACGCTAATGTGACTCAACAGGGCCAAAATAGCTGAGCCAAATTTACAAAGTGGCGCATTGCATGCATTGCACCAATTTGTAACCCTTTGTGCCACATTATGGGGGTCATTACGACCCTGGCGGTCTGAGACCGCCAGGGCTAAAGTGGCGTCCGTACCGCCCACAGGCTGGCGGTACGGAGACCCGTATTTCGACCGCGGCGGTAGCGCCGCGGTCACATTGCCGGGGCCGGTGGTTTCCCGCCGTTTTGCCACGGCGGTAATAATCCACCAGGGCAGCGCTGCCCTGGGGATTATGACTTCCCTACCGCTAGCCTGTTTCTGGCGATTTGCACCGCCAGGAAGAGGATGGCGGTAAGGGGAGTCCTGGGGCCCCGGTGGGACCCTGCACTGCCCATGCCACTGGCATGGGCAGTGCAGGGGCCCCCTAACAGGGCCCCGTGCAGCTTTTCACTGTCTGCATAGCAGACAGTGAAAAGCGCGACGGGTGCAACTGCACCCGTCGCACGGCCGCAACACCACCGGCTCCATTAGGAGCTGGCTCCTATGTGGCGGCCGCATCCCCGCTGGGCCGGCGGGCGTAAACTAGGTTTGTGCCCACCGGCTCAGCGGGGATGTTGTAATGGGCACCACTGGAGTGCGGCTGCATTGGCGGCCGCATGGCGGTTACAGCTTGTTGTAATGACCCCCTATGTCTGCACCAGGCATAGTGTATGCAAAGGGGGCATTCCCCCATGGGGGTGGGGGTGAAAAAACGGCGGAAAGAAATCTAAGAACTTCCTTTGCTTCATTTTTATTGGCACTTTTAGCGTCTGCTCAGAGCAGGAGTTAAAAGGAGGCACACCATTGGTTATAATGAGCCTCAATTGGCTTTGCAGGATTAGCAACAACATTTTTTACGCTAATCCTGCAAAGCTCTGAACTAGTGTCAAAAATTCTGACACTAGTTCCCTAACTACCACCATGGTGCGCTGTATCTTAGATACAGTGCACACATGGTGGCTTTAGGAGGGTGCTAAGGGGCGCAAGAAAAGTGGCACTGCACTGGGTGCAGTACCACTTTTCTTAAATCTGGCCCAAAGTTTCTTATTGCCTCTTATTGTCCTTAGGCAAACATAAGGAAATGGCTGCTTTTGATTTAATCATGTCTCCTAACTATGCCATAGTGCTTGGGATACCCTTGCTGGAACAAAACAGTCCCTATGTCAATTGGGAGACCGGCGTCTTATCTCTATAATCACAGTTGTACAGAGAAAACTGTTACTTGGATGGATACTACAACTTTCTGAAGACCAGTCTCAAGCTACAATTGGTCAGATATTGTGCACTCCTATGGCTTACCAGGAATTTTATTTTGTCTTTTAGAAGCCTAGCTTTGTGTCTGTCCCCATCATAGAGATTTGGATTGTGCCATCCCGACTGTACCCAGAGCCTTAATTTCCTACAGTAGAATGTAGTCTTTTTTGCTGCTTTAAAAACAGGTTCTGAATGGATATTTTAGTTTACATCACCTGCTGGAGCTCCACTTTTCTTCATCCCTGAGAAATCTAAAGAGCTGAGACCTTGCATTGATTATCCTGGATTGTATAAAGTCACCACTGAGGACCATTATGCACCTCTATTCGTTAAAGATATACTTCAGTCCGTTCGTGGTGCAAAATATTTTACAAAGTTAGGTCTCTGTGGCCTGTACATCTGCTTTAGATTAAGGAAAGTAAAGAGTGGAAGATGGCCTTCTGGGCACACTTTGGACACTAGAAATCTCTGGTCATGGCCTTTGGTCTTATTAATGCTCTAGCAGTTTTTTCAGAGGTTCCTGAATAGCATATTCTCTGACATCCTGAACCAGTTCTTGTAGTGTACCTGGTTAGTATTCTGAAAGTTTCTGCTTCCCTTCCGGAGCATTAAGTCCATGACAGTCTTTCTTTGTCTGTGGTCGTGGAATCCCAGACACTTGTCCTTTAGCTCCCGGACAACGTAATCTGTCTTGTGATCTGTCTTATAGTGTGTAATAGACATTCATGCTGAGACCTCCCTGGAAGACCTTAATTTAAAAAAAAAAGATTTTTTATTGAATTTTCAGTTTAGATCTTCTTCCGACATTTAACATTTACAATATCAGGATTTGGTTGATCTGTTATACAATTAACATACAAGCAAACAGTAAAACTTAACTTAGGTCTTGTTATTATACTCAGGAAGTGTTCAGCTGCGGTATCTGGGTAATAAGTCTAGCAGTGTGGCTTTAGTGGCCTTGTGTTCCCCAGCTTGGTGATGCTCTTTCCCGATAATGTGTGATTATTTACGTTGGTGGGGGAGGCCCAGTCTAGTGTCAGTTTGTGGCTTGTGGCTCCCCGGAGTTTAATGTTCCTAGTCTGGTTATTGACCCCTCGCTTGTTAGTCACTCTGGGTTACAACAGGTAGAGGTGGTGGGTGTGGGAGCGTTCTCTAATTTTATAGTTTTGTCCCATCCAGCTTACTTGGGGTATTGAGATTGGTTAGGTATAAGTGTGACTATCTCGGGGGCCTACATCTAATCCATTTCATGGCGGTCTCTCATCGTTCTTAGCCTCTAGTCTGCTTATTAAAGTTTCCCAGACTTTACTTCCTGTGTGTTGTTGGCCCTCCCTTGCTAGTTTTCACAGTACCAGTGACTCTGCGCTAGCCCACCGCAGTGTCATGCTGTGCCAGGTTTTCGGATCTGGAGCTATGGCCGCTTTCCAGTTCATCGCTATCAGTCTTTTGTACATCACATATGCTAGGTCTGTGAACTTATGTAGGTGCTTATGTTTCTTTTCTCTCTGTCTCAGGCCCAACAGGCAGGATTTAGGGTCCACTGTGAGCACCAGCCCCATCAGGTCCGATACCCTCCCCACCACTCCACTCCACTCCCTCTACACCTGGGCACATTCCCAAACCATATGGTAGAAATGTGCCAGTGGGGCTTTACACCTAGGACAGGTTGGGTCCGAGCTGGGGAGCATGCCTTTGATCCTGGCTGGTGAGCGGTACGTTTGATGTGTGTAGTTGAATTGCGTATAGCGGAATCTGGGGTTTCTCGATACCCCCGTGTATGGTGTAAAGCATTCGGCCACTCCACTTGTGATATTGGGTTTGGGAGAACTGCGTTCCACCTTCCCCGTACATTTTCCAGGTTGGGTTTGGGATATTTATTCAGGGTTTTATATAAATTCGACACAACCGTTGTTTGATTGTCATATTGCAGCATGTGGTGCAGTGCAGGGGAGATCGTTGGTTCTTGGTTTCCAGCCGACCATGTCTTCTTAATTGAGTGACATATAGCATGGTATGTTATAAATTGCCCGGGATTTACTGCTGTGAGGGCCCGTACCGATTCAAAAGACATCATTGTTCCTTCCTCGAAGCAGTCTCCTACTGTCACTATACCCGCCTCTGTCCAGGCCGTTAACGAGTGCTTTCTATCCCCGCTACCCCATCCAGGGACTAGTCCCAGTGGGATGAGCAGCGAGTAGGGGAGCGCGCTGTGGCCATTTTGAATATCTCTTCCAGCATGCATGCGCCACTAGCATGCGCCACTAGCATTAGCGGTTTATCAGATGCCCCTTTCGGAGATTTGGTTGCCAGCCATGTGACCAAAGGTTCACCACGTAGACTCGTCAATACCCAGGCAGACTTCGCCTGTGTGGGCCTATGTATCCAATTCAGTATCCACTGTAATTGTGCAGCCGCATAGTAGAGTTCAAAATTGGGGGCTCCCAGGCCACCCGCGTTTAATGGGCGCTGCAATGTAGTGAGTGCAACGCACTCCCCATATGAGCTGCAGCAGGATTCCGTTCAAATCCCGGAAGAAACTCCTGGGGATCGAGAGTGGCAGTGCTGCAAAGTAATATAGCAGTATCAGCATGTTTGCTATCGCCACTCTGCCCATCGGTGACAATGGTAGTTTACTCCAGAATCGTAGCGACCCCTTCATGGAAGCCAATGCTCTCCCCAGATTTCCATCTCTAAGATCTTCTGTTCTATGATATATTTGAACCCCCAGGTATTTGAACGAGTCAAAGCACCATTTCAGGTTTCTTTTCTTAGCGGGTGCCATATGGTTAACGGGAACACGCAGGATTTTTCCCAGTTCACCACCAGCCCCGATATCTCTCCGAATTCGGTCAGGAGTGAGATTGCTAAGGGTATCATCTCGCTTCCCTTCCGCACGTATATTAGGGCATCGTCTGCATATAGTGATATTCTTGAGTATACCCCAACTGTCCATAGTCCATAGGCGGGTTGCTAATGGTTCCATTGGTATTGCGAACAGTAAGGGGGAAAGGGGGCATCCCTGCCTGGTGCCTCTAGCAATCGGGAAGCTATCAGATATAACTCCTCCCGTTTTCACACAAGCTTGTGGGTTGGTGTATAATGTCTGTACCCAGTGTATGTAATTAGGGCCAATTCCCATTTTCCGCATGGTGGCAAATAAGAAGTCCCACCCTAGTGTGTCGAATGCTTTCTCAATATCTAGTGAGAGCACCATTTCCTCATAGGCATCCAGCGGTGTGCCCCCCAGTACGCTCAGCAGTCTGCGGATATTTAAAAAGGTGTTGCGTTTGGGGATGAAGCCATTTTGGTCGTCGTGTATCAGAGTGTGTTTGATGGGAGCTAACCTGTTAGCCAATATTTTACGCAGGATTTTGCAGTCAAGGCTTAGGAGTGAAAGTGGTCTATAGGATTTGACATCTGTAGGGTCACGCCCCTGCTTGGGAAGGCCCACTATCATAGCCTCTCTCTGCGTGGGGGGCAATGCCTTGTGATTCCATGCCTCCTCGAATACTTTCAACAGGTGAGGCTTTAAGTGTTTTGAATACTTCGCATAGTATTCTATTGGGAGGCCGTCTATTCCTGGCGCTTTATTCCTGGGCATCTGTGCTAGTGCTACGTCCAATTCCTCTGCGCATAGAGGGGCCTCCAGTTTCTCGCAGTCTGCCTGAGATAGTTGCGCCAAATGGGATCCTGCAAGAAAGGATTCAAGTTGTACGGTTGTGCAGACCGAACGTTTGGTATGGAGGTTCATATAGTATTCCCTGAATGCCCCATTTATCTCTTCTTGCGTGGTGGCTATCTTACCCTCGTCTAGTTTCATAGCCACTATTGGAGACTGCTGTCGGTTCTCTCAGAGGAGCCACGCCAGCAGCCTGCCCGATCTGTCCCCCTCCGACTGTAGGCGCATTAAATGATATTTGTGGTCATGTCAGCGAAGGCGAGAGTCTACTTCATTGTATTTTATGGGCGACTCTTTAAACGCTGCGTAGAGTATCTCCTTCTGTACCACCGCTGTTTCGAGTGTTCTCAGTTCCTTTTCTAAGTTACTAATCTCTGTGTGTAGGGTACGTCTCACTCCCCAAGTAGACGATATACAATGCCCTCTGACTACCGCCTTGTGCGCTTCCCACTCTGCCGCTCTTGAGTCTGTGGAGTCTATATTGATTTCCCAGTACTGACTCAGTGCCGTGCCCAGTCCCTCTGCATATGCCTGATCCTGGAGCTCTTCCACCTGTAATCGCCATGTAGGGATCGCCGAACGTCTCCGCCCGCAGTTTAATGTCATTCTAAGCGGTGAGTGGTCCGATAGTGTCTTGGCCATGTATTCTGTCCCGTTAGTCAATGCGCATATGTACGCAGTACCCCAGATTATATCTATTCTAGTGTGCACTTTATTGGGTATTGAGTAGAATGAGTATTCCCTCTGTTGGGGGTGTTGCATGCGCCATAAGTCGTGGAGTCCCATATCTCCCGCCCATGTATGCAGAGGGCACTTAGCATTTCTATTTGTTATTCCTTTCTTGGGGGAGCTTGATCTGTCTAACACTGCATTTTGTAAGCTATTGAAATCGCCCCCCCATATGGCCGGGGCTGCGGGGTTTACTAGTAGTGCCGGGGTGAGTGTACCCAGGAATCCCACCAGCACGTTGTTGAGGCCGTAGATCCCTATAATCGATAAGTGTCTCCCATCTAGTTGCCCCTCTATTACTATGTATCTGCCCCCTTGATCTATCTTATGCGAAGCTCGGGCAAATGGGACGCCGTCTGCTATCCATATCAATACTCCTCTAGCAAAGGCTGAGTAGGTTGTGCCTGTTATCTGCCCGCCCCACTTCCCACAGATCTCCTGTAGTTCAGGCTCCAGTAGGTGTGTTTCTTGTAGAATAGCGATGTGAACTCTCTGGCGTCTGAGAAGTGCGTACACCCGCGCTCTTTTGCCTGGTGTGCCTATGCCTCTCACGTTCCACGTGACTATTTCATATTGGTGTGTGTTTAGATTTGCGTGTTCGGACATGCAATGTTGTATGGTGTATCTCTATGGAACCCGCTCAGGGTTGCGATGCCAATCCGGGCCCCCACCCACCTCGCCGGGTGTGTGTTTAAGACTGATGACCGCAGCAGTGTACTCAGTGCTCTGAGTTGACCTATTACATACAACTTAACTACCCCCCCGCTCTAACTATTTCCCTAACACAACTGCTAACATGCAGTAAACCACACAACACACTACTTCTTAATGAAACCTGTATCCGTGTGAATACCCTTGGGGGAGCCATTTTGATTGCCAGATGTGGCTCTTATACGGGGCTCACATCCTTCCTCAGACCTAGTCTGCGTGTATATATATGAGTATGTATGGGCGCTCCCGAAGTGTTAGCCCCCCCCCAATCCGCGTGCACTAGAATGTTAGACAATGTTCACAGTAGGCAGGAATTAATTGTTCAAAAGATACTCGTAGGTAGCCACCGTGACTAGCAGATCGACTCCTGCTGCAGCCACCCCTGTTTCCTGTCCGCTTGTCACCCTGTCCGGGCAGGGGGGCAAACTAGTTATTTACGTTCACAGTTCATCTGCAGTTCTGGGGGTAACATTCGGGCCCCTGAGCGCCTCTGTAATCGTGGAGTCCGAGCTAGCAGAGTCTGAGTCCGAGCCCGCCGTTGGGCCCACCCGGAATGCCTCAAAAGAGTTCTGTGTGAGCAGCGGGGTTTCTTTCAACACTTTTGCCCTTTCCTCTGCTGCCTGTCTCTCCGTGGGTTGACCCTTGGGGCGTCTCCTGGTGCGCTTCCGCGATGAAAAGGTTTGCCATTCCTCTGCTTCATTTGTTCCCTCATGAGTTTGTGCTAAGCCTTTGGTGTGCAACCAGGTCCAGGCATCTTCAGGGGAGGTGAATATGTGAGTACGTTCTTCTGATATTACTCTCAGTTTGGCAGGGAAGAGGAGAGCATATTTAATATTGTGCTCACGAAGGCGTTGTTTAATTTTTACATAGGAGTTACGTTGCTTCTGTACCTCCTGTGTGAAGTCTGGGTAGGCATGGACCACTGAGCGTGTCGGAATGGGCCTTTGCTGCGAAATTGCTGCAATATCAGGTCGCGGTCCCTATAGTTTAAGAATCTATCAGTGGTCTAGGTGGCTGACCCGGCGACGGCGGCCTCCCCGGGACTCTGTGCGCCCTTTCCACAGAGCAGAACTTCGATGGGGACCCACTCAACACTTCTTTGATTAGCCATTGCTCTATGAATATTTCCGAGCTCTGTTCTGGTAAACTCTCAGGAAACCCCAAGAAGCGAACATTATTACGCCGGGATCTGCTTTCTGCTTCTTCGGCGCGACGCCATAGGATCTTCACCTCTGCATCCAGGCGCTGAATTTGTTTCTGGTTATCCGAAACTACAGGATTCGTCGTGTTTAGTACATCTTCCGTCGATTTCACTCTCTCCGCCAAATTGCGATGGTCCACTCTAAGTAAATTCAGATCTTGAGATACTGTGTCTATTCTGAGTTCTAACGATGATTTAGTGTCCATGATTGCCTGTGGCACTTTTTCAAATTGTGTAGAGTGGGATTGGGGAGTGCTCTCCAGTGACTGAAAGGTTGGGATTAGCTGTTGGTCGCACGGTGCCGGGCCAGGCGCATTACGTTCTTGGTTTTCGGCAGATTTGGACTTCCCGGCCATATTTGTGTCTATTAGGTGGCTCTCGCAATGTGGTGCGGCTTTATTATGTGTTACTTGAATGACTGAGTGTCCTGATAGCACTGGTACTCCCTGCGGCGTGTATTGCCCCCGAGGAGTGGCAGCGCCACGGCCCCCTTCGCACCGCGGAGCCCGGCCGTCACCGGCTCCTCTGTCACTCTTCCCGTCTCGCATGGCTCCTCGGCTGCACGGCGGACTCCGGTAGCCGGATACAGCGTTTGGGGCTCCAATTTTCCCTCCGGGAGCACTCTGCAGGATTATTGTCGTGGGCCCGAGTCGGAGCTCACATATTAGGCGTCGGACACGGCCGCCATCTTGGCTCCTCCCCCCTGGAAGACCTTAATGCTCTGCAGAGTGAAGTGCCCTTGGCCTACTGCCAGAATATAGATATTTTCAAGCAGGCCTTGGTGATTCCAACCAAGTGCCTTCAAAATTAGGTTCTGGAAATGTCTCACGATTCGGCAGTAGCAGGCTATTGTGGAGATAAATCAACATTAGAACTTATCTTCTGCTCCTTCTGGTGGCCTACTCTTCACCAGAAGGTAGAGCTCTATGTCAATGCCTGTCCTGTCTGTGCACAATCCAATGCAGTCTTTGATAAGTACTTTGATTTCTTCAGCCTTTGCCCGTTCCTCCTCATCCTTGGAAAGCAATTTCCACCAATTTTTTTGTGGACTTACCTCCGTCAGGTGGAAACCAAGTGATCCTGGTCACTATGGACTATTTTTCCAGAATGTCTCACTTTTCCCTGTTTTTCGAGGCTTCTGACTGCCAGCATAACATCTGGGAAATTCCTGACCTATATGCTTCACCTGCATGGACATTCTGCCAGGTGCTCTCAATACATTTCTGGGTTCTGGCGCTCAAGCTGCTCTACCCTGGGTATATATACCGCTCTGTCATCAGGTTACCATCCACAGTGGAATGGACACATCGGAAGGATCAATCAGATCCTAGAACAATATCTGAGATTTATATGTAACACCACTCAAAACAACTGGGAAGAATACCTATCCTTAGCAAGGTTCTTGTATAATAATTCTGTTCACTCTGCTACTTATGTCTCCTCATTCCATTGTATCAAGGGCTTCCATCCTCGTTCCTTTCTCGCTTTCCTGATGTCTACTGTTCTTGTGCCTGCTGCTACTGATTTTCTAGAGAAACTTGACTCTGGAAGGAGAGTAATAGCTTGAATCTTTAGGATGACTATGAGGTCTAGGACTGACAACTTCAAAAAGAAGTTCCAAACTTTAAGGTGGGAGAGAATGCTTTGGTTGTCTTCCAGTTTCTTGCCCACTCAAAAGTTGCCAGTTGTTGTATCTTTGGGTCTTTTGTAACAACCAAACAAATCAATCCAGTCGCCATTAGGTTCATCTTCCTAATGCTTGGAAGATTCACCATACTTTTCATGTCTCCCAATAAAAGCCTTTTGTACCAGACCCTTTTCACCAGAACCCTCCTCCTCCTCCTGTCATGGTTGTTTGGGGAACTGGAATATGAGGTCAGCAAGATTTGTGACTCTTGAATTTTCAGAGGTCAGTTGCAGTTCTTTGTGGGCATTCCTGGGTTCTTGCATTGAGGGAGCTTTAATAGCTGTAAGTATAAATACATATAATTTCATGTTAAAAGAAATCTAAAAACATATTTATTAATCATTAATTATTTAACATTTTTAATAACCTTAATAAACTTTTCGAATTTATAAGTCAATGTAACTTTTATTTTTTATCAAAATATAATAAAATTATCTTTAACTAGTTCTACACATCATTTCGAATAATTTTTATTGCATAAACAAATATATTTTTTACTTTGCATGGTAATTTAATTAAATGTATTTAATTCAGAAAAATACTTTTGATGTAATATATTTAAATTAATTAAAGTTTTAACGTTAAATTATGGTAATAGTGCTGTATCATTTTTATGTTGTTCTACATTAAAAACACATATTTAAAATTAATTTACATTATTATTTAATATAAAAATATATTTACTAATTTATTATGAAGAGAAATAAACGTTTGTAATTTTCCCAGTACTTTACTTTAGGGTGATCTCCACTCCGACTAAGGAGTCTCTCTTTGGTTAGGTATAGGGAAAAGGAAATAAGTTTATTAAACTAAAAAAAGTGTAATTATATTTTTATGTTAAATTAATGTAAAATAATGAAGAACAGAATAAAAAATGCAACAGCACTATTGACTTAATTGTCAACTAATTCTTCAATTATTTAAATATATATTAAATAAAAATGTTTTTGAAGTTAAAGTTAAATAATAAATTCTGACTTAAAGTAAAAAAAGATTGTTTATTATGTATTAATAATTGATAAAAGTAATATATAGACTTGATTAGCTGTAGACATCATAGCTAAGATATAGAGAAGGATATATGTTATCTGACCTTATGCAGGAGCGTTGAAGGCCACTCACAGAAACAAAAGCTGCACAATATTAGGTGATGATGAGTGAAGTGGCCCCAATGCTTCTTGGTAAATGAAGGTTTTCATCGAAAATTTGTCAATAATGGGGAATGGTACATTCTGGTAGTCACGGTTTAAATTTTTTTCCTGAAATTTGTGTTTGCATTTCCTAGCAGTGGTTGCATTTGTACTGGGAGATTACTAAATGCTGGTTGCTTAGAGTAACCCAGAGACTCTGCTCACCTCCCCTACAGAACGAGTTGTGCCTCATTGTAGATTAGGCATCGTGAGGAGTGAAATGACAAAAAGCATAGGCGTATGTTTCGTAAAACTTCATGCAGCGCAGTGCAGCACGTAAAGTTGCTGCGCTGCATTGCTTGAATGGGAGAGTGCGGAGAAGCACCTTATCTACTAGGATGAGGGGCAATTCTACTCTCTCCCTTGCGCTGATGCACTTTTGGCTGCCATGTGCCATTGCCAACAGCCTTGTGCCGTAGCTTGTGTTGGATAGGCATAGCTTTTGTATAGGAAGGGGTCCCTTCCAGTATCAAAACTATGCTTTAAGGCATTTTCCAATTTTTATGTGTGCTGTAGAACACAGCATACGCCTGCTTCAAGGAGGGGCAAGAGTTTGGCATAACTCTGTGTCTACAATTCTTTGTAGATAGGGATTTGCATCAAAACTCATGAGTGGTTGCATCGGAACGCCCAGAGATGCAGAGGAGATGACAATATACAATTTAGGGAGAAGGCTGTATCGGAGTCCAATTGGAAAGGCATAACCCACATCCGATATTCTTCGTTTACAAGCCTTTCTATGACAAATTTTCTTAGACTGCATGACTGAAAAGTTCACTTTTCCAGAGTTTCCAGAATGGAAGGTTGTAGAGGCTGGATCTGAATAAGGCTTGAGGCCATTCTACAATCTAGTGCCTGGGCTCCCAGGGATCTGCATCTTTATTTCACCCTGCTCAGTGGCTGTTGATGGACCAGGTGGATGGATGATGACTAAAGGTTTCAGGTGGGGATATTGTCTTCAGGTATTTTGAGTGATTGCCCCAGAAAGCTTACAGTCGGTGTAATGAACTCTGAGCTTGATCACGGCTTCCCCTATTATCCAGTGGAAGCCAATGAAGAACTTGATATTGTTGTATTTGCAGAGACTAAGGGCCTCATTACGACTTTGGCAGTCAGAATGATCCGACCGCCAAAGCCGTAGAGAGAAGGCAACCGTCATACCAGCGGTCTTCCCCCCAGTCGTATGATGATGTCTCCACCGGGCTGACTGGCGGAAACATAGTATTATGACGTTTCCACCGGACAGTCTGGCAGGAACCACGCCATGAAAAGGCTGGCAGAAAGAGGACTCATGTTCAGCATGGCGGCCCTAAACCCAGCGCTGCTGTGGCTGTCCATCGCTTCAACTGCCACCACCCCAACAGGATCCATGATCCTGGCGGTCCAACCCCCAGCGTCGTAATCTGGGGTTCGGACCACCAGGAGTGTGGCAGTCTTCGTACCACCAAACTCGTAATTAGGTCCTTGGCACACTCTGGTTGCCTGGTTCTGTTACCCTTGAGTTTGCTGGTTGGGTTTGTGAGGAGCTAAGATTAAATGATACCAGTGGTCAGGGTGTGCCATGACAATGGTTCTCATCATATTCGCATGGTGGCTGGTTTGGAGAAAAGGAAGTATTTGATGAATTACTGATATTGATACCTTTGATGACTATGTTGATGTGTGGGACACGGGAGCAAACAAACATTCACAGTCAAAGAGTATTCCAAGATTCCTGGGTTTTTATGTGGTTCTAAAAGTGATCTCCAACAAAAAAGAGAGTAACCCTTCAAAGCAAATGGGACAGGGTTGTCTTTGAACATATAGACCTTTACCATACATATCACTGAGCATCCATGACTTTGTGTTTAATCATATAGGAATGTCCACTGACAGTAGATTTTGTCACAGTAATTCATCAAAACCTTTTGTGGGCTTATTTTTTTTATAAGTCCCACTTTCCTCAGAACTATGATACATTTATTGTTACTTTTTTTCCTCAAATTCTATAAGACAAAGAAAAGGTAATAAACAATGCATAAATACTGTACAACATTATTTATGCATAACAAAAGGTCCGCGCAAACAGAAACATAATAGTAGGGCACACAATACATATTCTGTGAAATATTCAGCACTAATAACATCACAAAAAATAATACACAAATACAAGAATTCCAGATCCTATCACAAAATTCATATTCACGATAAATTCACAAAATAAATTAAACCGCTCTTAAAACGCCACTTAACAAGTATTCAAAACTATATCAAAATATCTGTAGTCTAAAAATTTATGTAAATAGATCTAGCTCAATGTGATATTTCATTGCTGATTTCTGCTGCCTCACACACACACACACACACACACACATACTATGTCATACCTATAGAGGTGTGAAACAAACATTTATACTGTGTCAAACCTATATAGATGTGAAACACAAATTCTTACTGTCATACATATATACGTGTGAAACACACACTCATGCTGTGTCATAACTATATATATGTGAAACACACATTCATAATGTCTCGTTCCTATATAGGTGTGAAACACACATTCATACTGTCTTGTTCCTATATAGGTGTGAAACACACATTCATACCGTCTCGTACCTATATAGGTGTAAAACACACATTCCTACTGTGTTATACCGATGCAGGTGTGAAACACACAGTCATATTGTGCCATACATGTATAGATATGAAACAAAGATCATACCATGTCATACCTGTATAGATGTGAAACACACATTCATAAAGTGTCATACCGATGCAGGTGTGAAACACACAGTCATACTGTGCCATACATGTATAGATATGAAACAAACATTCATACCATGTCATACCTGTATAGATGTGAAACACACACTCATGCTGTGCCATACCTATATATGTGTGAAACACACACTCATATTGTCATTCCTATGTAGGTGTGAAACACACATTCATAATGTCTCGTTCCAATATAGGTGTGAAACACACATTCATACTGTCTCGTACCTATATAGATGTGAAACACACATTCCTACTGTGTTATACCGATGCAGATGTGAAACACACATTCATATTGTGTCATACCTATGCAGGTCTCAAACACACATTCATACAGTGTTATACCGATACAGGTGTGAAACACACAGTCATATCGTGCCATACATGTTTAGATATGAAGCAAAGATCATACCATGTCATACCTGTATAGATGTGAAACACACATTCATAAAGTGTCAAACCGATGCAGGTGTGAAACACACAGTTATACTGTGCCATACATGTATAGATATGAAACAAACATTCATACCATGTCATACCTGTATAGATGTGAAACACACACTCATGCTGTGCCATACCTATATATGTGTGCAACACACACTCATATTGTCATTCCTATGTAGGTGTGAAACACATATTCATAATGTCTCGTTCCTATATAGGTGTGAAACACACATTCATACTGTCACGTACCTATATAGGTGTGAAACACACATTCCTACTGTGTTATACCGATGCAGATGTGAAACACACATTCATATTGTGTCATACCTATGCAGGTGTGAAACACACATTCATACAGTGTTATACGGATGCAGGTGTGAAACACACAGTCATATTGTGCCATACACGTATAGATATGAAACAAAGATCATACCATGTCATACCTGTATAGATGTGAAACACACATTCATAAAGTGTCATACCGATGCAGGTTTGAAACACACAGTCATACTGTGCCATACATGTATAGATATGAAACAAACATTCATACCATGTCATACCTGTATAGATGTGAAACACACATTCATACTGTCTCATACCTATACGGGAGTGAAACACACATGCATACTGTGTCATACCTGCATAGATGTGAAACAAACATTCATAGTGTGTCATACCTATATAGGTGTGAAACACACATGCATACTGTGTCATACCTGTATAGATGTGAAACAAACATTCATAATGTGTCATACCTATATAGGTGTGAAACACAGTTCCAGTTAGCTTTCTTCTGGCTTGGGGTAGGTTGTTTTGTGGATTGCAAGACAGAATGCTTGAGTAGAATATTTGAATATACTTCTGTGATACACACTGAGGGGAGCCTGTATAGATTTGAAAATGGATTTATACACTTTGGATCCAGGTAGCAGGTTGTGGGACATTTCCAGGTTTTCTTACTACAACAAGTTCAGTTTTGACTACAGTTATGTGGCAAAAGCTCTATTTCACCTAATTTAACTCCTGCTATAAGCACAAGTTGTTTATTGTGGGGTTGAGTGGGTGCTTGACTGAGTGGAAGTTAATTTTCCATCAACCACATGCATTTGGAAGATTGCCTGGTTCTGTTCAAGTAACTGAGGCAGTGGGCTCTGGCAAGAGAGGTGCAATCCTTGCAAAATGGCTGGCACTGGGAATATGGGCTATGCAACTGACTCTATCTTACACTACTGAGAAGGAGTTCTGAAATAAATGATACCAGCGATCAGAGTGTCGCTAAGTAATCACAGGTCACATCATTGAGGCAAACAATACCAGCCACTGTACACTCCTGACCAGATAAGGTAGCAAAGGACTGCAAAGGAAAGAATAACAGTAGCAGCATTCTCCACCTAGGAGAAAGGCAACAATTAGAGAAGCAGCAACAGTGCAACTATATAAACATAATTGACTACAACTTTCCCAAACAGTTGGATCCATCCAAAGGTCGCACTTTCTTCCTCTCTATCTGAGAACGTTGTTGATCACAGACGTTGTGAGACTAGTCGGAGATATGAGAGGGCCACAAGATTGTGTAGTCGGGTCTTGCTGGGTACGTTGGCTTGCAAAAGGGGCAACCTTGCCAAATGGCCTTACAGGAAGAGTCACTTGTGACCATTCACATGATGGTCACAGGAGCAATGAATAAGCCATAGTGATTAGTTCACAATAGGCTGCAGAAAGCTTGGTCCTAGGGCTCCTTGTGACTTGGTGCTTAATGTGTTGTTTCAAAATTGGTGCCAAATCCCCTCTGGCGTTGGAAGAGGTCATAAGTAATTTTATAGATTGTGTTGCCATGTAAAGCTGCAGATGTCTCCAGTGCAGAGTTCTGCTTGCAGGAACTAGCAGTGATGGTAATTGCGTGCTCCTATATCCTGCCGCTTAGGGGCACTGTGGATGGGGCCATGAGTGGCCACATCCACCATGAACTCCGCTTAGGATATGCTGCGGTGAGACATCTTGGACCTGACAAGGCCCTTCTCCAAAGGCAGTTTCATGTGTGTCCTCATCAGCGCAGACTAAACAGAATGCCGGGGCCCACATCAACAAGTAATTTTATGCCCTCCCCCTCTTCCCATGGTGCTCATGAGCCTTCACAACTAATCCCAGAAAGAGGAAAACTGCCAATGCCAATAGAACATCAATCCCCTTCCTCCAGACAAGGAAACTTCCTTCAGTGCTGGAAAGATCATTTCAGGTCATCAAGCCACGTGACTCAACCCACTCCATTAGACGTCAAGCAGTCAGTCCTTCCTTCTTGTCCATGCTCAGCAGCAGGTGAGGCCTAGCAATTCTCGTACCCTCCACAGTTGGACCTCAACTAATCTTGAGACCCACCCAGGAAGCTACGTTCCCCCAAAACATGGACTTCTCACTGTCACCTTGAGGTGACCCCCTGTCTCCTGTCAGGCATTCACATCAGGGAGGAAAATGCTGAGGGTATGTGACGTGGCAACCAGAGGACCAGGCCAGAGAGAATTGAAAGTCCTTGTACTGTCAAGTAATAGACCATCAAGTATCACACTCCATGTTGTCTCTTAAAACTCTGTTTGAGTGTTTCCAAACTTCTCTCAGGTATCAGTTTAAAATGGAGCTCCAGAGCCAGGTCACCGGTTGTCTGTCAGAATATCGAGGACAAAAATATCATTATACAAAATATTATGGCTAAAATATTAAGGCCCATATAATTGAAAAATGGCGCATGACTGCGCCAATGCAGTTGTGCTTCATTTTTTTAACGCCATCGGTGTGGCATATATATAAAATGACGCACGATAGCGCTAAGGAATGGTTAGCGTCTCCATTACTGGATGCCATTAGGGGAAATGCCGCTAGTGAGTCGGAAATGACATTAGGCTGGTTAGTGGCAAACTTTATGCTGCTAGTCAGCCTAGCATTATTTTATGATGCACAAGCAGCCATAAAATGACTCCTGTCTAAGTTTAGACAGGAGTCATTACCACAACCTCAATGCCCACCACTGTCCCCAGGACAACCCCAACATACCCAGTGCCAACCAGGGGGGCACATGTAAGTGGCTCCCAGTGGCACATAATATTAAAACATATATGCTTACCTTAGCTTGCCTGGGATGGGCTCCCTCCACCTCTAGTGTCCCTGTGATGTGGGTGGGGTGATGCTGGACATCTATGTGCCAGAAATAGGGTCACCATGGTGGAATCCAATGTGTTTCCCTAAGGAAAGGTGCCTAACTGCACTTTAACGCCTGGTCCGACCAGGTGTTAAACATTGACGCTAATCGGCCTTAGTGAAATTTTTTGGGTCCCCTTTCTAGGTGTGCGTGGTTTTAGTGTAGGGAGGTAAATATGGCGCTAGGGGGCTAGCATCAGTTTTAGCAAAGGGAACGACTACCTTGCATATCATTGTCGCAATGCGACGCATGGTGGGTTGGCACTCCCTGAAAATGGCGCTAACTCCAATATTTTGATGCTAGACAGGTCTAGCGTCAAAATACAAATATGGAGTTAGGTTTGCACTGCGTAAAAAAAAATTATGCTAAGGCGGCGCAAACATTTAAAAAATATAGGCCTAAACATTGAAGATATTGTGAATTTAAGTATATGTAAGTAAGTGTACATGTACTATTCTTCACTATATATACTGTATATATATGTGGTGTTAAGTATAGCAAACCTGTGCGTACCTATATATATGCTTACCTTCACAATATTTTTGCATTTAAGTCAGATTTACCTAGGCTTTGCGTTACTTTCATAACGTGAACCCAACACAAAGTGTTATGTTGGGATTTACAATCCAACACAATTCAGGATTTGTGTTGAATATTTTCTCAAAGTAACGCAAAGCTGTGCTATGTATTATTTTGTGCTACTTTGCCTTAAGGGACCGTGTCATAGATGGTACATGGTGTTTCCATGCAGCTACACATAGGTTTTGATGCAAAGCCCTATTTACAAACTTTTATAGGTGGGGATTTGCACCAAATTCTTACACCTCCTTGTTTTGGGTGTAAAGAGAAGAAATATCTTAATTCTTCCTGGCTTTTCCTACTTTTCATGCATGCTGCATTGTACAGCACATATTCAGAGCAGGAACATTGTTTCAGGGTAGTTGTTGTGCGGCAAGGGACCCTTCCAGTACAAAAACTGTTCCTTACAGAACGCACATTATGGATGATGGCATAAGGGGATGTGCGTTGGCGCATGGCAGCCTAGTAGATCTCATGCTGTTCTCCTCTCTCCCTTTCATGCAACACAGCACAGCAACTTCGGTGTGAATTTTTTGTAAATCCGGGCCTCCATGTTTGGCTAAGATATTTTTGCAGGATGATATTTCTTCCATGATATTCACATGCCATGCGTGATGTACACTGTGCTTTGTGAGGGATTATTCTGAATGGATTGATAAAGCACTACGATATGGACAGATTTCACAAATGTTCAGAGATAATCTCTTCTGAGGAGCAGTAAAGACTGCAAAACATTATTGTAAAAGAAAATATCTGAAAAAAACCTCTGAAGTCCCAGTTTTGTGCCTTAGTTAAAAAAAACAGAAAGGGAGATAGCATAAGAAAATCTGCTTTTCAGACTTAAAGGATAACATTGAGTTTGTTCTTTTTTCCTGAATGTCTGAGCCAATTGAAAGGAGTTAGCAAAAGAAATGAGATTGAAATACATGAGTTTTAAATGAAAACTGAGAAAACACTAGCAGGCGTGTTGCAAAACCTAAAGCTATAGGAAATCCGAAGGAAATGAAGATTAGAACGTTTACTCCTCATCCAAGAGCTGGAAAAGGTCATTGGTGGCAAAGGGTTGATTAGATCCTCGACTCCGTCACAAAGGTGATCCCCATAGGCCATTATGGGATCGTAATACGGCGGACGAGATATCGGTCATGTTTGTGACTGAGTAACCCTCTCCGCCAGCATCTAAATCAGGCCCGTAGCCTCCGCAGGTGTCTTTGGCTGACATCTTCTTGTGTATAACCTGCGCAGACACTGATGCTCATGGGAGGAGTGGAGCGCATGACAAGGAGATAAGTGCATGACGAGAGGATTCTCGTGCTTGGACAGAGATAAGAAGTGCTTTGTTAAAGGTTCTATTTCTTGTAGGCAGTGGAACGAGATCTCATTTTTGAAACTTCTGAGTTTATGAGAGGACCACACTCTGCAACATCAGGGAGGGAAAATCTACATATTTTCACTAGGCCCCTACTTTGGGGTACGATCATACCCACGCTGACCTGTGCATTGGATTGCCTTGGCAGTAGGCACGAGAGGTCAATTTATCCACATTTAGGCAATCTGGACCTGATGTATATTTTGGCGGACGGGTTTCTCCATCACAATGATGACAGATATCCCGACCGCTGAAATATAAATCCCATAGGGTATAGTGAAATTCGCCTGAAGAACATTTGTCTTCATGCTGAACTGGTTTGTATAGGGACCTTTCATATCAAGCAGAAGATGGCACTTGATAAGCTGATAGAAACAGCTGCAGCCCTACAGATCTTTCTATCCGTCTTATGCACAGATTGACTCTCTCATTATTGGAGGTGTTGTATAAAAAAGAAACTCTTAAAACTTTGTACAAACATTTGATGTTATTTTAGAAGCTACTGGTGTATTCTTCCACAAAGTAAGGGTCATCCGGACGGTTGCATTTCTTTTCATGGCCTTTCTGTAGTATGGGTTGCTGAGGAAGGAGTATGAAAATTATTCACAATTTCTTTCAAAACCTTGTAACTAGAGCACAACTTGGCAGACAAAGGACTGGGATCTATGGTTTTCAGTATAATAAATGATTGATCTTTCACAGGAACAGACAGCGGTGTATTCCCCATGTCCCCTGCTCTGTTCATCGGGTCATCAAATTTGATGTTCTAGAATTAAATGATTTTTAGGAATTTGGCTAATAGCGTCAATCTGATTTCCTGGTGATTCTACGATGAACCTCTGGAAGAGAAACATGGACATATCTCTTTGGGTTTGGAGCTTAAGGACTTCTTTCTGAAAGCTTTCACTTCTGGTGACCTTCATGTTTTTCCTGCCTTGCATCTCTAGCGAGATGACTAGAACTAACAGGAATAGTTCCTGGTTCCGATGCACCTGAGCCTTTGTCGGGGCTAGTGTCGGCATCATCTTCAATGTCCGGAGTGATCAGGGCATAGTCTGTGCAAGTGAAGCCTTTATCGCTGCCCTCTGGACTCTTCACTTTAAACTGCTCAACAAACATTCGCTCAGCGTTGAGATTAGGGGAGGAAAATTTCCGCTCTGCTGGAAGAGTTTGCAGAGTATTGCCCACTCTGCATTCTGCTTGGAGCGAGGAGTTCCAGCAAAACTCCGCCAGTCGCCGTGTGGCAGAGTTTTTTCTCACATGTGGATTGGCAATGTTAAGTGGGCAAGCACAAGCGAGAATTTGCGTCTACTAGTGCGATTTTTGGGTGCTAGAACTCCTCCTGCGAGATTTCTCAGTGTAGGTGGTTGTGGCAGGTTGAGGCCGTTCATGGTGAGAAAGCTGCAGTTCGAGTAGAACATCTACTCGAGTGGCAGAAAGAAGCATCACCCTCTTGTGTGCCGCATGGTGCCCATTGTACTGATTTTACAGCGCATAACATGCTCCTGGTGCTAAAAATCAGCATGAGCAGTACGACATGCTTGAATTCCACCCGCTCGTGGAACTCTGCGGAATCTCACAAATTCCGCCCAACCTTAGTAAGATGAGTTCTTAATATTGAATTAGCTGACTCTGAAAGTATTGATATTGATTCTCCTGATGATGCGTATGATGATGACATCAAAACAGAGCTAGGCCTCAATGTCGAAGAATGCCTCAACATTCAAAACATCACCCAGCAGTGATGCAACATTGTAGGAGGCTGGACTGGCTTGTAGTGAGTACCAAGGGGTACTTGCACCTTGCACCAGGCCCAGTTATCCCTTATTAGTGTATAGGGTGTCTAGCAGCTTAGGCTGATAGATAATGGTAGCTTAGCAAAGCAGCTCAGGCTGAACTAGGAGACGTGTGAAGCTACTACAGTACCACTTAGTGTCATATGCACAATATCATAAGAAAACACAATACACAGTTATACTAAAAATAAAGGTACTTTATTTTTATGACAATATGCCAAAGTATCTTAGAGTGTACCCTCAGTGAGAGGATAGGAAATATACACAAGATATATATACACAATAGCAAAAATATGCAGTATAGTCTTAGAAAACAGTGCAAACAATGTATAGTTACAATAGGATGCAATGGGGAAACATAGGGATAGGGGCAACACAAACCATATACTCCAGAAGTGGAATGCGAACCACGAATGGACCCCAAACCTATGTGACCTTGTAGAGGGTCGCTGGGACTATTAGAAAATAGTGAGAGTTAGCAAAATAACCCTCCCCAAGACCCTGAAAAGTGAGTGCAAAGTGCACCAAAGTTCCCCTAAGGACAAAATAGTCGTGTTAGAGGGAGAATGCAAGGAAAACACAAATCAGCAATGCAACATCGATGGATTCCTGACTGAGGGTACCTGTGGAACAAGGGGACCAAGTCCAAAAGTCACAAGCAGCTCGGAGATGGGCAGATGCCCAAGAAATGCCAGCGGTTGGTGCAAAGAAGCTCTTACTAGGCTGAAGAACTGTGAATACTGCAGGAACGACAAGGGCTAGAGACTTCCCCTTTGGAGGATGGATCCCCCACGCCTTGGAAAGTCGTGCAGAAGTGTTTTCCCGCCGGATGGACGCCAACAAGCCTTGCTACACGCAAATCGTGCGTTTGGCGTTTTTGGACGCTGCTGGGGCCCAGGAGGGACCAGGAGGTCGCAAATTGGACCTGCAGAGAGAGGGGACGTCCAGCAAGACAAAGAGCCCTCACTGAAGCAGGTAGCACCCGGAGAAGTGCCAGAAACAGGCACTACGAGGATGCGTGAAACGGTGCTCGCCGAAGTTGCACAAAGGAGTCCCACGTCGCCGGAGACCAACTTAGAAAGTCGTGCAATGCAGGTTAGAGTGCCGTGGACCCAGGCTTGGCTGTGCATGAAGGATTTCCGCCGGAAGTGCACAGGGGCCGGAGTAGCTTGCAAAGTCGCGGTTCCCAGCAATGCAGCCCAGCGAGGTGAGGCAAGGACTTACCTCCACCAAACTTGGGCTGAAGAGTCACTGGACTGTGGCGGTCACTTGGACGGTGTCGCTGGATTCGAGGGACCTCGCTCGTCGTGCTGAGAGGAGACCCAAGGGACCGGAAATGCAGCTTTTTGGTGCCTGCGGTTGCAGGGGGAAGATTCCGTCGACCCACGGGAGATTTCTTCGGAGCTTCTGGTGCAGAGAGGAGGCAGACTACCCCCACAGCATGCACAAGCAGGAAAACAGTCGAGAAGGCGGCAGGATCAGCGTTACAGAGTTGCAGTAGTCGTCTTTGCTACTATGTTGCAGGTTTGCAGGCTTCCAGCGCGGTCAGCGGTCGATTCCTTATCAGAAGGTGAAGAGGGAGATGCAGAGGAACTCGGCTGAGCTCATGCATTCGTTATCTAAAGTTTCCCCAGAGACAGAGACCCTAAATAGCCAGAAAAGAGGGTTTGGCTACCTAGGAGAGAGGAAAGGCTACTAACACCTGAAGGAGCCTATCACAAGGAGTCTCTGACGTCACCTGGTGGCACTGGCCACTCAGAGCAGTCCAGTGTGCCAGCAGCACCTCTGTTTCCAAGATGGCAGAGGTCTGGAGCACACTGGAGGAGCTCTGGACACCTCCCAGGGGAGGTGCAGGTCAGGGGAGTGGTCACTCCCCTTTCCTTTGTCCAGTTTCGCGCCAGAGCAGGGGCTAAGGGGTCCCTGAACCGGTGTAGACTGGCTTATGCAGAATTGGGCACATCTGTGCCCAACAAAGCATTTCCAGAGGCTGGGGGAGGCTACTCCTCCCCTGCCTTCACACCATTTTCCAAAGGGAGAGGGTGTCACACCCTCTCTCAGAGGAAGTTCTTTGTTCTGCCATCCTGGGCCAGGCCTGGCTGGACCCCAGGAGGGCAGCTGCCTGTCTGAGGGGTTGGCAGCAGCAGCAGCTGCAGTGAAACCCCAGGAAGGGCAGTCTGGCAGTGCCAGGGTCTGTGCTACAGACCACTGGGATCATGGGATTGTGCCAACTATGCCAGGATGGCATAGAGGGGGCAATTCCATGATCATAGACTTGTTACATGGCCATATTCGGAGTTACCATGGTGAAGCTACATATAGGTAGTGACCTATATGTAGTGCACGCGTGTAATGGTGTCCCCGCACTCACAAAGTTCAGTGAATTGGCTCTGAACAATGTGGGGGCACCTTGGCTAGTGCCAGGGTGCCCTCACACTAAGTAACTTTGCACCTAACCTTTACCAGGTAAAGGTTAGACATATAGGTGACTTATAAGTTACTTAAGTGCAGTGTAAAATGGCTGTGAAATAACGTGGACGTTATTTCACTCAGGCTGCAGTGGCAGGCCTGTGTAAGAATTGTCAGAGCTCCCTATGGGTGGCAAAAGAAATGCTGCAGCCCATAGGGATCTCCTGGAACCCCAATACCCTGGGTACCTCAGTACCATATACTAGGGAATTATAAGGGTGTTCCAGTAAGCCAATGTAAATTGGTAAAAATGGTCACTAGCCTGTTAGTGACAATTTGAAAGTAATGAGAGAGCATAACCACTGAGGTTCTGGTTAGCAGAGCCTCAGTGAGACAGTTAGGCACCACACAGGGAACACATACATGCACACCTATGAGCACTGGGGCCCTGTGTGACAGGGTCCCAGTGACACATACATATAGGCCACAAACCTATGAGCACTGGGGTCCTGACCAGCAGGATCCCAGTGACACATAACAAACATACTGAAAACATAGTGTTTTCACTATGAGCACTGAGGCCTGGCTATCAGGATCCCAGTGAGACAGTGAAAACAGTGACAAACACCCTGACATACACTCACAAACAGGCCAAAAGTGGGGGTAACAAGGCTAGAAAGAGGCTACCTTCTCACACAACCCCCCCCCAAACGAAGGACAATAAGGCTAACCTTGGCCAGTTGAGACTTTATTGTCTAAGTGGTGATAAGTAGAGAGTAGCTCTGCAATAGACTGGTTACTCCCTTTATCATCCACTATATGGTTACTTCCCTGTGGGGATGTAAACCACCCTGTTTGAAGTTTTTTAGCTAACCAACAATGTGAAGATGTATTTTCAGAGTTTCTATCAGTAAGTTTTAGTTTAGAGCAGTGGGAATTATCCACTGAACCTATTTGTAATGATGGAAATGCCAGACAGGGATGCTGTCTCAGTAAAGCCATAGCTGGGCAAAAACTTTGTCCATTTGGCTGGAAGAGAGAACAGGGATGCTGTTTCTCTTGAGTTGGAGCAGGGCAGGGATGCTGTCCTATGAGCTCCACACTAGGGCAGGGATGCTGTCCTAAGTGTTGTGAGGTAGTGCAGGGTTTCTGCACTAAAGTTTCTCTGGGAGGGTTGGAGGGATGCTCCATGTTAACTAAAATGGTGCTGTTTTTCTCACCAATGTTAGTTATCCCACAGAGAGGTACTTCCACCTCAGGGAGTACAGTTTTGCCAACTGATGATTCCCTTGGAACAGGTGCCACCCCAGGAGAGGTTTCTCCCACCCCAGGAATAGTATCCTGAATGGTAGGGTGGTTAGGGGATACTGTGATACCCTTTTTACCTGTTGATGGAGAGGGATCCTGAGTTTTCAGGCCTTCTCTCCTTTGCTTTTTCATTTCACTTGAAATGAGAGGGAACAATTCCTCAGGGATGCCCAGCATGGCTGCATGGGCATAAAACTCTACATCAGCCCAACCTGAGGCCTCTAGGTCATTACCTAAGAGACAGTCTACAGGCAAGCTAGGTGATACCACCACCTGCTTAGGGCCAGTAACTCCACCCCAACTAAACTGAATTATAGCTAAGGGAAGAAACTTAGTGGAGTTATGGACATCAATAATCTTATACTGTTGTCCAATGATGTGTTGTTCAGGAGGCACTAGGTTTTCAGTCACCAAAGTGAAACTGGCACCTGTGTCCCTGTAGGCCAAGGCCTCAACACCATTTATTGAAACTGTCTGCCTGTACTTATCCATTGTAAGGGGACAAGCAGCCAGTGTGGCAAGGCCAATGCCACTAGGTGTGACAGAAACTGTCTTGGGACTGATTACATCAGTTTCCACTATGGACCCATAAGTGAACCCAACTACACCCTTTGCTTGACTGTTGCCAGCAGTCCCACCACTAGTACCACTACTGCTAGGGGCACTAGAGCTTGATGTATTAGTGGTGGTAGGCTCAGGGGGTTTACCTGGACAGGACTTATCCCCTGGCCTATGGCCTCTGTTTTTACACACAAAGCACCAAGGCTTTTTAATGTGTGCAGGTTGGGAAGAAGAGGAAGAATTTGTTTTATCCCCACCCTCTGAAGAGTGTTTAAGATTTGAAGTGGGATCTTTGGTTTTACCCTTATCCCCATGCTTATCTTGAGATTTTTCACCATCTTTCTTCTTATTGCCATCTTTGTCACCCCCTGTATGAACTTTTCTGTTCACCCTTGTTCTGACCCATTTGTCTGCCTTCTTTCCCAATTCTTGGGGAGAGGTCAGATCAGAGTCTACCAGGTACTGGTGCAACAAATCAGACACACAATTATTAAGTATATGCTCTCTCAGGATTGTGTTATACAGGCTTTCATAATCAGTAACTTTACTGCCATGTAACCACCCCTCCAAGGCCTTCACTGCCTGGTCAATGAAATCAACCCAGTCTTGTGAAGACTCCTTTTTGGTCTCTCTGAACTTTATCCTGTACTGTTCAGTGGTTAAGCCATAACCATCCAGGAGTGCATTCTTAAGAACTTGGAAATTATTGGCATCATTTTCTTTCACTGTAAGGAGCCTATCCCTACCTTTTCCACTAAATGATAGCCATAGGATAGCAGCCCACTGCTTTTGAGGGACATCCTGTACAGCACAGGCCCTCTCAAGTGCAGCAAACCACTTGTTAATGTCATCCCCCTCCTTATAAGGGGGAACTATCTTGTGCAGATTCCTGGAATCATGCTCTTTTGCAGGATGACTATGGGGAATACTGCTGCTGCCACCATGGGTATCTAAACCCAACTTCTGTCTTTCCCTTTCTATTTCTAAAGACTGTCTATCCAAATCCAGCTGTTGCTTCTTGAGCTTCAGTCTGGTTTGTTCCACTCTCAATCTATTGAGCTCCCTTTCTAACAATCTGTCATCAGGGTGGGTGGGAGGGACATTTCTAGATACAGAGGTATGATGGGAATGAACAGAAGGAGACCTGTCCCTTACAGAGGGCACCCTAACAGCTTGGCTACCAGCATAATGTGAGAGCACACCATCAGTATGGTGTGATTCAACCTCTGTACCAACTATGCTAGACTGTCTAGTAATGGGCAGGCTGAGAAGTTTCTTTCCTGAACCTTTTCCTGGGGGAGTCCCTGGATCAGATTGAGAACCATTAGCTACTTTTTCTACAGATTGGGCACTTATGGCCTTATCCTGTACTCTAAGCATATTAATTAACAGTTCTAAGGAAGGATTCTTCCCTACACTCAAACCTCTCTCTATGCAGAGACTCCTTGCTCCTTTCCAGCTAAGGTGATCATATGCAAGTTTGGACAGTTCAACTTTTTGGCCTGTGCCAGACATTTTTAGAGAGAGTTAAAGTGATAGACAAAGAGAAAAAAGTTTTCAGAACTTTTTGGAAAGACAGAAAAAAACTTTTTAAACTTTTAAGAACTTTTTGAAAGTTTAGAAGTACTTTTCAGCACTTAGAAAAGAGTGAAAAGAGGAAATGCAAAACTTTTTGGCTATGTGTATATACACTGACCTTGTTTTGTATATTTTTCTCTTATGAAAAGTACAATGACAAGAGTGGTAAGTAGTCTCAAGCACTTATCCCACCACTGCACAACCAATGTAGGAGGCTGGACTGGCTTGTAGTGAGTACCAAGGGGTACTTGCACCTTGCACCAGGCCCAGTTATCCCTTATTAGTGTATAGGGTGTCTAGCAGCTTAGGCTGATAGATAATGGTAGCTTAGCAAAGCAGCTCAGGCTGAACTAGGAGACGTGTGAAGCTACTACAGTACCACTTAGTGTCATATGCACAATATCATAAGAAAACACAATACACAGTTATACTAAAAATAAAGGTACTTTATTTTTATGACAATATGCCAAAGTATCTTAGAGTGTACCCTCAGTGAGAGGATAGGAAATATACACAAGATATATATACACAATAGCAAAAATATGCAGTATAGTCTTAGAAAACAGTGCAAACAATGTATAGTTACAATAGGATGCAATGGGGAAACATAGGGATAGGGGCAACACAAACCATATACTCCAGAAGTGGAATGCGAACCACGAATGGACCCCAAACCTATGTGACCTTGTAGAGGGTCGCTGGGACTATTAGAAAATAGTGAGAGTTAGCAAAATAACCCTCCCCAAGACCCTGAAAAGTGAGTGCAAAGTGCACCAAAGTTCCCCTAAGGACAAAATAGTCGTGTTAGAGGGAGAATGCAAGGAAAACACAAATCAGCAATGCAACATCGATGGATTCCTGACTGAGGGTACCTGTGGAACAAGGGGACCAAGTCCAAAAGTCACAAGCAGCTCGGAGATGGGCAGATGCCCAAGAAATGCCAGCGGTTGGTGCAAAGAAGCTCTTACTAGGCTGAAGAACTGTGAATACTGCAGGAACGACAAGGGCTAGAGACTTCCCCTTTGGAGGATGGATCCCCCACGCCTTGGAAAGTCGTGCAGAAGTGTTTTCCCGCCGGATGGACGCCAACAAGCCTTGCTACACGCAAATCGTGCGTTTGGCGTTTTTGGACGCTGCTGGGGCCCAGGAGGGACCAGGAGGTCGCAAATTGGACCTGCAGAGAGAGGGGACGTCCAGCAAGACAAAGAGCCCTCACTGAAGCAGGTAGCACCCGGAGAAGTGCCAGAAACAGGCACTACGAGGATGCGTGAAACGGTGCTCGCCGAAGTTGCACAAAGGAGTCCCACGTCGCCGGAGACCAACTTAGAAAGTCGTGCAATGCAGGTTAGAGTGCCGTGGACCCAGGCTTGGCTGTGCACGAAGGATTTCCGCCGGAAGTGCACAGGGGCCGGAGTAGCTTGCAAAGTCGCGGTTCCCAGCAATGCAGCCCAGCGAGGTGAGGCAAGGACTTACCTCCACCAAACTTGGGCTGAAGAGTCACTGGACTGTGGCGGTCACTTGGACGGTGTCGCTGGATTCGAGGGACCTCGCTCGTCGTGCTGAGAGGAGACCCAAGGGACCGGAAATGCAGCTTTTTGGTGCCTGCGGTTGCAGGGGGAAGATTCCGTCGACCCACGGGAGATTTCTTCGGAGCTTCTGGTGCAGAGAGGAGGCAGACTACCCCCACAGCATGCACAAGCAGGAAAACAGTCGAGAAGGCGGCAGGATCAGCGTTACAGAGTTGCAGTAGTCGTCTTTGCTACTATGTTGCAGGTTTGCAGGCTTCCAGCGCGGTCAGCGGTCGATTCCTTATCAGAAGGTGAAGAGGGAGATGCAGAGGAACTCGGCTGAGCTCATGCATTCGTTATCTAAAGTTTCCCCAGAGACAGAGACCCTAAATAGCCAGAAAAGAGGGTTTGGCTACCTAGGAGAGAGGAAAGGCTACTAACACCTGAAGGAGCCTATCACAAGGAGTCTCTGACGTCACCTGGTGGCACTGGCCACTCAGAGCAGTCCAGTGTGCCAGCAGCACCTCTGTTTCCAAGATGGCAGAGGTCTGGAGCACACTGGAGGAGCTCTGGACACCTCCCAGGGGAGGTGCAGGTCAGGGGAGTGGTCACTCCCCTTTCCTTTGTCCAGTTTTGCGCCAGAGCAGGGGCTAAGGGGTCCCTGAACCGGTGTAGACTGGCTTATGCAGAATTGGGCACATCTGTGCCCAACAAAGCATTTCCAGAGGCTGGGGGAGGCTACTCCTCCCCTGCCTTCACACCATTTTCCAAAGGGAGAGGGTGTCACACCCTCTCTCAGAGGAAGTTCTTTGTTCTGCCATCCTGGGCCAGGCCTGGCTGGACCCCAGGAGGGCAGCTGCCTGTCTGAGGGGTTGGCAGCAGCAGCAGCTGCAGTGAAACCCCAGGAAGGGCAGTCTGGCAGTGCCAGGGTCTGTGCTACAGACCACTGGGATCATGGGATTGTGCCAACTATGCCAGGATGGCATAGAGGGGGCAATTCCATGATCATAGACTTGTTACATGGCCATATTCGGAGTTACCATGGTGAAGCTACATATAGGTAGTGACCTATATGTAGTGCACGCGTGTAATGGTGTCCCCGCACTCACAAAGTTCAGTGAATTGGCTCTGAACAATGTGGGGGCACCTTGGCTAGTGCCAGGGTGCCCTCACACTAAGTAACTTTGCACCTAACCTTTACCAGGTAAAGGTTAGACATATAGGTGACTTATAAGTTACTTAAGTGCAGTGTAAAATGGCTGTGAAATAACGTGGACGTTATTTCACTCAGGCTGCAGTGGCAGGCCTGTGTAAGAATTGTCAGAGCTCCCTATGGGTGGCAAAAGAAATGCTGCAGCCCATAGGGATCTCCTGGAACCCCAATACCCTGGGTACCTCAGTACCATATACTAGGGAATTATAAGGGTGTTCCAGTAAGCCAATGTAAATTGGTAAAAATGGTCACTAGCCTGTTAGTGACAATTTGAAAGTAATGAGAGAGCATAACCACTGAGGTTCTGGTTAGCAGAGCCTCAGTGAGACAGTTAGGCACCACACAGGGAACACATACATGCACACCTATGAGCACTGGGGCCCTGTGTGACAGGGTCCCAGTGACACATACATATAGGCCACAAACCTATGAGCACTGGGGTCCTGACCAGCAGGATCCCAGTGACACATAACAAACATACTGAAAACATAGTGTTTTCACTATGAGCACTGAGGCCTGGCTATCAGGATCCCAGTGAGACAGTGAAAACAGTGACAAACACCCTGACATACACTCACAAACAGGCCAAAAGTGGGGGTAACAAGGCTAGAAAGAGGCTACCTTCTCACACAACCCCCCCCCAAACGAAGGACAATAAGGCTAACCTTGGCCAGTTGAGACTTTATTGTCTAAGTGGTGATAAGTAGAGAGTAGCTCTGCAATAGACTGGTTACTCCCTTTATCATCCACTATATGGTTACTTCCCTGTGGGGATGTAAACCACCCTGTTTGAAGTTTTTTAGCTAACCAACAATGTGAAGATGTATTTTCAGAGTTTCTATCAGTAAGTTTTAGTTTAGAGCAGTGGGAATTATCCACTGAACCTATTTGTAATGATGGAAATGCCAGACAGGGATGCTGTCTCAGTAAAGCCATAGCTGGGCAAAAACTTTGTCCATTTGGCTGGAAGAGAGAACAGGGATGCTGTTTCTCTTGAGTTGGAGCAGGGCAGGGATGCTGTCCTATGAGCTCCACACTAGGGCAGGGATGCTGTCCTAAGTGTTGTGAGGTAGTGCAGGGTTTCTGCACTAAAGTTTCTCTGGGAGGGTTGGAGGGATGCTCCATGTTAACTAAAATGGTGCTGTTTTTCTCACCAATGTTAGTTATCCCACAGAGAGGTACTTCCACCTCAGGGAGTACAGTTTTGCCAACTGATGATTCCCTTGGAACAGGTGCCACCCCAGGAGAGGTTTCTCCCACCACAGGAATAGTATCCTGAATGGTAGGGTGGTTAGGGGATACTGTGATACCCTTTTTACCTGTTGATGGAGAGGGATCCTGAGTTTTCAGGCCTTCTCTCCTTTGCTTTTTCATTTCACTTGAAATGAGAGGGAACAATTCCTCAGGGATGCCCAGCATGGCTGCATGGGCATAAAACTCTACATCAGCCCAACCTGAGGCCTCTAGGTCATTACCTAAGAGACAGTCTACAGGCAAGCTAGGTGATACCACCACCTGCTTAGGGCCAGTAACTCCACCCCAACTAAACTGAATTATAGCTAAGGGAAGAAACTTAGTGGAGTTATGGACATCAATAATCTTATACTGTTGTCCAATGATGTGTTGTTCAGGAGGCACTAGGTTTTCAGTCACCAAAGTGAAACTGGCACCTGTGTCCCTGTAGGCCAAGGCCTCAACACCATTTATTGAAACTGTCTGCCTGTACTTATCCATTGTAAGGGGACAAGCAGCCAGTGTGGCAAGGCCAATGCCACTAGGTGTGACAGAAACTGTCTTGGGACTGATTACATCAGTTTCCACTATGGACCCATAAGTGAACCCAACTACACCCTTTGCTTGACTGTTGCCAGCAGTCCCACCACTAGTACCACTACTGCTAGGGGCACTAGAGCTTGATGTATTAGTGGTGGTAGGCTCAGGGGGTTTACCTGGACAGGACTTATCCCCTGGCCTATGGCCTCTGTTTTTACACACAAAGCACCAAGGCTTTTTAATGTGTGCAGGTTGGGAAGAAGAGGAAGAATTTGTTTTATCCCCACCCTCTGAAGAGTGTTTAAGATTTGAAGTGGGATCTTTGGTTTTACCCTTATCCCCATGCTTATCTTGAGATTTTTCACCATCTTTCTTCTTATTGCCATCTTTGTCACCCCCTGTATGAACTTTTCTGTTCACCCTTGTTCTGACCCATTTGTCTGCCTTCTTTCCCAATTCTTGGGGAGAGGTCAGATCAGAGTCTACCAGGTACTGGTGCAACAAATCAGACACACAATTATTAAGTATATGCTCTCTCAGGATTGTGTTATACAGGCTTTCATAATCAGTAACTTTACTGCCATGTAACCACCCCTCCAAGGCCTTCACTGCCTGGTCAATGAAATCAACCCAGTCTTGTGAAGACTCCTTTTTGGTCTCTCTGAACTTTATCCTGTACTGTTCAGTGGTTAAGCCATAACCATCCAGGAGTGCATTCTTAAGAACTTGGAAATTATTGGCATCATTTTCTTTCACTGTAAGGAGCCTATCCCTACCTTTTCCACTAAATGATAGCCATAGGATAGCAGCCCACTGCTTTTGAGGGACATCCTGTACAGCACAGGCCCTCTCAAGTGCAGCAAACCACTTGTTAATGTCATCCCCCTCCTTATAAGGGGGAACTATCTTGTGCAGATTCCTGGAATCATGCTCTTTTGCAGGATGACTATGGGGAATACTGCTGCTGCCACCATGGGTATCTAAACCCAACTTCTGTCTTTCCCTTTCTATTTCTAAAGACTGTCTATCCAAATCCAGCTGTTGCTTCTTGAGCTTCAGTCTGGTTTGTTCCACTCTCAATCTATTGAGCTCCCTTTCTAACAATCTGTCATCAGGGTGGGTGGGAGGGACATTTCTAGATACAGAGGTATGATGGGAATGAACAGAAGGAGACCTGTCCCTTACAGAGGGCACCCTAACAGCTTGGCTACCAGCATAATGTGAGAGCACACCATCAGTATGGTGTGATTCAACCTCTGTACCAACTATGCTAGACTGTCTAGTAATGGGCAGGCTGAGAAGTTTCTTTCCTGAACCTTTTCCTGGGGGAGTCCCTGGATCAGATTGAGAACCATTAGCTACTTTTTCTACAGATTGGGCACTTATGGCCTTATCCTGTACTCTAAGCATATTAATTAACAGTTCTAAGGAAGGATTCTTCCCTACACTCAAACCTCTCTCTATGCAGAGACTCCTTGCTCCTTTCCAGCTAAGGTGATCATATGCAAGTTTGGACAGTTCAACTTTTTGGCCTGTGCCAGACATTTTTAGAGAGAGTTAAAGTGATAGACAAAGAGAAAAAAGTTTTCAGAACTTTTTGGAAAGACAGAAAAAAACTTTTTAAACTTTTAAGAACTTTTTGAAAGTTTAGAAGTACTTTTCAGCACTTAGAAAAGAGTGAAAAGAGGAAATGCAAAACTTTTTGGCTATGTGTATATACACTGACCTTGTTTTGTATATTTTTCTCTTATGAAAAGTACAATGACAAGAGTGGTAAGTAGTCTCAAGCACTTATCCCACCACTGCACAACCAATGTAGGAGGCTGGACTGGCTTGTAGTGAGTACCAAGGGGTACTTGCACCTTGCACCAGGCCCAGTTATCCCTTATTAGTGTATAGGGTGTCTAGCAGCTTAGGCTGATAGATAATGGTAGCTTAGCAAAGCAGCTCAGGCTGAACTAGGAGACGTGTGAAGCTACTACAGTACCACTTAGTGTCATATGCACAATATCATAAGAAAACACAATACACAGTTATACTAAAAATAAAGGTACTTTATTTTTATGACAATATGCCAAAGTATCTTAGAGTGTACCCTCAGTGAGAGGATAGGAAATATACACAAGATATATATACACAATAGCAAAAATATGCAGTATAGTCTTAGAAAACAGTGCAAACAATGTATAGTTACAATAGGATGCAATGGGGAAACATAGGGATAGGGGCAACACAAACCATATACTCCAGAAGTGGAATGCGAACCACGAATGGACCCCAAACCTATGTGACCTTGTAGAGGGTCGCTGGGACTATTAGAAAATAGTGAGAGTTAGCAAAATAACCCTCCCCAAGACCCTGAAAAGTGAGTGCAAAGTGCACCAAAGTTCCCCTAAGGACAAAATAGTCGTGTTAGAGGGAGAATGCAAGGAAAACACAAATCAGCAATGCAACATCGATGGATTCCTGACTGAGGGTACCTGTGGAACAAGGGGACCAAGTCCAAAAGTCACAAGCAGCTCGGAGATGGGCAGATGCCCAAGAAATGCCAGCGGTTGGTGCAAAGAAGCTCTTACTAGGCTGAAGAACTGTGAATACTGCAGGAACGACAAGGGCTAGAGACTTCCCCTTTGGAGGATGGATCCCCCACGCCTTGGAAAGTCGTGCAGAAGTGTTTTCCCGCCGGATGGACGCCAACAAGCCTTGCTACACGCAAATCGTGCGTTTGGCGTTTTTGGACGCTGCTGGGGCCCAGGAGGGACCAGGAGGTCGCAAATTGGACCTGCAGAGAGAGGGGACGTCCAGCAAGACAAAGAGCCCTCACTGAAGCAGGTAGCACCCGGAGAAGTGCCAGAAACAGGCACTACGAGGATGCGTGAAACGGTGCTCGCCGAAGTTGCACAAAGGAGTCCCACGTCGCCGGAGACCAACTTAGAAAGTCGTGCAATGCAGGTTAGAGTGCCGTGGACCCAGGCTTGGCTGTGCACGAAGGATTTCCGCCGGAAGTGCACAGGGGCCGGAGTAGCTTGCAAAGTCGCGGTTCCCAGCAATGCAGCCCAGCGAGGTGAGGCAAGGACTTACCTCCACCAAACTTGGGCTGAAGAGTCACTGGACTGTGGCGGTCACTTGGACGGTGTCGCTGGATTCGAGGGACCTCGCTCGTCGTGCTGAGAGGAGACCCAAGGGACCGGAAATGCAGCTTTTTGGTGCCTGCGGTTGCAGGGGGAAGATTCCGTCGACCCACGGGAGATTTCTTCGGAGCTTCTGGTGCAGAGAGGAGGCAGACTACCCCCACAGCATGCACAAGCAGGAAAACAGTCGAGAAGGCGGCAGGATCAGCGTTACAGAGTTGCAGTAGTCGTCTTTGCTACTATGTTGCAGGTTTGCAGGCTTCCAGCGCGGTCAGCGGTCGATTCCTTATCAGAAGGTGAAGAGGGAGATGCAGAGGAACTCGGCTGAGCTCATGCATTCGTTATCTAAAGTTTCCCCAGAGACAGAGACCCTAAATAGCCAGAAAAGAGGGTTTGGCTACCTAGGAGAGAGGAAAGGCTACTAACACCTGAAGGAGCCTATCACAAGGAGTCTCTGACGTCACCTGGTGGCACTGGCCACTCAGAGCAGTCCAGTGTGCCAGCAGCACCTCTGTTTCCAAGATGGCAGAGGTCTGGAGCACACTGGAGGAGCTCTGGACACCTCCCAGGGGAGGTGCAGGTCAGGGGAGTGGTCACTCCCCTTTCCTTTGTCCAGTTTCGCGCCAGAGCAGGGGCTAAGGGGTCCCTGAACCGGTGTAGACTGGCTTATGCAGAATTGGGCACATCTGTGCCCAACAAAGCATTTCCAGAGGCTGGGGGAGGCTACTCCTCCCCTGCCTTCACACCATTTTCCAAAGGGAGAGGGTGTCACACCCTCTCTCAGAGGAAGTTCTTTGTTCTGCCATCCTGGGCCAGGCCTGGCTGGACCCCAGGAGGGCAGCTGCCTGTCTGAGGGGTTGGCAGCAGCAGCAGCTGCAGTGAAACCCCAGGAAGGGCAGTCTGGCAGTGCCAGGGTCTGTGCTACAGACCACTGGGATCATGGGATTGTGCCAACTATGCCAGGATGGCATAGAGGGGGCAATTCCATGATCATAGACTTGTTACATGGCCATATTCGGAGTTACCATGGTGAAGCTACATATAGGTAGTGACCTATATGTAGTGCACGCGTGTAATGGTGTCCCCGCACTCACAAAGTTCAGTGAATTGGCTCTGAACAATGTGGGGGCACCTTGGCTAGTGCCAGGGTGCCCTCACACTAAGTAACTTTGCACCTAACCTTTACCAGGTAAAGGTTAGACATATAGGTGACTTATAAGTTACTTAAGTGCAGTGTAAAATGGCTGTGAAATAACGTGGACGTTATTTCACTCAGGCTGCAGTGGCAGGCCTGTGTAAGAATTGTCAGAGCTCCCTATGGGTGGCAAAAGAAATGCTGCAGCCCATAGGGATCTCCTGGAACCCCAATACCCTGGGTACCTCAGTACCATATACTAGGGAATTATAAGGGTGTTCCAGTAAGCCAATGTAAATTGGTAAAAATGGTCACTAGCCTGTTAGTGACAATTTGAAAGTAATGAGAGAGCATAACCACTGAGGTTCTGGTTAGCAGAGCCTCAGTGAGACAGTTAGGCACCACACAGGGAACACATACATGCACACCTATGAGCACTGGGGCCCTGTGTGACAGGGTCCCAGTGACACATACATATAGGCCACAAACCTATGAGCACTGGGGTCCTGACCAGCAGGATCCCAGTGACACATAACAAACATACTGAAAACATAGTGTTTTCACTATGAGCACTGAGGCCTGGCTATCAGGATCCCAGTGAGACAGTGAAAACAGTGACAAACACCCTGACATACACTCACAAACAGGCCAAAAGTGGGGGTAACAAGGCTAGAAAGAGGCTACCTTCTCACAAACATCAAGACTGTCAACGTCGCACAGGAAGGGCGGGGCGCCGGCCGTAGCACAGTCTTTTTTTTTTAAATTAATGTGTGGCTTATGAGCAAGCATCTTCAAGGTCAAAAGCAGGTGTCACCCCCTACCCCAGTAGGTCAGATTGGAGTCCACCAGCAGGAATAAAGGCCTGCAAATGGGGATCTGAAGTACCTGATAGTGATTTTCTGCAAGTCCCTAAGTCAAACTCTAGGCCTCCCTATAGCTCCACCCTGTGGTTGGTGTGCATTCAGAGGGATGTTACGCATCTGTTGTTCTCATTCTAAGGCTGTGCTCCACTTCCTCGCTGAACTGTTGGGTTTCGATTGGATCTCATGGTCTGCGGTATCGTAGGCTTCAGAAAAGCCGAGGAGTAACACAGTCGCTGCCCTCTGTTCACCCCAGCGACGAAGACAGCTCCTTCAATATTCGCCAATGATGTCTCTGACCCCTACATAGTTCTGAAGACTGTTTGTAAGTCCAGCAGGAATAGTTGAGCTCCATAAATTCTTATAGTTGGTCATTTTCTTCGTTTTCTAGTATTTTCCGAGGTGTGCTTCATAGTAGAAACAGACCTGTTGCCTCATGATTGCAGAAGAACTTGTCTTTTGGCATTTGTGAAGGTGTTGCTCGGAGTGCTGCTTAATTAGTTTGCAGCATAACACCAAGGGCCACTGGAATTACGCAACTTTCTGGTCGTGACATTTACAACCTTAATTATAGATTTACTGCACTTGCAGCATAATTCAAAATCTGCTACATAATTTAAAAATGTCAGCAAATAAATGTTGTTTCTTGCTCAAACTTATCAAAAGTTACTAAAAAAAAGTGCAACACATGATGCTACAGAGTGGCAGACCCTTTGAAAAAATTAACAGGCATGCTTTCAGCAGGTGATTGCTGTATTCGGGTATTGAACAGGTACTAATTGGGTGAAACCTTTACCCATACAGTGTTAATAACTTTTGAGAGGACATTAGAGAAAATGATACTGCAGCAACATGTGCAACAGTGAGTGGCATAACTTTCCTTTTTTGCTGTATAATTTAATCATTCAGAGGCATACTTTGCCCTCCAATGCCACATGATCCCAGTGGCACTGGTACCACTCTAAAGCATGCAGTGGCGGCTGCCACTGAACAGGGGTGGCGGGGTGGGACAGGGATCGAAGGGACGGGGGGAGTGGGGCATTTAAAAAAAAAAAAAAAAAAATCAGTTACCTTTGAGGCAAGACGTGTTTGTCTCCCCGCTGTCCTCTTCCTCTTCCCAGCTGCACAGACTCCCAGCCAATCATAACGCTGCTGAAAGCAGCATTGTGATTGGTTTGAGCGGCTTGCTTTGCCGCTCAGACTAGAAATGGGAGCCTGGGCATGTTCTCTACTCGGCTGTGCCATACAACTAGGTAGAGAACATGCATAGTGCGTATAGCCTTCCTCTGGCCCCCTCCCTCCAGCCCAGCCCCGCCCCGAAAAATAAAATGATAATAACGTAGTGTACGTTATTATCAGTTTATTTTTTCCTTTTTGGTAAATTCAGTGGAGCGACGCTCCTCCGCTTTAGCGGAGGAGCCGCCCCTTAAGGCACGCAGTGCCACTGGTTGAGAACTCAGACGTGGAACGTCTGTTTGCACCCATATTTGACTTTTGCTTCTCATCACAAGTACTAATCTCTGTATCTTTTTCCAGCTGGTTCCCTGCCATGCTGCTTATCACTTGGGGAGGTGACCAGTGTGTTCTACCCAGAGTTTGACTGGTCACTGTAATATGCCAGGAGCAGAACAAGTAACTGAGATAACCTACTAGAAATGCACCCATCGTAGGACTAGTAATCATGATACTAGTGAAATCCTTCCAGAGGAAAACATGCACCTAATGCCACCTATCCAGCAATGGATTGGTAATCAGGGTGCTCTACCCAGATTGGTCAGATAAATATGCCTGGAGCAAGACAGGTAACGAGGGTAACCTACTAAGAATCTATCAGTCATAAGACTGATAACCATAGCGCTAGTGAAAACTAGTCAGATGAAATATGCAAATAATGCAATCTACAGTAAATTGATTTGTAACCAAAAAGTTCTACGTAGAGCATAACTGGTCATTGTAATGTGCCTGGACTAGGGCAGGTAACTAGGGTTAACTCACCAATAATCTACCCACTGTAGGAACTAGTAACCACGACACTAGTGAAAACTAGCTAGTGTGATCCATCCAGCAATGGACTGGTAACCAGTGTGTTCTACCAAGAGTAAGACTGGTCAGTTTACTGTTGCGGGAGTGGGACCGGTAATTAGAGTAAACGTCTAAAAATATACCTTTCGTAAAACTGGTAACCATGACACAAATGAAAAATACCCAGAATAAAAAAATGCAACAAATGTGATCTATCCAGCAATGGATTGGTAACCAGTGTGCTCTGTCTGAGTAGGACTAATCAGTGTAATGTGTGCATAGCAGAACTAATAACTTGTATAACCCAACCAGGACAAGGACACGTCCTACCCATTGCATGTCTAGTAAACGAATGTAAAGGGGCCAGATTAGTACCTGCAATTGATCCGAGTTTACCAGGTGATGTATGAGTCCTACCCAGATAGCTATACATAGCACATCGTGCCCCAAAAAGCACCAATGATGGTGCCTCCGAGTCAGTGGTGTAACAAAGACCCCCGCTGTACAGCGGGGGGGGGGGTGAGGGCGAGCTCCAGGGGTCCCCCTCAGCATAGTATCCTGGCTCACAGCTCCTGAGTAAGTCTGGAGGTGGGAGGGCCCTCCATGTACTTTGCAGGGCCCCCCCCCTCAAGTTTTGTTACGCCAGAGGCGTAACAAAGCCCCCCCCCCCCCCGCAGCCCCCGCGGTGCACGGGGTGGTCGAGCTTAAAGACCCCCCTCAGCACAGTATCCTGGCTGACAGCTCCTCAGTGAGTCCGGATTTGGGAGGGATCTCCATGTAGTTTGCCGGGGCCCCCCTCAAGTTTTGCTATGCCAGTGCTCCGAGCCTGCCACCGATAGGGCCGCGATGTTTGAGTTCTTGGCTGCTTTGCCTTTGAAATGAAAAACTCAGCAGGAAGCTGGAAATCACAAGATCTTACATTATGTCCTTTATCCATTTATAAACACTTTCACAGACTGAGTCCGGTTGTCACGCAATGATATATTAAGCAAACAGTAACAAAGCCGAGCTCTGTCCCTGGCAATATCTGGTCAGATCTAGAATTCGACGAATGCGCGCAGCGTGGGCGTGGTTTCACCAAAGGGTCAGGGATAGTGGGGCGTGACGTCACGCGCCCTTGGACCACGCGTGACATCACGAGACGCCTGACCTCTTGTGCCACGCTCCCTCCAAGGGCCTTCTATTTGTTCCTCATGGGCCAATGGCGAGAGAACTGTAATATTCCAGCCGTCTTTGCCTGATCACTGTTTACTTTGTAATTCTGCCCCAGCCTTCGAGACACCTGGGACTAGTGGCAGCGAGGGCGGTGCCAGGGGCACCAAAGGGCTAGCCCCAGAAGCAGCCACTATCCCCTGGCGACCACGAATCGACATTCAAGGTGCAATACAGGATGTACTCAGCCTTCCTGGCTTGCACGGATTTTAATGCGCATTGCACAAAAATGGCGAAATACAAACACGCTCCATTAGTTCTTTTTCCTGTATATCTCTGTTTTTCAATAGATAATATCTGTATTTCCTCCATTTTCTGCGATGAGTCTGTAAAAATGTAGGTCCTATTTAAACTAAAAAGAAGGTCAGTGATTCAAATACTGTGGTTTAAAATGTTACCTATTAACAAGCTGGTTAAATGTGTACAACGTGTGCATGTTTCCCAGGTCAAGTGCTGGGCTGGAACAAGGGGAGTGAGGGCACAGAGAGGTCATTATTTCCCCCTGCCCCATGCTTTTTCAGGGCCTCGTCCTCGTTTTGCGAAATATATTTACAGCTGCATCCTCACCATGTTATGAATAATGAGGAAGCTAACAGAGCCATATCGCTAGATGGCGCCAGACGCTGGAGGGTGTGTTATTTTCAGTTACAGACAGGTGCTTGTGCTTTGAGGGGCCCGTATGGAATTTTGGACCTGGGCTTCCTAAAAACCTTCGACATGCCTGATCAAATGTGTCGAACAAACCAACATTATACGTCCATATTAAAGACGGTGAAATGAGTTGAAATCACAGGTGAGCACACTAAAAAAAAAAATAAACTGGACCGTACAACAACATAGCTGCAGTCTCATGCACCCACTCCACCATAGGATGGTGGAACAAAGAGGCATGAGGTGGAGTCAAGATGTGACTTCAGTACTTGGCAACACCGGGTCATTGGCTGTGTCCTCCTAAGAAAACTGTAAGGCCCAGCACTTATTCCGTTTACACATTAAGCACTGACCAACAAATGGTAAGACTGAGTAGGGGTGGTGTGTACTTGTGAGTGACTGAGATTATTTTGTGTGCCCACAGCACAGAATGGGGCTCTTGGCACGGTCCGGAAACAGATACCAATGCAGAACCGATCGGATGATTCCTAAACTGGTTCCATAACAAATCCTTCTCATACCTCGCCGCCAAAACCTGGAACACACTCCCTACCAACCTGCGACAGACCCAAGACCTACTCACCTTCAGAAGACTCCTCAAGACCTGGCTCTTCGATCAGTAATAACAGAACACCCCCCCCCCCCCCAGCGCCTTGAAAACCTCACGGGTACGTAGATCGCTTTATAAATTCAATGATTGATTGATTGAACTAGTCCCTCCACAGTGTCTGGGGATGAAACAAGCCATGAGAAGAAAAACAGGCTCTTGAATTGTAAACTATAGGCCCCACACTGGTGCCCTTTCACCTGCTGCGTCACTCAACAGGATCCTTCTGGGTCCCTCCACTCGTCCAGGAAAGACAGACAGCCACACTGAAGTGTGTTGGTGGGTGACCTACATACTGGCCAGGATGTGGGTGTTCACACATCTGTAAAGTTGATAACTCGCGTTGTTGTCGCAGTACTGTCAGTTGACATGTTTAATTCGTTGTAATGCCATGTTTTAGGTTCACAGCCTCAGTTTTAGTCCCTGAGACAACACCAGTGTGGAGCGTGGCACTTGTGGACTCACCCAAGTGGAGATGATTGAGTGTTGAGAAGTGAATAACTGTGCAGGCTGGATGTGGAAGGGGCAAATTTCTTGCAAATATGCAGTGTGAGACTTGCAACATACTAGCAGGTGTAAAGTCGTGGCAACTAAAGTAGGTCACTCATATAAACTAGTGATATGATGCTCGTGTGGGCTCTGAAGACTTCTCAGACTCACCTGGGTCCCTCTACCTAGAGGATTCACCTTTCTGCCTCACACGTAGCGCAGGAGTAAGTTCAGCTTCAGTGGGGAACGTGTCCTCATCTTTGGCAGACCTTTAATACTTCAGGAAACAGGAGTGAGCAATGTTTCACCTGTAAGGGGCTGCACAGTCACTCAATATTATATTGAAAAGTATAGGGTGAGATGTACGTAGCTTAGAGTTGTGTTTTGCGATTTGCTAAGAGCAAATTTTTGTGATTCGCTATTAGGAAATTGCAAACAGCTACGTACAACAGTGTGTTTTACACTGTTTGCGATTCCCAGGGAGTTGTCATTGACCTATCTCATTAATATTCATAATGTAGGTCGCAATTTGAGACCCATTGGGAATCCCTAAAACACAGGGATGGTGGCCTGCTGGGTCGACAATCCACCATGTCTGTGTTTGCTTTTAAATAAAGAAACGTTTTTAAAAAACATTTTTTAATGCAGCACGTTTTAAAACGAAAAGGTTCTTTTACATTTTTTAGGAGTAGGCAGTGATCCCTGGGACCACTGCCTGCTCCTAAAAATATTTTTTTACAATCATTCACAAAGGGGAAGGAGTCTTTTAGGGTCCCCTTCCCCTTTGTGAATGGGTTACCACCAGGTGGTAAAAAGCAAGGGCCACATGTAAGTATATTTGGAATTTGGATTCCCTAATTGCGATTCCATACGAATCGCAATTAGGGAATCGCAATTCCATATGTAAGAAACTCCACTGAGTTTCTTTTGCGATTCCCGGAGGGTCACAAATAGACCTGCCTCATTAATATTAATGAGGTAGGTCACAATTTGCGACCCACCGGGAATCGCAAAAATCACAGGGATGGTGGGCTGCTGGTGTCAGCAGACCACCATGCCTGTGATTGCTTTTAAATAAAGCAATTTTTAAAAAAATGCAGCCCGTTTCCCTTAACGGAAAATAGGCTGCATTTAAAAAGAAAACAAATGAAACGTTTCAGTTTCATTTTTGAAGAGTACGCAGAGGTCCGTGGGACCACTGCCTGTTCTTCAAAAACGTTTCTGCATGCGTTCACAAAGGGGGAGGGGTCCCATGCGGACCCTTCCCCTTTGCGAATGGGTTAGCACCAATTTGGAATTGGCGGTAACTGCGATTGTTTTGCGACCGCATTCACAGTCACAAAACAATCATACGTACCATTTCGATGCGGCATTAGGAAGGGACGCCCTGAACACGCTCCTTCCAAATACCGAATCGCAAAACCCAAATTGTGATTCGGTAACAAGTGACTGAATCGCAGTTTGGGCTTTGTACATCCCAAAAAGCATTTATCTAGTCGCAAACGGGGAAAAGTGCGTAGTACATGTGGCCCCAAATGTTTTGCAACCGCATTTCGAACACAAAACATTCATACATACCACGGAGAGTCGCTATTAGGATGGGACGTCCTTAACGCGCCCCTTTCTAATACTGAATCGCTAACACATTTTGCGAGTCAGTAATAGGTTACGAATCGGAAAATAGGGTGTGGTACATAGGAAAATGCTTTTTTTTCTGGTTGCAAACAGCCCGATTCTGCAAATTGGGTCATTTGCAAGCTAAAAAAAAACTTTGTTCATCTGCAGCCTTAATTATGCACATAAAAATGCCACCAGAGAAGTAAAGGTAGAAACGTCAGGATTTACCACAACGCACATTGTGAAATCAGCTGGTTTCTACTACCCATCTCATTAACAGGTTTAGCAGGTTCATGAGGGCATCAAAGTATCAAATTATTGCTTATTTTGATGGCAGTTGATTTGTTAAGTGTACATATCTGTTTTTTAGCATTGTATTAATGTATTTGTAGTGTTCAATGCTTTATTGCACCTCGAAGCTAGGTTGATTCCTGGAACCTGTTTCCCTTCTGTAAATGGAATGAACAAACAACCAAACTTTACTACTTGCAGATTTGGAGGTCTTTTTCATCATGCTGGTCAAAAGGCAGTCTTGATGAGCAATGAAACTTCCATGCAGTGCTGGCTTTAGGGCATTGCGACTGGTGCGGTGCCAGTGGTGCTGACTTGAAGGGGGGGTGGTGCTGACCTGAGGGGGTGCACTGGGTTGAGCAATAACTCACAATTTAAAAGTACCTGCTGCAGAGTTCCTTGTGCATTCAGCTTTCAGGCAGCAATAAAAATGTAAAAATAACTCTTATGATTCATATTCCTGCTAGAGAGAGAGATGGGAGTTTTGTCTAGCAGCAGTTTTGACCCACCATAAAGTAGCACAGAGAGTTAATATGCCTGTTGCAAAGAACAGATCTGTATTTTATGTGGATAGCTGAGTGGATTAGTAATGCCAACCTTTACCTGCCCTTTAATCCAAATGAAATGTATGTTTGAGGGGGGCAATGGAGAGACGAGGAGCACTTTTGTTGGGTGGTAGAGAGGCAATCCGAAGAGGAGGTCATGGTTGTCGGGAGGGGCAGGAGGGGCAAAAAAGATTGTCGCAGCAGCACTAAAGGCAGCCCTACTTCCATGATACCAATTCCCAGCTCGGTGGCCATTGGTCCACTGCAGCAAGTTAGGCCTCTACGCCCTGGGTGATGCCCTGAGCGGCGAGATGCAGGGACTGACGGACGCCATTAGCCACTGCTCCTGTTAAAGCTGTCTGGCATCAGTCCATCCTTCACGCCTGCAGTAAAGTGGCTGCTAGTAGGTGTCCAATAGGATATTGTTACTCTACAATCAGGCAAGTTTGATTTCTGGACCACCTCTGCCCTGTCTTCTGACAAAGTTCTAAGAAACATCAACCCCTTGCAGTTTCACCTCCTGAGCACTCGACAGCGCCAACTGCTACATTCATCAGCCTCTTTCCAACTGCAATACCCAGTCTGGTTAGAAATTGATTTTATGCAGCATGACCGAAAACCACAAAATATCCAAATTATTCCTAATCAAAATTGTAGGCTCTTGTAGTCTCCAGTTTAAACGTTGCCGTTCATGAATGCATATCGCATGCAATGAACATACATCTAAATTAACAAGTGCATTCATTATTGCGGTCCGTTCCACTCAGTGCTTAATTTCTTTTAAAAAGAAATACCTGGTAGGGCCCAAGGTATCACTTAGGAAGCAACTGCAGCTTATACCACCCACTGTCCTGTCAGTCCTGCAAATGCCAGTACTGATGACCTGGATGTGCTGCTATTATCTTTTAGTGCTTATTGAATTGCTAATTTGATGTGCTCTGATGAAAATGGGTAGACAGTGACCCCAGGTGGTTGACTGTCATAAAAAAGTGCTAGTGTTAATAATTGTCAGGGCTGAGAACCGGTAAACCCCAGTACAAATTAAGCACTGGTTCTTCTGCATCTACAAGAAATTTCACGGTATAGTAAATACCAACAATGCTAACGTGGTGTCCAGTCAAAACATATCAAAACATTACTGTAATTGGAATTTTTAATCAGTAATACATCAGTACATTTTTAGAGCACAGGATTTGATAATAAGAATAATGCATATGCATTAGTTACAAGTGCATCCCTTCTCAAGTGAGCCATGTCATCACATTTTAATCAAATTACGGTTAAAAAAGGCTTGTTTCACATGACACATCTCAGTTCAAAAACAATGCTAACATCTAGCTGGTTACCTTTGCAACCTATTTGCAAACTCACCCTTGCCAGTTCCTAGCCCGCCCCGTCCCCTAAAGTACCACCCTTTTAGGATTAATGGCTACCCACTCTCTTGCCAAAAGTGGTGTCAGTCACACCTGAGATAACCTCCCTCCTTTCCAAGCTCCCCATCCTGCTCCCCTGTATTTAGCAGTTAAAGCAAAGGGCATCTCTTCCTTTTCATGGACTTGAGGTTATTGAGATCAAACATAAAAATAAATATTCCTGCTCAACCTATCTGCATTAATAAGTGAAATTAACCCCAGACATTTCTTGGTGTGAAGGACTCTTGCCGATACACAATGTACTGCACAAAAGACACCATTGGGTTTGAATTGTGGACCAAGAGATGTGGGCAATCCAGGAAGTGATACTCTTAGTATCAGTTATTGTATAGGGAAGAAACAACGGCACACGCTACAATAGCTATATAGGACTTATCTAGAAACCGTATATATTCCACCCCTCTTGTTTTCCTGGGTGAAGCAGGAAAATCTACTGTACATAGGTCCTGAAGAAGGTGGTCTAGAGAACGCGAAGTCCACCGAAACGTGCGTTGACCAATCTCATTTGGAGATCCAATATCAGGAAACAATAATGGAATGCTTAATGAGAAGTGGTCCCCTTGTTGGACCATTGAAAAAACGTCTTTTTGGGAGTCCGGGGAGAAGTGCATGCTGTGAGTGTGTATGAGTTCGGTCTAGGATGAGTGAGGGTAACTCAAGCAGAGTGACTATTTTTAACATTAATGTGTAGCACTGATTTATTTGCTGTGCTTTATTGTTAGTGGATTAAGGAATTCATTGTTGGTCCTTTTTTGAGATAATTATGAAGAAAAAAATGGATGATTAAATAATGAAAGATAAGTTTTTATAAGTCAGAGAAAAAACGTTACAAAAAACACAAAAAAGTAAAATTAAAATATTGTAATAATAATGAAATAAAATATTTTAGGGAATGTTTATGGGGCAGTGACTATGTTGGACTAATTCCAATTGTTAATGCAGATAGGTTAGGTGGGAATATTTATTTTTATGCTTGATGTTTTGTTTCCCTTGTGTTCCCGAACCTAAAATCAGGCACTAGGGGGTGCCCTTTGTGGTTAGGAGCTTAGAATTATTTACTCCTAGACCTACCATTCTTCATAAACATATCTCCTTAATCTATATTGTTACGTCAGAGCCTTGACCTGTTGGCCTTCCTTCGGCCATCTTGGAGTTATCAGCCCTGCTTCCGTCTGCACCTTGGAGGTGCTTCAGTCCATTCTGCCTCAATGATCCAACAACCACCCGGCTAGCCTCACAGAACCTGATGGTTTATTTCTGCTCCTTGTAGACCAATTGACATTCCACAGCCATATATACGTTTCACTTGCCCAAGGCTAGTCTGTCGACCATAAGAAATAGGCCACACTTTGCTGCCCTTAAACTTAAAGAATTGCCGTGGTTGGGGTTTAATACATATCATAATAATAAAACTTCCCCCAGTCGATCATTTCAGAAATCATAACAAATAAACAAAATTGAAACACATAAAGATCAAAGGATTTGTGATGTGTGGAAGAAACATGAAAAATTGGGGAAACAACACACTATCATCTGTGACAGGCACCTGGTGGTGAAGCAGGAATGACTCTTACACAATGATACATTGTTGCGAAGATCTCAGTGGTACTATTCTCCCACCAGAGAGGCTGAAACTAAACAGTTCCACAATAGAACCCCGATGAGTATTTTTTTAAATGGGAGAAAGTAAAATCTCACAGTGACGTCCATTTTGAAAAATTAAAAGGGAAGACAGACTCCTTCAAAGGACTGGTATCCTCCTGTGGGACTTTGCTTGAGTTATTTTGGTAACTAATGGGTCCTTTGACTGTCTTGTGTTTTAATGTTGTTTATTTATTCAGGTTTCCTGAACACCGATTGTAGTCTAACAAATGTGACAATATCTGGTCACCCTACGGAAATTTCTATTAACGAACGATACACAAAAGGCTACTGGTGAGCTGAAGTGGGTGTATGTTTCTTCATTTGGTTGTTGTAGGTTTAAAGGGCTCAGCATGTAAGCAGGCGCAGTCTGTTGGTCATGTTTACCTGAGAAGTTTTGAATGTTTAAATGGAGTGCTGTGATGAAGGTTGGGGAAGGTTGGGGAAGTAACCATTAGTTACAAGTGCATCCCTTCTCAAGTGAGCCATGTCATCACATTGTAAACAAACAACTGTTAAAAAAAGGCTTGTTTCACATGACACATCTCAGTTCAAAAACAATGCTAACATCTGTCTGGTTACCTTTGCAACCTATTTGCAAACTCACCCTTGCCAGTTCCTAGCCCACCTCGTCCCCTAAAGTACCACCCTTTTAGGATTAATGGCTACCCACTCTCTTGCCAAAAGTGGTGTCAGTCACACCTGAGATAACCTCCCTCCTTTCCAAGCTCCCCATCCTGCTCCCCTGTATTTAGCAGTTAAAGCAAAGCGCATCTCTTCCTTTTCATGGACTTGGAGTTATTGACATCAAACATAAAAATAAATATTCCTGCTCCATTTGGTTGTTGTAGGTTTAAAGGGCACAGCATGTAAGCAGACGCAGTCTGTTGGTCATGTTTACATGAGATGTTTTGAATGTTTAAATGGAGTGCTGTGATGAAGGTTGGGGAAGTAACTAGGATGCAAGAACTTGACTATGACTTGACTTATAAGTTAAGGTTCTAAATGAGAGATGCCACAAAGAGAAGGTATAGTTAGATGCTCAACCTTGGACCCTCTGGCTTGACTTAATCTCAGTCACTGGTAGATCCTCAGGTTGCATTCTCGTCCCTTGTTTTTTGACGACTATTGGCCTCATTACAAGTTTGGCAGTCCGACCGCCACCTGGCTGGCGAAGTGGACTGCCAAATTATGAGTTTGGCGATGGTGCACACAGAAGACCGCCAGCGGTCCGCCGCCACCGCCACCGCCAGGCAGTACAGACTGTGGCGGTCATCTGGAGGCACAAACAGTCCAGTGGAGACCATGTTTTTGCAGAACCTATTAGGAGGTAGCACACCGCCAATGTGACTACAGCAGTCCAACCACTACAGAGCACCAGGCTGAAACGAACACTATATAAGGAGACACTCACCTTCAGGAAGCGATAACCGTCCGGAGCCGCCATGGAACCAGAACTAGACATCATCCTGCTGTTCCTGCTTGCCGAAAGACAACAGAATCATTGCAGACGAGGACAACAACAACCATGAGTACACACACACTCACAAGTTATTTTTGTAGAATGTATAACTTTGTACAGTTACATAACATACCATAGGGAGGGCTGTGTGAAGGGCTGCATTCACACATAACAGCATAGTGACACACACACACACTCACATACTGCATCAAGGACACCTACACATCATGCACACTCCACACTCCAGCCAGCACACACACACACACCACATGTCAATACCAGACATCTATACGTGGCAACACAGCACAGGCCCAGCATCACAGAACCACACTAAACATACAAACTCGTCACAACAACACAACTGCACAAATAGAAGTACAATTTACACACCTAACACTGGCCAGGGATTGGACACACATACAACACACATGTCCATCCATGTGTAATGGAGCACACAACACCACCATCAAACAAACCAGCAATCGACACACATCACACACACACAAACACACACACACACACACACACAGCACATCAGACCTATTATGCCATGCACAATACACACAGACACAAACAGTCAAAACACACAAAGCGACACATCACAACAAGATCGGCACAGCAGCAATAAGAGCAGCAAAACCATACATGGAAGGAGGCCGTACTGGGCACATCTCATGTTGAACAAGGCCCACAAAAACATGCCTACACGAAAAGGCCTCATTTAGGCTTGTCTCATGGACAAGCAATACCAGCAACAAATGTAATGCACAGTCACACATATGGGTGAAGGGCAGGGCTACAAAGCATACACTACTCCAAACACCATACAAGACACCAGCCAGCTCTGAGGGACACACACCTAAATAGTCACGTGCACCCAAAAGCAAAGCAAACTTGCACAATTCAACACACTCCATGTCTGCACTGACAAAACTCAAAAACACACGCCACGTGTACACAATAGCCACAGCAGGGGACAAGGCATACACCATACAGGACGACATTGTACATCACTTCAACAAACACATATCACTACAAACACAACACAATACCATGACACCAACATTTTAGCTACATACACAACCTATCACACAATACACACCCTACCCATGGGGGACAACAACACTGCACACAACCTCATACACTGCTAAACCAATACATGACACCAGCCCACACACACAAATACTAGCACACCACCAATGTCAGCTGGAACAACAACAGAAACCTAGGAAATGAAATGCAGGATGTAACCAAAAATACAACAACTTGTTGGCTTTAATGAGTTAAAACTGAAATAGATATTAATGTCCAAGGCCATAGGCCAGTCCAAAAGTTTATCTTTGGCACCAAAGGCACTAAATGGTGCCCCAACTTGACTCCTGACGGCCATGTAACCTCCACAGGTAGGGACATCAAGAGGGCAGACAAGCACCTCAGGGCACATTGGGGTGGTGGTGGGAAAGGAGTGGGGCTTGGGCTTAGGAGGGGTGAGTTTTGGCTTTGGCTTGGGAGGGGGACCTTCTTGGGGGGAGTGGGCCTCTTCTTGGTGGGGGGTGGGGCATGGCTGGTGGCAGGGGGATAGTGGAGGCCTTGGAGGTGGAAGGAATGGCCTTGGGGAGGGAAACAGATCCTTTGGGACAAATTCAAAAAGGTCAAGGTTAGCGAGGAAAACATTTTTAGGCACACAGGGATGGTCACCAGAAGGTGGGTTTGGGTGTGGAGGGTGAGGGAGTGGTTTGATGTTTAGGTGTGGATGTCTGGGGTGCATATTTGTGGGAGGTGTGCTTGTGTGTGGTGGGTGTCTGTTGGGTGGGTGAGTGAGGGCATTTATGTGTCTTGGGCTGAGGGGGTGGAGGTGCTGGGGAATGCTCTGGTGGGTGGGTGGCTGACTGTTGGGGTGGTGACTGCAGGTATGCTGGATGTGCTGCATGTAGGGTGTCTGTGGGTGTGGGGACTGGGGTGGATGTCTGAGGGTCTGCAGGTGTGCTATCTGCGGCCATGATAGGCGTGGTGGCTGGATCAGTGAATATTGGTGTGGTGCCTGCAGGTGTGCCAGGTGCTGTGTCTGTGGTGCTGGGGGTGGTGGGGGTGTCAGGACAAGTTGTGACTGTTGCTGTGTCTGTAGGTGGATGTTGTTTGTGTGCATGCCGGTGGTGTACCTTGTGGTGCTTATGTTTGTGTGCGCTTCCCTGGTCTGTTGAGGTGGATGCATGCCATGTGCTTTGGCTGGGTCGGGGGGATTTGGACTGGGAGAGGAAGGTGGAGGGGGGAGGTAGTCAAGGGGTGACTGGCTGCCATTATTGTGGAAGCCAGAGCCTGAAATTATCTCTGTAGGCCAGAGATTGCACAGTGAATGCCCTCCAGGAACACATTGCTGTGTTGGATCTGGCTTGCCAGTGTCTGGATGGCATTCACGATGGCCATCTGACCCACAAAGATAGACCTCAGGAGGTCAATAACCTCATCACTAAGGGCAGCAGGGGGAACAGGGGCTGAGGCTGAGGTGCCTGTGGCAAGGAAGATACTCATCCTCCTGGATGAGCGGGCTCTGCCAACTGGGTGGGGAGGTACAGGGAGGGCAGCAATAGAACTGGAGGTGGTGGACAGAGATGGTACTGGAGTGGTCTTGATGGGTCAGCCACCACTAGGGAGTGGCCACTGGAGGAGGACTCAGATGAAGATGTTGGAGATTCGGTCTCCCCCGTGGCACCCCCTCACCCTCTGGGCCACTGGGTCCCTCAGTGTCTGTGGTGTCATGACTGGAGGTCTCATGGCCAGAAAGCTTCCCCTCTTGGCTATGCACTGTCTCCTTTGCCTGCCGGTGCTGATGCTGAAAATAGATAGTGAAGTAGCGTCGTAACATACACATGCTAATACTTCCATCACACATCAGAAAGAAATCACATCCCATCATGTCAACTGACCCCGACAGGAACTGCCAGCAAAGTGCCAGCATCATGTAACAACACTATACAATGCATGTCCCTCAATTTTACAACTGTAACACACCAGCAAAGCAAACTAACAGAAAGCTACAATGCCAGAAATGCGGTTGACAAATCACACTAACCATACCTTGACTAGGTGACATTTCCACCCAATACAGGTGCCATAATCAGAACAACATAGTCAAGCAGTCGACAAGCAATGGATTCCCATTGTAAGGTAGCTTGCCAATTACACAGACCCAGTCATTACCACACAAATCCCTGACCCTGATGTCATGTACCAGGCAATAGCATATGTTTCCAAGTAAAGGCAAGTAACCCTGGTACAAACAAACCGTACCTTCATCAAGTGACATAGATTCAACCATATCACCATGGGCACATACCATCATATGACACATCACTTTGTCACACCTGTCAAATGTTAGTCAAACAGGTAATACACATGTCACACACACACATGGACCAATTGTGATGTAGCAAGGAGTGACAATAGACTCAGATGCAAAATATCTAGGATAAATGTCACCAGAAGACTAACAATATTAGTCATGTAGGGACCAGGTAAGCTCACACCAATGTCCCACACACATATAGAAGTTAACTATCTTGTGTATGTATCAAATAGACTACTGTAGTGTGCATGAAGGAGGGAGACAGACCTTGCAAATACTAACATAAGTAAACTAATTTGCCACAGAATGAGAAGCAACTTCACTAGCCACACATCAAACATGGAAAGCCTGGCATCTGTTTGTGGAGGATTCCCAGAGGCAAAGCATAAGTGATGCTAACATAACTGGTACAGCAACCATGATGCAAGCCAACAGTCAGGTCACACTTACCAACTTACTCACAGGTGTTTATGAACTACCACAACTGCACCAAAAAAGTTTATAATCAAACATGAAGTTCCCAAACACCCTGGGCTCATGTGTCATATCCTTCAAAGCTACAGCAGGCACACATGATGAATTCCAACAGTGAGGCATGATTTTTGTTTTCAGAATACACATGATGTTGACACAGTACTGTCTGGGCCACAGCTGTGAGTGGACAACCGTTGCATCTGTAGCATGCCTACAAAAGTATATAATGTACAAAATATGTGACAAGTTTCTGCTATCAGGACATCAGCATGCAAATCACATTCTTACATCTGATACCAACATATGTGTCCCAGTGGAAATGTAGCATATGCACACTGGTATCCAACATGCATATTGTCAACACTGATGGCACATCCCACATGTCAATGTACATTCCTCACTTACCAAGGGGAATTACCTTGCAACAGGTGTGAATATGTTAGCTATGTATTCCATGTGACAAGGCCGAAGGACACCACTGCATTACATAATGCTGTGACACATTAGAAACCAACAAACACTGGAGATGACTTGCCCCTGCCTGACCTGAAATCACACACAGACATACCCCCTGATACATAGCAGGGAACAGAGAGTAAGAACCTACTCACCTTTCTACTGTGAAATTTGGGAGGAGTGATCTGTTGGTGGAAACTAACACCCACCAGGGTAGTAAAAACAGATTTCTATAACAGAAAACACAGTCATATGTGCTCCATTCTGTGTTTTTGGACTGAGGGGTCCCCATAGTTGATTACCATGTCTCAAAACAAGATGAATGTGCACACCTGTTGTCAATGCATGACCCATGTACACCAATGTGAGCACAGAAGATCTGTGACACATGACACTTCCCACATTATCAGAGCTAGCATGCTGCACCTCACTCAGTTACCTGGTAAAGGGGCAAACATGAGTTAGGTCTGTACTTACCCCCTTGTGGCTGCTTTGCTGCCCTCAAATGCCCATCCAACTAGGGTAGGCTACTGCCAAGATGCAGGCCATTAGGGGCATCATGGTCCGATGGGCACCCCGTCCTCATTAGGAGGACAGCCCCAGCTGGGCCTCTGTGATCTTCCGGGCCCAGCATCTCAGGTCCTCTCACCTCTTCCGACAGTGGGCGCACTGCCAGCTGTGGACCCCCAGGGTCTGCACCTTCTTGGCGATAGCACACCAAATCCCCTTCTTCTGATGGGCGTTGACCTGCATGGATGGCAAAGACAAGAAATAAAATCATGCCCACAAGTCCCACACAAGAACAGGCAGAGTTAAGTACAAGTCAGTCCAACAAGCCAATGACAACCTGTCAACCATCTTGTCCACCTATGGCACATAGCAGACATTGTATAGGGGTACATTACTGCTAACACTCCCCACAAGAGTACCCATCACAACCACCAGCTCAGTCCCTGCATTGACTAGGTACTAGAGCAGTGTGTTTTGTGTGACATGTGTCACAGCTCTCCACCATGCCCCCAATGCCATGACAATGATATACACTGGGCATGGGCTTAAGTAGATGAACCTCAGCAGTGAGGCATGTTATTTAACCTTCACATGCTGTTTATGGATACAGGGTGTGGCTACAGGCTCACACTTGCAGTGCAAATGCTATACAATTACAGTCCAGATGGCAATATTTACAGAAAGTGGCAATCAGAGGCAACTTTGTCTGCAGGCAGACCAGACAAATCATCAGAAAATACCATGTCCTAAAAGGTTAGATGCACCACAATACTTCATGTATCCTATAGCCAATTCCCAATGGCTGTCAATGTGGAGAACTTAGGGCCATAGAGTGTCGTTAGCTGGCTTCAATACAACACTACAACAATGCCAGATGCGGCCACAGATGTATGTGTAGATACAGAAAGGGCACGAGTATGGTGAGAAACCAGCAAACAACATGCATCAACATCTCCCGCTCTCATGTTAGCACACATGATCACACATCAAATGCATCTGATTATTGGAATTTACCTGGTGATGCCTGTCATGATACCCCAGCTAATAACACACAAAAGGAGAGCACTGGGAGTGTTGCTAACCCACACCAACTCCCAAAGAGAACTATATCATCACTAAAGGTGTGGGGTAGTAGGAACTGGGGGTGGGCCTAGGTCGATTAACCCAGTGCACCGTGTTGGAGTCGCTTAAGACTCTGAAGTGGGGAAGTCATGGTGGGAAAGTATCCACGTAGGGGGGTGCTATGTAGTTCTACAAGTGGAAGGGGGAGTTCCCTTACGGACTAGGTGGTCTCACACACATAATAGTGTCTTGCTTCATCATTTGACCACCTAGCCCCACCCAAGTAAGATGATACTACTTGGGCGGACTCAACCTCTTGGTTAAAAGAACCAGAGGGAGTGCTGAAATTAGACTTACTGGATAATTACAGAGATCCAGATGGGGTGAGAAATAAAATTACCAAGCAAGTCACCAATTACTACTGCTAGTTTAAATGGGGGTGTATGCTGGTATGGTTAAGAACATAGGGGAACAGAAGGCTCATTAGAGGATAATGTCTCTTAGAGTCTAAAAAGGAATACGTATGACCAACATGTTTCTGCCCTCACTAAGTGCTGGTTGGTCAGGGGCATTCGTCAGGGTCGGAGCACACGAAATAAGTGAGGTGCTCGAAGTGAAAATATATATAAGGCCTACCTGAACAGGTAGTTCACGGTGGGGTAGGTCTAAAATGGCCCGTAGTTGGGGGCGATTTGCCTCTGGTCTGGCTAATGCCGGGGGGGGGTACCTACATGCTGGAGCCAGGCCGCTCTGGTGAGAAACCAGCAAACAACATGCATCAACATCTCCTGCTCTCATGTTAGCACACATGATCACACATCAAATGCATCTGATTATTGGAATTTACCTGGTGATGCCTGTCATGATACCCCAGCTAACCATGTGCAACAGTCACAAGGTGGACCAGGGAACACTCATTGCACACTTTCCACAATGTTTCAGGACTCTAAACCTGTCATTTCACATAGTTACGTGCCAGGAACCCAACCATTTAGGCACACTGATAGCACCTACAGGGGTTTGAGGGCACGTTCTGACATGTTGCCCATAAGCCTCGGCTAACTACATCAAAGCTTAGAACAGCTACAGAAACATATGTGCTCATGGTGCTCTTACCTGCTCCTCTGGTGCACCATAGAGCTGTCCATACAGGGGTGGGACCTCCTCCTCCACAAACTTCTTCAGTTCTTCTGGTAAGAAGGCAGGAACCCTATCACCTGTAGGACGTGGCATGATTGCTCCCAGAGGCACTACGCAGCAGCTCAAGTTGTGGCGGTCTCGCTGGCAGAAGTGTCAGGAGTCAAGTGAGAGATTAATCAGGAGATGGCGGTCATGTCCACCACGTGCACGACTGTCACCGCTGGCGGACACTGCCAGACTGCCACAGGCAGCAATGTATTCCAATTGCCGTATCCGCCGCGGTAGCATCTGCCTACCTCCATGATGACTTCCGCCAGTGGTTGTTTCCTATTGTCCAGTGGAGTAGGTCAGGCAGTCACCATTTGAAAGCTGTTTGATAGTCAAATAAGTTAATTTGTGATGCGTCACAATGTGGGAAACATTTCTAACACATAATCATCAGTGCTGGCATTGTCCAAAGATGTATATTTGTCCTGAATGAAGGAGCATGTTGTCATGTTGTCCTGCTAACTTTCAGAAGTCCTTGGTGGCACAGTCACCACCCTCTCGGCCATGGGCAAAAATATGTTTTTGGGCTTTAAATCACAGTCATTGTTTGATGTCAGTATCATAAAGTCTTGCTGATGCATTCATTTATTCATTTACATAAAAATAAGACGATCTGTCCTTTATCTCTTGTTCCAAGTTTTATTCTCAGTAGAAGATAAAGTCATCCAACCCTGGCAGATCACAGTAACAACCTGCTTATGCCTTACAAACTATAACAATTCTACATTCCACTTGCTGTTGCTAAGCAGCTTTCCAACATTCTTCATCATACCATCTAAATTCAACACATCTTCTCTCTTATAATTTAAAAGAATTAAAAAAAAAAATATATATACATCATCCCAAAAAAAAATGACACAATAGAATAACTAAATACAATGTATAGAGAACTATATACATAAATAGTTTTTTAGTAATTGTAATGGGTTCTTTATCCCGAAACAAATAAAAGGGATATTGGAATAATGTGACAGGCGCAGAAGGTGAGGGTTTAGTTAATTTATTTGTGCTTCGGTTTTAAGGATGTCGCTTTTTATCCTATGTTCCTGGCTCACAAGGATAAAGCACCTGTAGTCCAAAAGAAAATTAACAAAGTTCCCTTTTTCTTTTCTTTCAGGGTTTTGAGTGATAGTCCATAAGTGGCCGGGTCCAGCTTTGGGAAGGTCTCCGATCTTCCTCTACGTCAGCGGGCCAGGCTCTCCGAAACAAAAATAGAAGAAGGACAACAAAACAGGTAAGTGGGATATATATATTGTAAGGATATAAGGTTAGTAGGGTGGTGGGGGAATAGGCATAAGTGAAGGGAGG